>NC_134585.1:49670149-50270149 GCF_037038515.1 Microtus pennsylvanicus
ATAGAATAATAACTGCTACAACTCAACTATCAAAATTAGCTTTAGTAAACAGTGACTTCATTATATTTTTCATTTCTAGCAGCATAGAACAGTAGAGCTTCACTAGTTCCTGCCTTTTCCTTTTTTTTTTTTTTTTTTTTTTTTGATTTTCGAGACAGGGTTTCTCCGTAGCTTTTGGTTCCTGTCCTGGAACTAGCTCTTGTAGACCAGGCTGGCCTCGAACTCACAGAGATCCTCCTGCTTCTGCCCCCCGAGTGCTGGGATTAAAGGCATGCGCCACCACCGCTGGGTTTTACCATGAAGATTCTTAAATCAGCTTCATGTGTAATCTGTATAGCTATGCCCATCAACCCTCACTATTTCAAAATATGATAATATTGAGAAACATATCTTTTTATAATTTACTTTTCTTGGTACTTTTAAATTTAATTTTATTACTTTTAAATGTAGGTGTGCATGTCTGTGCATGAATTCTTGTTCCCAGTCCCTAAGCAAGCCAGAAGAAGGCATACGATCTTTGACTCGGGGGTTTATAGGCAGAGATGAAAATTTCAATGTGGGTACTGGGAAGCAAGGGAAGTCAACTAGTTATTCTAAAAAAGTACTGAATGTTCTTAAAAACTGAGGCAGCTCTGATTTCCTATCTTTTATTTTTAAAATTTATCCCGTGTTTGTAATTCTTTGAAATGATTATGACATGCCCTGACTCATGTTACCTCAACTTGTCTTTGCTCTATTCCACAGCTTTGCATTCCAGAAGAAACTGATGAGGATGCAAGCACAGGTAAATATATCTTTACATATTTACATGCGCAAATGAATCCCATCTGAATGAATGTAGGTATTGTTGCCTTGTAGACAGCCTATTTTGCCTTAATTTACAGATTCAATTAAATATTCCCTATTGGTGATTGAATGGGGAATCTCTGTCAGCCAATGATCTTTAAGAGGGTGGACCAGGTTAGGGTGTGTCCTTTGGGGTACCAGGAGAAAACTGCCAGCCTACACAGGATTCTCTCTCTCTCTCTCTCTCTCTCTCTCTCTCTCTCTCTCTCTCTCTCTCTCTCTCTGTGTGTGTGTGTGTGTGTGTGTGTGTCGTGCTACACAGCTGAGGTTGGACTTCTCGTTCCTGTTTTTTGAGTTTGTCCCTTATAATAAAGAAATATAATTGATACATCTTGGAATTAACAGGATTCTTTGACCCGCATCCTTCAACAATTGGCGCCGAAATCGTAGGGTTTGGGGACCTGTACATTCCCTTTTCGGGACCCCCATGGTTCCAGTCAACCACCACCAGGCCCCAACGTGGCTCCTGTTCAGGGGCTCTGCAGCAGCCTCTGGCCTCAGAGGTATCTCAGAGCAGCTCTGGGTCTGGATTCCCTGGTGCACCCAGAGAAGCAGGCAGGGAATGGGCTTCTCTGGGTGTCTCTATCTGCATTGGTGCCTTGCTGTCACTGCAATACCCGCAAGGCTGCTGCCCAGTCAGAGATCTCTGTGGAGCACACAGTCTGTGACTTGTACTGACAGAAGGCTCTAGGTTTTCTCTTTATCCTGGTTACGATCTCTCAAAATTGTTTTGCTTGCATTAATAACTGATCTTAATTTAAGCATTTTTTTTTAGTATCTAATGCACGAAAACCAATACAAACTGTTCAAGGCTTGTATATCCCGGTCACGTGGCTACACCTGTGATGCCTACTGGCTGCTGTTATTGCACCTACTCAAACTCATTATAGATGAGGTTTATAAGGTCAGATTTATAATTTATAAGGTGAAGATGGCAGGTAATTTAACGATGCAAGAGTTCTACAGCTTTTTTACTTATACCAAGGATGATATTAAGCAAAGCTTATGAGATTTGTCTCCTACATCCCTATACTTAATTCTAGGGATTAGCTTTGCCTTTAGTATTTTTTCCTTTAAAAAATGGTTTGATAAAAGACCCAATAATTGGCACTTTTAGAAATGATACAGTCTTTGTAGACTGATAATGACCAGCTAAAAGGGAAAATCAGCACTCTGGAGAAGGATATGAACAATTTGACAGACAAAACCTAGTCAATGATAGAGGATGCTGAGACATTGTCTGAGAGAAATCATGCTGTTGAATGTATTAATTGGAATCCCTTGAAAAGTTATGATAGATTAACAGATAGGGTGTCTTTCCAGGAAGGTAATATGTATGTCATAAAAATTATGTCCAAGGATGAAATGTTATCTTTACTGCAGTACCAAAAACTTATGCTTCTGGGGGACATATTATAAGGTATTATAGACAAAGGTCACCAGCCATTCAGGCTATATAAAATCACAAAGCAACTGACAAACATTCAGAGGCTCTAACAGCCCTGCCTTTAAAATGGTTAACTGAGAAATCAAAATATGTTAAACAGCGGCCTTTAACAGAAGAAAAGCTGCAGGCTTTAAAGCAGCTGGTACAGGAGAAACTAAATGCTTGCCATATTAAAGAATATATCAGCCCTTGGAATCTGTATTTGTTGTTATTAAGAAATCTGGAAAAATGGCAAATGGTGACAGATCTTAGAGCTGTCAACAAGGTTATTCAACCTATGGGTCCTCTACTATCTGAAATTTCTCTTCCTTCTCTGTTATTAAAATGATGATTTCTCATAGTTGCTTATTTAAAGGATTGTTTCTTCACTATACCTTTACAAAAAAACGATAGAGGAAAAATTTGCCTTCACAGTGCCTGCTAGGCAGATAACAATGGACCATCCTCCCACAGGGAATGCTTAATACCCCCACTCTATGCCAATACTTTGTCAGCCATTGGAAATAATATGTAAGCAATTTTCTAAGTCTATAATCTACCATTACATGGATGACATTTTGTTATCTGATTCAAATGCAGATACTTAAGAAAGATGTTTAAAGAAGTAAAGAAAGTTTTACCTAAATGGTGATTACAGACTGCTCCTGAAAAAATATAAAGAGGAGATTCTTTCAATTACCTAGATTACAAAATAGGTTTAGAGAAAATTAGAACACAAAAGGCACAAATTAAGATAGATCTACTGGGGACTATTAATGACTTTCAAAGATTGCTAAGATATATTTCCAGTTTATGACCAGCTATTGGGATAACATCTGTTCTAATAATTCATTTAAAGAAAACTTTAGATGGTGACAATGATTTAAATAGTCCCATAGAATTAACAGCTGAAGCAGAAAAAGAATTGAAAATAGTTGAGGAGAAATTAGAGAAGACACATATGGATAGGGTGAATCCAAATCTTAATTTAATTTTCCCTACTGGAATTTTAATGCATCAATAACTAAAGCCTGTACACTTTATACTGATGCAATAAATCAGGAAAGAAAGCTTACAAATCAGAAGAATTAAGTAAGATGGAACAAAACCCTTATAATTCTGTCCAGAAGGCAGAATTATATGCTAGTCTCATGGTACTAAGGGATTTTAACAAACCTTTTAATATAGTTACTGATTCACAATATGCAGAAAGAGTTCTCTTGCATATTGAAACTGCTGAATTTATGCCAGATGATATAGAATAGACTTCCGTCTTCATTTAGTTCCAAGACATATCAGGAATAGACTTTGTCCCATATACATAATACACATCTGATCCCATATGGGTCTGCCAGGTCCTCTATCACAGGTTGGTGTAGGAGGTTCTTCTTTCTATGTGTTGCTTTCATTGGTCAAATAAAGAAACTGCCTTGGCCTTTTGATATGGTAGAAACTTAGATAGGTGGGGAAAAGAGAACTGAATGCTGGGAGAAAGAGGGCAGGCAGAGAGAGCCGCCATGAACATGCCAGGTCAGACATGTTGAATCTTTCCCGGTAAGCCACAACCTCATAAGTCTACAGAAATTATTAGAAATGGGTTGAATCAAGATGTGAGAGTTAGCCAATAAGGGGCTAGAAATAATGGGCCAGGCAGTGATTTAATTAATACAATTACTGTGTGGTTATTTCAGGGGTTATAGCTGGGTCTGAAGACACCAGGAGGTGCTTGGTCTTATGGAAACTTGATTTGCCTTGCTTTGCTGTTGCCCATGGGAGAACTGCACCTTTCTGAGAGAATATAGAGGAAAGGTAGATTTGAGGGAGGAGTAAGTGGTAGGACAGGAGGGAGTGGAGGATGTGGTCAGGGTGTAAAATTAATTAATTAAATAAATAAAAGAGTCCCTAGTGATAAATAAAATATCATGTTAAGGAAACATTTTTACTGTTTGTGCTGAAAACATTAAAACAATTATGTCAATACAAGTTAGCCTTTACTAAGGATTAAATAAAAGAGGCACATAATAAATGATTTGCATGCTCCTGTGAAAGGCAAAACACTTGTAATATCCCATAGAGATATTGGACAACAGCCTCAGATGTCTTCCCTTGAGGTCCACAGAGTCTCTAGTTTGTTGTTCCAAAAACTTTGCAGGCTGGTCTCCTATAGTCCTTGGCTATCCTTTTCCTCCACCCATCATCAGATAGGAGCTAGATGGGCTCACAGATGTGTAGTGCCTAGATTCATGTGTGTCTTGAGGATATGAGCTTATGCACCAGGCATGACCCACTGAGTCCACCCATATTGATGCATTTTGAGAAATATCACTTGAACACAAACAGATCACATTTCAAGAAATGAACTGAGTTTGATTTAGAAATTCTAGATTTTAGCTCTGCTAAAGAAGAGGAGGGGCATTGTAATATGTGCATGTTATATGTAGTCAAAAATCAGTGAATTGTTTGTCTGTGGTAAATGCAAACACATTTTTGAAGAGCATCTTCCTGGTGGCTTTCTTCAGCCTTTGGAAGCTCTCTTCAGCTTTAGTGACTCACAAGAGCTTCTGTTTACCTATGTGACTCTCATGCCGAGTCCACTGCCTCACCAACTCTGTGACGATGATAAAACTGTTACTCTCCTTACATTATAACATATAATGTGTATAAAAAATGGATCCTAGTTAATAGGAGCATTCCCAGAGAGGCCATTTCTATATCAAATTATATTTGCTACAAGGAAAGCACAGGATGAATCACAATGAAGAAGCTAAATGCATTGATGGATTAAGAAAAAAGCCCTGACCATTTTCCAAGTCTGCATAATTAGGGAGTGTTCCTGAGTAATGGATGATGGGTTTATGCAACACGTGGGAACAGTTTGGGACAGCTTTATCGTTTTTAGCTTGCAAATCAGCACTTCCAAACAGGGCTTCTAAGTCATTTCTCTTATTGCTGTGTGTTAATGTGTCTAGGCCAGTGGCCCTTCACAGATCTCTGGATTTTATAACCTCGAGGACACAGGAAACATCAAGAGCAGTGGATCTCAAACTGTGGGTCACAACCTCCTTGACAAACCTCTGTCTATTAAAATATTTATATCACAATCCACAGCACTAACAAAATTAAAGTTGTGAAGAAAAAACAAAAATAATACTATGGGGGTCACCATAGCATAAGGAAGTGTATTAGAGTGTCACAGTTTTAGGAAAGTTGAGAACCACTGGTCTAGAGGCAGAAAGAGAACTTTGGTTTTCCTTTTGCCTAAGGGGCCAAGAAATAAATTCAATTCAGTTAAAACTTGTTCTCATCTATAACATGGTACAAGTTTCTGACTTTAAAAAACAAACAAACAAAAAATGTCAATCAAGTTAATTTAAAACTTTTCTAGTTGTTTTCAATACCTCTAAGGCAGAAGCCTGTTATTCCAGCAGCCTCTATTCCTTATTTACTTGCTCAAAAAGACCCTCTGCCTTATTGCTTTTTGCCTTGTTCCAAGTTTTTCAATGTGTGTTGAAGGGAGAGAGCCACTTGTTGGTTCCCAGCTACCCAGCTGGCTTAGACCAGAAATAATCACACAGAAACTATATTATTTAAAACACTGATTGACCTATTAACTCTAACTTCTTATCCTCTAGCTCTTAAATTTTAATTTAACCCATCTCCATTAATTTGTGTATCCCCACGAGGCAGTGGCTTACTGGCAAGGTTTCAGCACATCTTACTCTGGTTGCAGCTCCATGGCATCTCCCTGATTCTGCCCTTCTTTCTCCCAGCATTCAGCCTAGCTTTCCCTGCCTACCTATGTTCTGCCTTGCTATAAGTCCAAAGCAGTTCCTTTATTCATTAACCAAGAAAAGCAACATATAAACAAAAGGACCTCCCAACACCAGGGGGACATGAAAAGGGGAAAGCTTGGATGAAGGGGATATAATTCTATTTCAGATAAACACATTAAAATACATTCTGGAGCTCATTTCAGCAACTCAATAAAGGATGGGGATGTCAGTTGAGTGACTGCAGAGAGGAGAGCTGCCAGAAGGGCTGAGGAGGTACAATATGCAGGGTGATCTAACAATTCCCATTTGATCCCCCAGTCACCAGAGTGAATAGCTTCTTTATCTGTGATTCTCGCCTCCCTCCCCATCTCACTATAAGCACCAGGAGTTATGCTTACTAATACTTTTAAATGATTCAAATGTTTATACTATCTTTGTGAGCCAAGTTAAAGTGTATTGTTTAAAACCAGAATTATTTCTCACAAGGTCATCAAAACTTGTGGTCTTTTAAATCTCATTATAAATAAATGTGCTAGGCACTTTTGCGTAGTTGTGAAACAAAATACCTGAAGAAAAAAAAAGATTTACTGCAGGGCATTGTTTTAGGGGATTCAGTTGCCCATCACTTGATCTCATGTGTTTGGGCAGAATTTCATGGTGGTGGAAGCCTATTAGTGACCTACAGTGACCATTTTTCTCATGCTGTACAGGAAAAAGATGGTGTAGGATAGGTCTGAAGACAAAATACACCCCCATGATGTGCCTCCAGTGACTGATTTTGTTGTTGTTGTTGTTGTTGTTGTTGTTGTTGTTTTTTGTGAGGGCCTACCTCCTAAATTTTCAAGAATCTCTCAAAATATAACCACCAGATGGGAGCAAGCATGGAACACGTGAGCTTCTGACAAAGATGTCATCCTTAAATCAGAAAATAGCTAAATAAAAAGAACCAAATTTTTTCAGAACACCCAGTCATGTTAGCTATAACATAAACTCTTTCTTAGTTTTTAGTTTATAATTCTACTAATGATAATCACATCATGTCTGGTCTATTGAGAAGCTTCAGTGAGAAAAGGGATTTGCTGCCAAGCCTAATCATGTGAGTTTCATCCTCAGGACTCACACGGTGGAGGGAGAGAACTGACTTCTACACAGTGTCCTCTTGCCATCATCCTCCATCTATACCCCATGGCTTAGATGTAATACACACACACACACACACACACACACACACACTTTAAAAATAATCTAACAGTATCTGTGATCTAAGCAGCAGCAAAGATTAAATTCTCAAACTGCAATTTCAAATGAAATGATCCAGAAAATTATACTTTAAAATTTTCTTTAAATGTGTAATATACTTTAAAAACCAAATTAGAAACTTTATATATAAATATATTTAAAAACCAAATTAGAAACACAACAAAAATAAAATACCCTTGAATTTCTTGGGACTTTTGCAGTATTTTTGAAATAAAAATGTATTTGAATACTATCAAATACTATCAAGTAGTAGCATAGGTGTGAATGAGTTGCACAAGTGCCAGAGGTCAGTCTGCCTCTGCTGCTAATTTCAAGACTCGTCTGTCACTCATGGATAATCTGATCACTCTTCTGTCCAACAGTATTGCTTAATAGTAACTAAAATAACATATCTGAGATCTGGAAATAACCATATTTTGATTTTACATTTTAAATAAACATATTTTTATTTTATATGTATTAGCATTTAACTGTTTGTGCACGCAGTGCCAGGAGAGGTCAGAGAAGCATGGGTCCCATGGGATTGGAGTTATAGAAGATTGCTAGTAACCAAGTTGCAGGAAATGGAACCTGAGTCTTCTGGAAGAGCAGCAAATGCTCTTAACCAATGAGCCATGCCTCCATCTTTATAAGCATAGACATAAATAAACCTTGAAAGTACAAGACAGCACTTCTTGACTTCTGAGACATCACTTTAACTTATCCTGTCACGTGAAGATAAAAAAAAACATGCACATGAAGATAGAAAAATATTTGTAATTTGGACAAGCACCTCCCTCAAAACCAGGTGGACTCCAATCTTTGGAAAGAGACTTTTCCAGAGAAATGCGGAGACTCAAAGTGACTCAGTGACTAGACCAAGCAAACAGAGAGGATGGCAGATGTTTCTAACACCAAATATCATCAATACTTATGAGCAATAGTGTAGTAATTTCAAGATCTGTTGTTCCCAAAACTGATTATAAAGTTAGTTTATAGTCTCAGAATAAGCAGCAGAGGGGTTGTAACAACCATGAAGTCTCAGCCACAGGACTGCCTAAATAAGACATGAACAAGAGCACACCAACAGACAGGCAAAAACAGAAAGGAGAATATCATGAAATTCCACACTTAGACAGAGAACTAGAAGCAACTAATGACTGCTAAGAGAAATATAATTAGTATTCCCTAGAAATAATCTCCCTAAATCCAATAGTCAGTTGTCAGTTCTGAAATTAAAAAGCATACACAAATAACATTATATGGACTAAATAGACTTTATTATTTAGAAAATATATAATTAGAAAAAATGCTAGAAGCTAAGAATTGGAGAGTTATGTGCAACACATAGGCAAGGTTGGGGTAAGGGAAGGAAAATGGAAAATATGTAATTACATGTTAATTTCAAAAATAAAAACAAATTTTAAAAAGCAAGAGAAAGCCTCAACTGTCATACTCCTCAGTTTAGATGGGCTTCTAACATTATACCATTGTGTTATCAGTACCTTGAAAAGCTCTGAAATTTATATTAATGCTAAATATTTTTCAGCATCAAGGACCTTGTCATCTTTTTCACTCCAACTACCCTGTTCTCCACATGGGAAGGTTTGCTATAACTATGCTCCTCTTGAGGCAGAGATGAGCTCTCTGTGGGCTGGCCTCCAAATCGACATTGCTGTCCTAGAAGATGGCCACATGCCATGGGTGCTTGAACTGGACTGTACGTCGAGCATCATCACCCTTTCTTTCTTTGATGTGGTTTTACTGTGTAACTACACAGAGTTTATTGTGAAAAGCATTTACTACTGAGAGACAAGGAGGCCCCAAAACTAAACTTGTACAGTTTGTGAGGCTGAGAAATGGGCTAAGCACAACTAATAAGCCCAAAATTGATGGGCTCAATAACTGTACATGGTTGGCTCTGTTATTGGAGATTGATGTTTTGAACAACTAGCAGCAGATTTAGTAGTTCACACGAGCATTCCTACTCTATATTCCACTGTAACAAAGTTCACATTCATCCTTTTGTTAAAAAAGTGATGTCAACTTATTTGCTGTAATGTGATTTCTGTGTAACAGAAGTGTAAAAATAACAACTCAATATTTCTACATTGTGCATTGTTGGTTAATTATTTGAAAATACATGGATAGTTTTCATTGTAATTCATATATCAAATAGAATGTCTGATTATGATCAAATTTCAGTTGCAATTGTTTAAGCTGATATCTGTGGTATTTTTTTTACTGTTCCATATAGAAATACCTATAGCCAGGTGGTGATGGCTCATGCCTTTAATCCCAGCACTTGGGAGGCAGGGATAGGCGAATCTTTGTGAGTTCAAGCCCATCCTGGTCTACAGAGAAAGTATCAGGACAGACTCCGAAGCTACACAGAGAAACCCTGTCTCAAAAAAAACCAAAAAAAGGGGCTGGAGAGATGGCTCAGAGGTTAAGAGCACTGATTGTTCTTCCAGAGGTCCTGAGTTCAATTCCCAGCAACCACATGGTGGCTCACAACCATCTGTAATGAAATCTGGTGCCCTCTTCTGGCCTGCAGGAATACATGCAGACAGAATACTGTAAAAAAAATAATAAATAAATAAGATTTTAAAAAAAAAAAACAAAAAAAAAATCTAAAGTTCACACAACTGGACACACACATGGACAAACCCACACACACACACACACAGAATGCAAAAGAAAATTATTGAAGATAAAATTTAACTGTATAGCATATGTTGATTAACTGAGAAAACTCTAACCTAGCTTGATTCAGAAAATATGAGAATTGCTCTACCCTTTAGCAATAATATATACTTATTATATATACATATATAAATTTTAAGCATTTTTTTAATTTCTCGACTGGAGAATGTGTCAGGATTCCCTGGTGGATAACACTGACTCCCAGTGTGAGGGCAGCAAGCTCGTTAGCTTCTTTTTAAGGAACTCTGACTTAAAAAAAATGCAAGAACTCCCCAAAGTGCTTTGTAGTTCAGGCATGCTCTGGGAGATGTTCCATTTCCGAAGGATAATAATTTTCAGTGAGGCCATAAATAAATCCCTTCATAAAGATGAAAGCGAGCAAGATTCACTGCTCCCTGTACTTTGATCTGCTCCAGCTGGCCAATCACAATGAGCTTACATTTGGCAATCCCAGTCTCTCCAATTGCCAGACACTTAAAGATTACATCGCAGTGCCAACATACCGATCTCTATCTACCCTGAAGTGTCTTCACAGTGTTTTATTCATCAGACTTTTAATTTTACATTCTCTCCAAATCTTTACGTTTTGCCCTTTTGAGGTCAGATTTATCATTGCAGCACCCAGGCCCACTGATAGGTGAACCATTAATCCTAATTCTGTAAGGACAGAATGTCTTTGGAGAAGTCTCATCAGCCTAATGGAAACCACCCTCTCGGCACCTCTAATCTATCTTCCTTGGAAAGTACTGAATAGAGGCACCATGCTTATAAATCCCAATTGTGGTAAAGATGTCACAGTAGTCGCCTCTCAGGCAGTCCCATGCTCCTCAGTAACAAAATGCATTCTACAAGGGTCTACTAGAGAAAAAATAAGTGAATGAAATATCTTCTTTTTAGCTCGGTGGGAGTGTTTCGGTTGCTCAGAAAGAATAATGCATTCACCAGTTAACATATTAACAACAAGCATTATATTAAGAAGTTTAGCAAGGAGTTTTAGAGGCACTAATTCATTCAAGAAATCTTTTGTAAGTCTGTTATGTGAATCCTTAAGAAGCTGCAAAAGAAAATGAGAAGCTGAGGCAATTAACCATTCAAAGAGTATAAAATTTAGGTATCAATTATTTTCATAGATTTCAGCAAAATGTTTTATAAATTTAAAGGTAGAAGAAGCATTACATTTATTGCATTTAAATGAGTAGCATTTACATACATCTGTGTATTTGATAGTAAAAGAATACAAAGTGCTTCAGAATTACAAAGCGTGAATCTCAGTACCTTAATATTATAAAATGTCTGTGTCATTGAACATAAAGAATGTAGTTATTTGATGGGAGAAGTTTTTAATCTATATTGGATAATAAGATTTCCTCATAGTTATGAGTAAGTAAGTTCAGGTGCGCACAGAGGTCAGAAGGATAGGATTCTCTGAAACTGGAGTTGCTTTGTGAGCTGCGCTTTCTTTGGAGCCTGGAACAAATCCTGTGTCCTCAACAAGAGCATTAAACCCTCTCAACTATCTTAGCAGCCACTATTTGGTCATTTTAAAATATAGTAAGAAACAGCACACTATGCTTAGGAATAGAAGGTTTGATGAGGACGGTGACAGACTCTTGATTCTGACCAATGCTTGGGGAATATTGACCTAAATCACAATATTGTTTCAGAAATAAGCAAGCAAACAACAAAAATAAATTGAAGTCATCACATTTCCTGATTTCAAATTATGCTACGAAATTGCAATAATAAAAGCAATACTAACATTAAAATAGATTCATAAACCTATAGGGCAGAAATAAATGTATGCGTTTATGACCAATTCACATAAAACAGGGATGGCAGGAACACACAAGAGGAAAGAGGAATTTCTATAAAAACTGCATTATCCATACACAAATGGATAAAACAGTGTCCTGATATCATACCAAATAAGAAAATAGACTCAAAATAGATTAGACTTGAATATAAGACCTAAAACTTTAAAATATCTGGAAGAAATCAAATGGGGGGAAAAGTTACTTACTTTGCTTTGAGAAGTATTTTCCATTATTTTGGTTTTTATTTTTTATAATGCTGAAAATTCAACAAAAACAGACTAGGAGAATCGCATCAAAAGAAAATCTTCTACAGAGCCACAAAAGCAATCCACAGAGCAAAAGACAAGCCATCAATTAAGAAAGATAACTGCAAATAAGCTGTAATCAAGCATTAACACACAAATTATATAAAGAACTTTGAAGACTAAGTAGCAATAAAATAAATAACGAGTAAAAATAACAGGTAAAAACTTTGTCTTTGTTCATTTCTGATGCTATAAAAAATGCTTAAGACTGGCTAATTTACAGAGAATAAAATGTACTTCTTTTAGCTATAAAAGCCAAGAAGATCAAGATAAAACCCTGAGCAGTTTCTGAGTCTTGTAATGTTGTTTTCTTCTTCCAAGATGTTATTTTGTTGTTGTGTCCTTCAGAGGGGACACATACTGTAACCTCTCTATTGCAGAAAAAAAAGAAAGACATTATTAATGAATGTATTAATAATATAATGAATGTATTAATTGTTTGTAGAAGAAAATGCCCTAAACAGTCTAAACAAGGAATAAGAAGAGTTTTTATTCTATTTCAAAATTCTTTAGGATCAAGTACAAGATTAGTCAGCCCGATTGCTGATTCTATTACCAGAGCAGTAGATGGCAAAGGAAGGGGCACATGTCAGAGCCAGTAATCAATTCAAGTAATAGAAAAAAAATTGTTGATAGTTTCCCCAACTGATAAGGGGCTGAAAATAATTTAATGATTTTAATAAGTTCCCAGCATTAAAGGCAAACACACATACATAGCCAACCACATATACCAAGGACCACAGAAACTGCGGTGTAGCATCTGTCCATACAATAACAAGAATTATCACCACCTACCTATGGCACAACAGTCCCATGTCGTGTACATACAATGGGTACAGAGTTAGTATAGTATGTCAGCGAGAAATATATTCTCATTTTCATTGTGGTGTTATTCATGATGGCCAGGACATGGAATTAAACTATTCATCAATTCTATTGATAAATAAATAGAAAAAAAGCAATGTAATGCTATTCAACCTTAAGACAGGGAAATTGGACTGAAGTGTTGGTTCAGTAGACAAAGTGATCAAAACACTTGAGGCTGAAGCAAGAGAATTAGCCCAAAACAAACTTAAACACTAGGTGGGCACTGTGACTCATGTGAAATTTCACTCTCAGAAGTTGGAAAAATGGGACATCCCCAGATTACACTGGCTAGGGAGAGTCGGTAAATAAATAAACTGTACATTTAACTGAAAGACTGTGCCCCAAAGAATAACATGAAAGAGATCCCGACAAAGATTCCTAACACCAAGCCCTGGCCTTCATGAGATCACAGATTTACACGATAAAACATGCTCTAATATGCCTGGCCTCCAAGAATATGTAGACTTCTCCTGCAAGATTCTATATAGCCCTAATTAGATATAAGCCTGTGGCAACTTTGAAACTGTAGAGTAGCTGGGACCATCATCTTCCATGCTCAGAGTTTGCTGGGACATTCCCATTTACTCTTTTCCTAGCAAGAGAGAAGGTGGGGAGCACAGGTGGTGGTTTCCAGGGAACAATATTCTTCTTCGTGAGCTTCTGGCTACTGTTTAAATCTGGGCAGTTCTCACATTCTCCCTATTCAGTTACCTCAAAAGCACAGCTCTTTAGCTGTTTCAGTTCTTATTTTAGAAGAGAAGGCATTTTTTCTACTGCTTCTGGTTCATTTTAGATCTCTTCTAATTCTATTTTTACTGCCACATAGCTGCTTACCAATCCTGTTAAACTCTTATTTGCTTAATATTCAAGGAATCAGCCACAGAGATACAAGTCTTATATGATCTCCCTCATATGAATACTTGAATATTTTCAAATTCCTGGCTGGGGATGTTTTTCAGTGACATACAGAAATTTCTCAGCACACATGAGGCCCTGAGTTCAATACCCAACAGACACACACACACATGTACTAGCACAGGTACGTACAGGCATAAGCATGCACACACGACTCACATGCACCACATCTCAAACCTGTAGATACAAACAGTATAGTGGTCGTTCTAGGGCCTGGGAACTTAAGAGAAAATCAGTAAGTATTATAAAAAAGACAACATGGTAGTTAGACTGAATAAACAGGTTGTATTATATCTGACACACAGCATGATGCTTGTGTTTATTAATGTGGTGTTATCTGCTTAAAATTTGTTGTAAGCAAAGCTTCAGCATTCTCATCACTTAATAGAATAACCATGCAAGATGATGAGTGTGTTAATTTGCTTGATTGTGGTTATCATCTTACAAGAGATGCATATGTCAAAACATGATGCTGCATATAAGGAATACATTTTCATTTTTCAGTTATACCTCAAGAAAGCTAAATAAAGACGGGATTGTATTTAAGAAGGTAGTTGCAAGCAAGTATGAAGAGAAGGATGCAAGACAGGTAAAGTGCAGTAGCATATGAGGTTTTGACTCACTTCAACATTCCCGAGAAATCAATAATTTTCTTTTTACAGCATAGCATGCCTGCTGCTGAGGCATGAGGGTTGTCTGAGCCTATGAGTTGAAACCAACATGGCTCACATAGTAAAACCACATCTGAAAATAAAGAATATGCATTGTTTGATAACAGATACAATAAATAGCATATACCCACATTTAATTCAAGCATATATTTAACTTCATTGTTCCCAAGACTCTTTTTAGTGGCAACAGTTGACTGTGTGTAAGTTTAATTCTGGGCATATGTCACTTGAGTGAAAGAAGTCTTCTAGCCAGTAATATAAATGATGGACTAACTTTGCAAACAGTACTTTTTCTTGTCCCATCTTCTTCATTTTTCACAATTAACTTTCATTTGACTCTTAAATCACTAAAAACATCATAATTTTGTAATCTCCTTAAGTTGTAATATTGTATTTCACTTTGAAATGTCAATATCACGCTGTGTAGCAGCCACTGGCACTTTTTATAGTCATTTATTTTCTAGTGCAATTTGTGTTTAGATTTATGATGCTTATCTTTTTTCTTCTGTGAAAAATAAGTGAAGCCCAGATTATCAATGTTCTCCTGAAGATAGTTTTGAATTCTTTTCTTAGGAACAAGGATTTCTTTTTACATAAGCTATATCTGGTTGTATGATTTATTCTCAGCTTAAAATTGGCACTCTAAGAAATATAAATTTAGACTGAGTATGTAAGAGTGCTACAAATCTTTGCATATCATTCTTTTAAAAATGTTTTTCTATCCAATGCCTAAGAAAACAAGCAATCCCTAATGGCTGGTAAAGTTCTTTGTGGCTATAAACAGAGTTTCTCTAACAGCACTATCTCAGAATGAACAAGTCTCTAGGGTCTCTGCTTGAGGGAAGTAAGAGTCTGTTTGTCTTAATCTAAGTTGAGATGTTGAAAACTAAAATTTCAGCTCCAAGAACTAGACAGTTCTATTGCACAATAAAATTAATTGAGACCAAGCGTCTAGCCTGAGAGACCTCTTCATACACACCAACAAGCATTTCCCTTCCATAAAAATAGCCAGACCACTTGGTTTCCCAACATTAACTTTTCATGCTTCAAGTAGGTTAGGAAGAAATGAGGGTCATATTGGTAGCAATGTATCTCTCCAAAGGCTATGTCTTTTTAAATATGAGTAAGACAACAATCCTCAAAAGTTGATCGATAAATTATTGATAAACCCAGAAAAGTTGATTGCAAATTAAAATAAAACAACAAATAGGATTCAGAATTTCCTAACTCAGTGAAAATACAATTTCCTTTCATAATAGAGTGAATGTTTTATGTTAAAGCAAAATATCATTCGTCATACCAAGGAACAAGATGTTCACCTTTCAAATATGAGAAGACATTTACAGTTGCCAACAGTTTGAGGAGGAATCACATTCTGAAATTGTCTAGAAATTATTTTATAGCAGTCATAATAAAAACATTTTATAAAAATTGAAAGTCATCATGGTACAAATGAAAAACTTTGAAATTTCAGTAAAGTAATAGGAGCTACTTAAAATAACTAGTTGTATATTTTAGCAATAAAATATATTAAAGGAAAAAAATCTTACTGAGTAAATGAAATAAGAGAGTGAAGATGACAAAGTGTAGAATCAGTGGATTTGAAGATAGATGAATGTAATTTTTAAATTTTTATTTTATTTTATTATGTTTATGGGAGTATGTGTAAAAAGTGTGGGTGACATTGGGGACAAGATGATCTCAGATGCCCTGAAGTTGCAAGGAGCTGTGAGTCATCTGCCATGAGAGCTGGTATATATGATCTCACATCCTCTTGAAGAGCAGTGTGCACCTCGAACCACTGAGTAATCTCTCCAGACCCAGTTCAATATCTAAAACAAAACAGAAAATGTGGACTTCATAAGCCTTACTAGAGCTTCAAGGCCTCAGGAGACAATGGATCTGCAAAGAGTTATAACCAAAGAAAAACCTACAGAAGACAGAGAAAGAAAGAGATAAGTGAGGACAAGAGGAAATAAAAAGAAAATTGTGTTCCAGCACGCCTAATTAACTTCTTTTTAATTTTTTTATTTTAATTTTTATTTTTACTTAAAAATTTCCACCTCCTCCCCTCCTACTATTTCCCTCCCCCTCCCCCATCCTCTTACCCCATTCCCTTCCCCCTCCCTCTCCAGTCCAAAGAACAGTCGGGGTTCCCTGCCCTGTGGGAAGTCCAAGGTCCTCCCTCCTCCATCCAAGTCTAGGAAGGTGAGCATCCAAACAGACTAGGCTCTCACAAAGCCAGTACATGCAGTAGGATCAAAACCCAGTGCCATTGTTTTTGGCTTCTCAGTCAGCACTCCTTGTTCAACACATTCAGAGAGTCCGGTTTGCTCATATGCTCCATCAGTCCCAGTCCAGCTTGCTTTGTGAGCTCCCATTAGATCAGCACCACCTTCTCAGTCGGTGGGCACACCCCTTGCGGTCCTGACTCCTTCCTTGTGCTCCTCATTTGGACCTTGGGAGCTCAGTCCAGTGCTCCAATGGGGGTCTCTGTCTCTAGCTTCATCCATCGCCAGATGAAGGTTCTATGGTGATATGCAAGATATTCATCAGTATGGCTATAGGATAGGGTCATTTCAGGCTCCCTCTCCTCAGCTGTCCAAGGATCTAGCTGGGGATATCTCCATGGGCACCTGGGAACACCTCTAGAGTCAAGTTTCTTGCCAACCCTAAAATGGCTCCCTTAATTAAGATATATACTTTCCTGCTCCCATATCCACCCTTCCTCCATCCAAACGGTCCCATTTCCCCAAGCTCTCCTCATCCCCCCTTCTCACTTTTTTCTCCCCATATCCCCTTAGCCCCCCTACCCCCACCACCAAGTTTCCAATTTTTGCCTGGCAATCTTGTCTTCTTCCTATATCCAAGAGGATAACTATATGTTATTCTTTGGGTCCACCTTCTTAATTAGCTTCTCTAGGATCACGGATTATAGGCTCAATGTCCTTTATTTACGGCTAGAATCCACTTATGAGTGAGTACATACCATATTCATCTTTTTGGGTCTTTTGGGAATATACCCAAGAGATGCTCTATCATACTACAAAAGCATTTGTTCAACTATGTTCATAGCAGCATTATTTGTAATAGCCAGAACCTGGAAACAACCTAGATGCCCCTCAATGGAAGAATGGATAAAGAAAGTGTGGAATATGTACACATTAGAGTATTACTCAGCTGTAAAGAACAATGACATCTTGAATTATGCATGCATATGGATGGAAATAGAAAACATTATCCTGAGTGAGGTAACCCAGACCAAAAAGATGAATATGGTATGTACTCACTCCTAATTAACTTTTAAAAGTAAACTGGATAAACAATCCATTAAAAATACTGAGACTAATATGATGGGCTTTGAAAAATAACCAAATTCATTCCACCTCCACATCTGAAATGTGAAGTTAAAGCACCTTTATTCAGTTCACAATTTCCCTAACCTTTTGAAGACTCAATTTATTTTTATTGGTTTTATTTTGCTTTTATTTCTGCTGTATGGAATTTTGACTTTCTTTGGAACCTAGTTTATGTGTTTTCCACAAGGTGGTTATTTCTCTGGGTTTTATATCTTATTCCATTTCCTACTTTATAGTAAGACCTGTTAAAAAGTTTTATGTTTTAAAACTCTGGGAATAAATCAAATATCAACTTATAATGGGCCTCAAATATATTCTTTATTTTATGGCTGTATGTAACATCCTGGAGCAAAATCTCTTTCCTGTTCTCTAAAAGAGGAATGTCCAGGCCAGGTGCGGGGTGCACACCTGCAATCCCAACATCTGTGAGGCAGAAACAGGAGGACTAGGCATTGTATATTGAGATCACGTATATAACTCTGTGTGTGTGTGTGTGTGTGTGTGTGTGTGTGTGTGTGTGTCTGTGTGTATATGTGTATCTATGTGTGTGGAAGAGAAAGAGAGAGATCATCTTATGTTGAAACATGGATACCTAACTGGATACTGACTCTGCCTCATAGATACTGAATAGAGCCTATGATGAAGTTCTGGCCAAAGTCAGGAGCAGGTACCATGCTGAGTTCACACTGTGACTGTAAACAAATGTGTGAGCACTGCCCTGTCTACTCTTACACTTCCATTGACTGAGAGACAGGGGAGCCTGAATTCTATAATACGTTCTGACCTAGATAGAAATATGCATTTTAACAAATTCAGAATCTATTTTCTACTCTGGGATTTTCCATGTGGGAGTAAAATAAATAACTTCTTTAAGACTTCAAATATAAGAGTTTCTCTGATTTAGAATCTTACTTTTTTTTTTTACAAGAACTAGAATAACCTAAAGCTCAATGACAGCAAAAATAAAACCACAAATCAAGATCTAATGGGATCCTGTGAAAACAAAGTTGTGTTGAGATACAGGACTCTAAAACTTGACATCCCATTCCAGGTTCAAAAAAGCATCCGTGATTGCATAGGCCAGTTTTGCAGTGAACCATCACAAAGAAGGTAGTCAGTGTGCTGTGAAGAACCCTACACAACAGCATAGAGCAAGAAATTATCCACAATAAACAACTTGACAATTCAGGCTTACCATCCCTGTAGAGGAGACAGTGCAGGTGATTCTGTGTTTTTGAAACATACATACTGTTGTATAATTATCATCAAAATAAAGATACAAAGTCCCATAAATACCCTTCCCTCAAAATCTACCCTGCCCTTCTAACCACAGATGGTTTTTTGTTCATCTTCTTTCTTATGATTAATTTTTCCCTTTACAAATCATATTTCTATGAGGTTTAGAGTTGGCTCACTAGGTAAAGTACTTGTTGTGCATATATAAGTACTTGAATTTTAATCCCCCAAATCTATCTTGTGATCCTTTTCCTTCTACTGGGTTGCCTAGTGCAGCCCTGATAGGAGGGTTCATGCGTAGCCTTATTGCATCTTGCTATGTTGTCTTCAGTTGATATCCCTGGGAGGTCTGCTCTTTGATGAAGGAAAACAGAAGAGCAGTGGATTAAGGAGAGAAGAGGTGGGGGTTGGGAGACATGGAGACAGGGAAGGTTGAGGTCAGGATATATTGTATGAAAGAGTAACTAATTTTTAAATTAGGGAGGTGGAGAAATAAAGATTTGGGGTATTCTGGACAGCCAGTCTAGCCAATCATTAGCCTCACGGTCACCAAGAGACTCCCGTCTTAAGAAAACAAGCTGAAAAAAGAAGAGAGAAGAAAGTAGGTGTTGCTCTCTCTTCTATAAGTGCATACATATTGTATTAGTTGGTTTGGGTTGCTAATAAAAATGCCATGATCAAAAGCTGTGTTGAAGAAAGAGTTTATAGTTTAGCTTATAGTTCCAGATGCTGAGAGTTCATGATGGAACAGACAGCAGCAGGTGGCAAGAGCAGGAAATAAAAGTGATTGATGACTTCTCAGCTGCACAACAGAGAATTGAGGCCAAGAACTCTCACAGAGAAGACAATAAGTAACATTTCTCAGTCAAACCACCAACACATTAGTGAATACCTGTGTACACACACACACACACTGAACTCATAACTCAAAGAATCACCCAAGTGTGTTGTTACAAACAATAATCTTTGACTTTTACCTAAGTGTTTTGTGCAGACCTCACATTTCATCAAATGTAATATTCTAAACATCTAATAAGTTTAAATTTAATCAAATTGAGGTCTATTGCTTCACCAAAAAGACTTTTAAATACAACTAATGAAAGACCTGGATAAATTCAGGTCCCCCCCCATCCCCAGCAGGAAGAAAATAGCCAAAAATCTATGCAGGAAGAGAAGAATCAGAAATCTAGGATTAGCTGGTTCCGTGACTGTGTTTCAGGAACTAGCTGAAGATAAAGTTAGATTGTATATTGAGAATAATCTTGAGAAACAGGGAGTTTCCCCCCTTGTGATTATCATTGGTATTTTTGGAATACTGTGTTTCAGGAACTAGCTGATTATGACCTTGAGTGATCTTGAGAGGCAGGGAGTTGTCCCCTTGTGACTTTCTGTGACACCCTTCCTGCCCCTTTCGGATTACTGGACTGTGGTTTCTTCCTATAAAAACCCCTTCTCTTTGGTCACTCTGGGTTGAACTCTTCCTCTGCGTGGGTTATGAGTCTCGGCCACAGTGTGCTGGTTCCCGTCTCATCGATTAAAACCTCGTGTGATTGCAGCAAGGACGGTCTGTTTTGAGTTACTGGGGGGGGGGTCGTGTTATACCGAGATTTGAGAGTCTCCCCACTGGGGGGTCTTTCATTAACACTGTTATTATTATGAGCACCTGGCACTAAAGGATCTAATAGTGCTAATACATTTTAATGTCACTATCTTGACTCTTGATAAAATGCCCATTGCCATGTACTACCAGTGTTAAAAGTCAGACCATTAAAAAGACAAATATTAACTATTGCTTTTAATGTTCTGACACATATGATATAACAAGTAACAATTTTAATATAGATAACTCACAAGTAAGTAGACAGGACTCAAATAACTGTGCTGGTGTTATATTTCATTCTGGATCAGACCAGGAAGTTCTAACTCAGTTCTCTATAGAAAATATATCACCAATGTCAGGTTACATATTTGTATAATTTTGATTTTCTCAAAACAAAATGTAGAGAACATCTGGTTTGTTCTTATAGGCATTGAAAACCATTGTAGACATTTTTATAAGCATAGAATTTAAGTTTGTGGACAATTGTAGTTTAACATATGGTTGTGAGAAGTAAGAGAGGGGTCTCATATACTCTTGACCAAGTTCCCTAAAATAGTAAGAGCTTTCAAAGCCATGGTACAGCATCACAGGATGCTGAAACCAATAGTCAAGATGAAGGACTGTTTCCACAGCAATCACCATCCCTCATGTGTCCTTTTATTATTGTACTCACTCACTTCTCCTTCCTAACTCCTGGAAAATACCTATCTGCTCTTTGTTCAGTAATTTGTGACTTCTCTTCCTTTCCAAATTTACTTTTTTTCTTTTTTTATGATTTTATTAAAAATGGAATGTCATCACATTTTCTAGCTCTTCAGCCCCTCCAGCTCCTCCCAGCTACCCTTCTTCCATCTCTAACCATGTCCTCCCAACTCTCAAGTTGGTAGCTGAGTTTTCTATGATTTTTGTTGTTACAAACACACACACACACTCATATGTATGTATTTTATACAAACATCTGAAATTAAAGATTTTTTTAATCTCCCGTTGACATTTTCTGGCGTCTCACAGAGGTGACCACAAGTGTCTATAATTTCACCCTTCTTGCTACTGAGTAACAAACAATGTGTGGACACAATTTGTCAGTTTAAAGATATTTGGTTTTGTTTTTCAGGCTGGGAAATTTTTAATATCTGTGAACATCCACACACAGAGTTTTGTATGATCACATCTTTCAATATCTGGGGTAACCATTCAGCCACGGTTTGTTAAAAGGTAACAAATGCATGATTTGGGTACAAAAAACTGCTGGTGTTTTGGTAAAAGCCTGGTCTGTTTTTCATTTCTTATAATACTCAGGTTCCTTCATGTCTTAGTGGGAGACTGGGAGTGAAGAAAGTCTAACATGCATAGAAGTAAAAAATCCAAACCAAATTTTATAACCCAGGTATCGCATGTGTGTAAAGAAAATCATTTATTTCTCATATATTCATACCTACATTTTACATCTTTATGGTCTATTTCATAAATACCCACTAGGAAGTATTTGTTTAAATAAAAGCTTTGTAGTGCCTTTAGCGACTTATTTATCCTGAATACAAAAGTATTTTTGTATTGACATGGACTTTAGATGGGGCAGAACTTTTCCCAACAGGCACTGCTTCCTCTCTATGAATATAAAGGCTCTCTCCTTCTATGAATAGAATAGTTTCTCTCCCATTTACTTAAAGAATGTTTAATCTTCCACTTCACTGACTCAAACTTTAACTGATCAGGTTATTTTGCAAAATAGTAAGAAATAAGCTATAACTAAAAATATATGTTCTGAATACCCTTTTGCTGCTCTGTGTAAGACATCCTAAATTTTTGGCATTTGAATTGCTTTTCCTGGATCTAACTGTTCCTGCATGGTAAGCAAATGGAAAATATTTATAACCAAGATTCTGAATGCTTAATATTAAAAATTAAGAGCCTCAGATTATTTTTTTCTTTGTAGTTTTGACTTGATAAACTCAAGTGTGTGTGTGTGTGTGGTACTGGAGGGAAAGGTGTCAAGGCCTGTGGGCCCCGACATAGAAAACTTTTTTTCCCTAACCGGACTGGTATGGAGACGCAAGAAATAACCAGACACAGCTTACACCATCATCCCAGAAGGGCTTCTCCCCATCCTGAAAATCTACCCATGTTTATTGTATCAAATATCTCTTAATCCCCTCATCAACTGAGGTGGATACCTCATTAATATTCTCTTTCCGGGAAATGCGTGGCTAGGGACAGGACCTGCAATTTAGTCATCTCTCCGCAGATGATCTACATTTATAACAAAGGAGAAAGGAGTAGTACATCCTGGCTATTGTTGAGGCCATGACAGCATGTCTGCAGATCTACTGACCACCTCAGGTGGGCCTATGGCTTCAGAGCCTGGCTGCCACACCATGAAGAAATATGGGCCTACAGAAAGGTAGAGGTGCTCTCTGAGGGACTGATATCTTGAATCATTAAGGATATATTTAGGCCACCAGTTCTTGGAATTTTAGTTCAACACCAGTTTTAATTTCTTATTACGGAATAGTTTGATATAGAAGTAGACCAGAAAATAAGAAAATCTAGTGTGACACTCCATGAGAGCTCTTCTTCGGTGGAAGAGCAGGTGTAAAGGAAAGAGCCTAGTGGGGAAGGGAATGATGCAAGAGACTCTTTGTTGGGGATGGTGGATGCTACATGGCTCAGTAGAAACACACATGGGTTTGATGGTGATCCGAACCCTTTCCTCGGCACCATGCCTCTCATGCATACATGACCGAGCAGGCATCTCAGATGCTGACAGTATAATGTGTCTGGCTTCTTAGACCATGTCTAAGAGGAATCATCTAGGATGCTTAAGTAGCAAATGAGCAATTATTATTTATGACAGGGAAAGGGACAGGAAATTCCATTAAGTTTGATCCCGGTTGAACCTGATTTTCACATCCAAGCCTTGATCAAAGGAAACTCTGCTCTAAATTGTCTCCCTGTAAAATGTAAAATTAAATCTTCTTTAAAAGGCAAATGTAATGAGAAGTCAGGGAAAGCCGTCACTTTGATTAAACGTATACATTGAGGATAATGCATGAACCTGCCTAATCTTTTCTGGGCCTACACTGAAGTAATTAATGCGCCTGCAGAAAAGAAATCTCTAGGGGTTTTAAAAAAAGAACTTTGATTAGCAAAAGTCTTGCCTTGGCTTGGGAACCTACAGAACCCACAGCTTCAGAAACCTTCATCTGAAGAAAGGCTTCTTGAATTCTAAGCAACTGCCATCCTATTGTAGGTCACAAGAATTTTGGTTTTCTTTTTTCCCCCCTCAGGAAAGAAAAAATCTTAAACATAAACTTTTTAATTTTTTTATTTATTCTTTAGTAATTTCATACATGAAAACAATGGGCTTGGATCATATCTGGTCTCCACATCTCCCCATACCACACTGAAACTTCTGTCCATTCCTCCCACATCCTCCTCCCTGCATCATGTTTTCATGTTTTAATTACTGAATCCATTCAATGCTGCTTTTACCTGCATGGATAGAGGACACCATCCTGTATCCTAGACAGTTGATGAGCATAAACTACCCCATATCCATAGGTCATTCACTTACACTAACTCTTCAGCTAAGAGTTGAATCTCATGCATCCCTCTACTCTATGCAGGAGTGTTGACTGGCTTGGTCTTGTACAGTCTTATATAAGTATGTATATTTAAAAGGTGGTTTAATACTATACCATTTAGCAAAAATAGTAGTATTAGGGCCCATGCTTTCCAAGGCATGGGTTCTTAATCAGGTTGCAGCACCAAGCATGAGCCCTTTCATGTGGAGTGGGCCTTGTAGCCAAAGAGAAAATGGTTGGTTACTCCTATAACATATTTTGTCACTATTGTACCAATGGGTCATTGCTGTATCTCACAACAGTCACATCTGGGTAAGACTATTGATAGCTCTTCTTCCACAGCAGTTTGGGGAGCAGATTTCAGAACTATGAAAGTAGAACAGTAGAAAGGATGCTTCCAGGTCAGTACTAGACTTTTGAATGATTCAAAATATTAACATAAAGCTGGGTGGTGGTGGCGTATGCCTTTAATCCCAGCACTCAGGAGGCAGAGGCAGGCAGATCTCTGTGAGTTTGAGGCCAGCCTGGTCTACAAGAGCTAGTTCCAGGACATGCTCCAAAGCTACAAAGAAATCCTGTCTCAAAAAACCAAAAAAAAAAAAAATTAACATAAAATGGGCAAAACAACCTATTCATAAACACGGTACTGCTTCCAATTATAAGCAAAGAAACATGCACCTGTACACCTAGCCTCCTAGACAAGATAGTTTGGTTAAGTACAGCACCTGCTTGGAATTCTGGTGTGTTTAATTAATATAATGGGAGCTGAGGCTCACTGATCCTATCTAACATTAGAGAGATAATATCACCTAACAGTAGGCTGGCAAAGATCCAAATTCAAAATCTGAAATCCATCTGCTACTAAATACATATGAATTTCACCATACCGTAATATCAAAAAAATCATAAGTTGTAATACCATGAGTGTGAAACCAGCTGTATTTGAACTCCATTTCCATTCAATTACAGTTACTTTCCTTTTTGAATTTTAACCTTTGAATCTGTGAATGTATTATCTTTGAGAAGTCTGACAGTTGTAGTTTCATAAGATCTTACTTCAAGCTGGCATAGAGAGGTAAAGTGCAAACAGGGTTTAGTGCGGAATAAAAACAAAATGAAACTATTGAAAATGCAGGGTGGGGGCAGCAAAGGAGCATGAACTCAAATAGCACAATAGAAAACAGGATGCCATAAATGCTAAGTATGACCTGCATCAAAACACATCCACAATGTTTAAGCTTCCTTCTGGTTTTCAACTTTTTTTTATATATTTTTAAGACTTATTTATTTTTATTTTTTTATTTTTATTTTTTTTAAAATTTATTTATTTATTAAGGATTTCTGCCTCCTCCCCGCCACCGCCTCCCATTTCCCTCCCCCTCCCCCGATCAAGTCACCCTCCCTCATCTGCACGTACTGGCTTTGTGGGAGCCTAGGCAGTTTGGATGCTCACCTTACGAGACCTGGATAGAGGTGGGCGGTCCTTGGGCTTCCCACAGGTCTGGTTTTCAACATTTAAAAAGAAAAATATGAGCAAAAACAAAGGAAGAAGGGAATTTAAAGTTTGCATTATCGTTTAACAGTACCTTTTAAGTAAAGAGTTTCCCAAAACAAAAGCACCATGTTACCATGAGTTTCTGTTTTTAAGTTTTTGGAGATGAAAGGGTTTATTGTATTTTCCAGATTTTAATCAATCACTAATGTTTCATAGGAAAGCAAAGATTTTACTAGGGACACTCACATGGTATTTTGGATTAAGACTCTATGGTTCCAGGTAAGCTAGGGTTGAAAATAGCCAGCAATGCTTAATAAAAACTCATCACTGTTGGGGTGAAATACTCTGAGAAGTATTTCCTTGGAATCAACAGTCAGAAGTTGTAGTCTAAGGTGGCCAAGACTATACATCAAGTAGGCAGCAGAACTTGGCAAATAATGTGTAAGAGTCTCCCACATGGTATTATTTGAAGGCTTGAAGTTAGACATGGAGAGCTTATGGTACTTGGCAATTTGTGGCAGGGCTGGGATTCTTGCAGAGAAGCCCTGTGAGGTCATTGGTGAAGGAGGGTGACAATTCAGAGGCAGTGGAGACCCCAGAGACTTCGTGACATAAAGAAGCCAGGATTGGTTCAACTGTGGTATATGCAGAGTAAAATAGGCCTGAGATGATGAAATAAGCTATGTCTGCTATGGATAGCAAGATGCTGAAGTGTTACTGCACAAACCATTTTAGAAGCCAGAAGATGATGGATAAGCTCAAAATGTAGGACACTAAGCTATAGAATTTGGATTTATACTGCTGAACTTTAATTTTGCCTAAGTATAATTGGTTATATGTTCCAGATTTTCTCTTTTAGAATAAGAAAGTATATAACTTTTTTTTAAAAAAACAGTAACTCACAGTTGAAAAACTTTGTATTTTTAAAGAGATGTTGAATGTTTAAAGCGTTGGAATTTTTAACCACTTCGGGAGCTTTACAGTTGTGCTATGTTTTATATTATGATAGCAACATGAGATCTTGGAGACAAATAAAAAAGCAAATGTTATGGTTTACTAATGATGTGTTTGTGTGTCAAGTTGACATGGCATGACGTGTCCGGGATGGTTTCTATTGTCTTGGTGAAATGTAGAATCATCAAGGAAGAGAGCAACTCAACTGAAGACTTGCTTCAGTCAGACTGGCCCTTTGCCATATAACATGAGAGATTCTCTTGATTGATGATTGACTTGTGAAGGCTAACTGTGGGTGAGTAGGGTCATTGTTAGGCAGGCAAACATGAATGATAAAAAAAAAAAATCTAACTGAGCATTATCAATGGAGCCAGCGAGTGAGCTGAATTCTTCTGTGCTTCTTGCTCTCAATTTCCCACCTTGAGTTTCTGCCCTGTTTCCCATAAACACAGACCTAGAAAAGTGAGCTGAAGTATATCCTCTCATCCACAAGTTGTTTTAGGTCATACTGTTTTATGACAGCAACAGAATGAAAGCAAATGGATGTCAACATAAACACATTAATTTTTTAAAGAACACAAATGTAGAAACTATAACATATTAGAATCAGTATTTGAAGCCAGAGCTTTACGACTCCAAACCTTCACTATTAATTTCTGCATTCAATTATTCCTCTCAAAACACAATAGGAAAATAATAACAAAATTTTATACAAGTCATAGTTTATATTAAGTTAGGGGTAATACATATCAAGTACAGTGATAAGCAGTAGACATGTAATTCATTAAATCCTTTTTCAATTTTATCATTTAAATCATTATGGTTAAAGACAATATCAGAGCAAAAAAATTGAATAAACTGTTCAGATGATAAGATGAAATAGCTAATCAAAGACACTTTCATTCTCAAAGTTGGAGTTATCATACATATAAGAGTGGCCTATAGCTTGGTGAAAGAACATTATTCAGAATGCATGAGGTCTAAGGTTACATTACCAGCACTACAACAACAACAAAAAGTTATTAAATAAAAAATTTAAGAGAAAGACTAACCAAGATTTGTCTTATTCATTTTCCTACTGCTGTAAAGAGGATCCATGGCCATGGAGATTCTTATAAAGGAAAGCACTTAGTTGGGGCTGGCTTGCAGTTTCAAAGGTTTAGTCCTTCATCTTCATGGCAATAAGCACAACAGACATGGTTCTGGAGAAGGAGCTGAGAGTTCTACACCTGGATCTTCACTTAGCGGAAAGAGATAGATTCTGAGCTTGTGGTGGGCTTTTTGAAACATCAGAGACTACTCCAAATGATACACTTTCTCCAAGGCCACACCACCAACCCTATGAAATAGTGACACTCCCTGATGACCAAGCATTCAAATCTACAAACCTATAAGGTTATTTTCTTTCAAACTACCACAAGTCTCAAAATGAAAGACAAATCAACCATAATATCTAAAAATGGTGTTAGCACAGAGGTATTTTTGAAGCAAACCCTTATGTGCTTATAATAAACTTTACCTATTGAATTTACCAAACACTTCCCATCTACCCAATCCTTCAGTGACAGATCTCCTACTCTACCACTTGATCATAATGAAATCTCAGGTGATACTTTCCCCTTACCAAATGCACTAGCTTAATATGCCAGATAAATATTCATTAAACCATGGTTCTAGGTATTAGAAAGAAACTTCAAAACTTTTTTTCTTTGCCAGAAGTGTAGAATCAATGTTACTGGTACTACCATGTAGAAGACACTTAATGGTTACTTGGCCATCTTTATTTAAAAGTAATCATTTTATTATCTGGAAATTTTATACATAGATATTTAGACTATATCCCCCAATTTCTTCTTGACCTCTTTACATACCCTATCAAAGTCATGTCATCTCTGATCTTTCTTTTTGTCTCTCTGGGTTTGTGTGTCTGTGTATCTGTCCATTTTTCTCTCTATGTCTCTTTCTGTGTCTCTGTGTCTCTTTCTCTCTCTCTTTGTGTATGTGTGTCTCTGTCTGTCTGTCTCACCTACTAAATCCAGTTAGTGATTTCCATATGGACACTAGTGTAGGACACCAACCACTAACACACCGACAACCTACTTTTGGCCACACTGACAAAGAAAACTGATTCTCCTTCCCTGAGTGACTGTCAGCTGCCATTCGCTCAGCAGCTAGGTGCAGGTACTTCTATGTTACACTTTCTCCAAGGCCACACCACCAACCCTATGAAATAGTGACACTCCCTGATGACCAAGCATTCAAATCTACAAACCTATAAGGTTATTTTCTTTCAAACTACCACAAGTCTCAAAATGAAAGACAAATCAACCATAATATCTAAAAACGGTGTTAGCACAGAGGTATTTTTGAAGCAAACCCTTATGTGCTTATAATAAACTTTACCTATTGAATTTACCAAACACTTCCCATCTACCCAATCCTTCAGTGACAGATCTCCTACTCTACCACTTGATCATATGCTGATGTGTTGAAAGGCTTAATCTTCTGCAATTCCTGTGTCAGCAACAAAATATTCTGTTAGTCGATGAGGGCCATCTGCATTATTCCTATTTCTCACAAGGGCTCGGGGAGCTTAGTGGGAGAGGGGGCAGAAGAACTGTAATGTACCCGCACAAAATAAAGGCAATGCAGATATCAAAGAATATTTAACACTTTAATGTTAAACTTACAGAACCAAAGTTCCAGCGTAGTACAGGTAGGGAGGAAAAAAAGGGCGAACAGCCTCTCCAGCACCATTTATTGGCAGGCATTCGCCTGAGGCAAACCCCGCCCTCTAAAGGGGGCTGACTTAACCCCTTCATCTCCCCCTTTTGTCTAAATAAGACACAACTAAACCAAATATAACTATAACAATAATAACAAATGATAAATATAACAAACAATATTGAGAGCAAAAGTTTTGCTAAAGAGTAACTACAATTAAATAATCTTCAACTCCATCAAAGATCTGAGAAGGGAGTAAATATTACTTAACAAAAGAGAGATATCCAAAATGTGCAACAAATGACAGAGACAACTGACTGCCTGGGCAATCATCCAAAATCTCGTTTGCAATGTTGAGTCAACCAACTTTGGCTAAGGCCTAACATAACTGACATACCATTCTCAAATGCAAGGAACTTTCTTAGGATTATCCTACCCTGTCTTGGCAAGATAAGACAATCCTGTTTTATATCTTAGTCAGTAGTTGAGGTATGGGTTTTTCTTAACCCAAAGGCCAGTTCTGCCAAGAAGACAAGCTCCCAGTGGAGTGTCTTTGGTGCTCAACGTTCTCTCGGGAGTAGAGTGGTGTTGCCAGGAGTAAATTGTGTCTCGATGGCACAGAATTCTAGGTTAGATTAAAGGCCATTTTCTACAGCTCTTCAAAGAGGCTGAAGATTATACTATCTATACTGAAAATAATCTCTATGTATCTAAAAGACCTGATTAACCTAAAAATAATATGACAAACATATAATTCTCAATACCTATCTAATTTGAAAACTAAGGGAATAAACAATTGTGCAATGTATGAAGACAATGATCTTCACCTGTAAACAATGTCATTACTTATCAAATGTAAACAATGTTATTACATAAATAGTACCAGAGGTAGAAATGTACATTGTGATATGATAGATGTATCCATACAATATAAGCATACTCTTATACCAAAATAGAGGTAGGAACACTCACATTCAATATTCAATATATCAATATACAAGAAACAGTACCAACATAATTTTCTAAAAACAGTAAGTCACAAATACCAATCATCCCATCAACCCAGTTAATCCCCCTCTTTTTTTTTAATAATATACCCCTAATTCCATACAATATCTCCCCATCCCCTCACTCCTAAACCAACCACTAAAAGATGTCCCTAACCCTGTGGGCAAACTCTGTTGGGAGAGGGGACGTCGTCCTCTTAGATTGCTTCTAGCTGACATGGGGGCAACGTTCTTCTTAGGGGCCCCTGTGAAAGCAAACGATGGTAAAATTCCCAAATTAACCTTTGACTTAAGAAAATTATAACTAGTCTCTGTGTGTTTCGAGAAGGTCCGGCCAGAGCGTTGTCAAAAATGTGCATCATATGAAATTGTCTCTTGCAGTTGGTACCAAAATACAGGTCTAAAATTAGTGCTTAAAAAAAAATTCATGACGTCATAAAAACCAGATTGAGTTGATGTTGTGGGGCCCCATCTTCATCCTGGAAACTTCAAAGATTACTGTAGGAAAATATGTTGCTTGTTATCGGAAATTTAAACATTAACAACAAGGACTTATACTGGCATATAAAGAAAGACACAGATGTGAGGGAAGGCAAAGAAAGTTTATCAAGTATAAAATTATTCTTATTCTGTCCCATTTCATGGCTCCTGACCTGAGACAGAAACTTTGAAATATCTCTTATCAACAGGCTTGGAATTGAAGAAGGACTGAGCCATAGTCCAACTCCAAAACCAGCTCTACACATTTATAAAGAAGTGTTCAATAAAACATATAAATATATATACATATATATATATAAAACCAATACTTACGATATGTATAGAATTTTATTGTTGATGTTTAATGGGTCGTAACTATTTTCCATCCATCAGTAATTAAATATTCAGGGTCCCTCAAATTCTTTGGAGATGAATATTTTCCTGTGGAGATAAGAAAAAGAACCCTGCCCCCATCCTATTAGTAATCCTTACCATCTGTATGTCGGTCATCCTTGTGAATGAATTGTTATTTATCTTTTCCAAGTGACTTCTCTTCCTCAAACCGAACCTTTATTAATTTTGACGGTATCCATAATTTTTCCTCACCTGTGGAGATAAGAGCAAAACCCCTTCCCCAACGCAGCACATCTCCTGGCTTCCATTGTGAGGTCAGTACATCCTTGAAATAAACTGGTTGATTTAGTTCAGCAGACTTTTCCATTATCCAATGTCTTTCTGCAGCCGTCGTTCCCTTCTCATTAGCGTTGAGAAAATTCAAGGTTAACAAAGCATTATGTAACCTATTTCTAGGGGTGTTTTCCACCCCTTTCTGTTTGTTCAACATATCCTTTATAGTTCGATTTGATCTTTCTATGACTGCTTGACCTGTAGGATTGTATGGTATACCTGTAACATGCTTGATATGGTAATGATCAAAAAACCGTTTCATCTTCCTAGAGACATAAGCAGGACCATTATCTGTCTTTATTTGTGTAGGTATACCCATGATAGCCATGACTTCTAATAAATGAGTGATTACTGAATCAGCTTTTTCTGAACTTAAAGCAGTTGCCCACTGAAAGCCTGAATAAGTGTCGATGGTGTGATGAACATACTTCAATTTGCCAAATTCTGCAAAGTGGAACACATCCATCTGCCAGATTTCATTTCTATGAGTGCCCTTTGGATTAGCTCCTGCTGGCAGTGGCGTTTGGTTATAGAAAGAGCAGGTAGGGCATTTCTTCACAATCTCCTTAGCTTGTTGCCATGTAATAGAAAACTCTTTCTTCAAACCTTTGCTATTAACATGATGTTTTTTATGAAATTCAGAGGCTTGAAGCACACTACCAATCAATAATTGATCAATTTCTGCATTACCTTGTGCTAGAGGACCTGGCAGACCCGTATGGGATCGGATGTGTGTTATGTACATAGGGCAAAGCCTGTTCCTGATCAAATCTTGAACCTGGATAAACAATGAGGTTAGTTCTGTATCATCAGGTATAAATTCAACAGTTTCAATATGTAAAATAACTCTTTCTGCATATTGTGAATCAGTAACTATATTAATAGGTTCTTTAAAATCTCTTAGTACCATAAGAATGGCATATAATTCTGCCTTCTGGACAGAATCATAAGGACTTTGTTCCACCTTACCCAAGTCTTCTGATTTGTAACCTGCCTTCCCTGATTTATTGGCATCAGTATAGAATGTATGGGCTCCAGTTATTGGAGCATCACGGACTATTCGAGGAAGGATCCAAGAAGTTCTCTTTATGAAGTTGAGCCGCTTGCTTTTTGGATAGTTGTTATTAATGTCTCCCAAAAAATTAGCACAAGCTCTTTGCCATGGTTCATTATCTTCCCATAATTTCTTTAGTTCATCAGCAGTGAAAGGCACTATAATTTCTGCTGGGTCTATGCCTGCTAGTTGACGAAGTCTCAGCTTGCCTTTTATAATTAACTCAGAGACTTTTTCCACATAAGTTTTCAGTTTCTTACTTGGTTTATGTGGTAAAAAGATCCATTCCAAGATAATATCATCTCTCTGCATTAAAATTCCTGTAGGAGAAATTTTTGATGGTAATATGACAAGAATACAATCGAGCTCTGGATTCACTCTGTCCACATGTGCCTGTTGTAATTTCTCCTCAATCATTGTCAGTTCCTTTTCTGCTTCAGCTGTTAATTCTCTGGGACTGTTTAAATCTTTATCACCATCCAAGGTCTTGTTCAAATGAATTATTAGATCAGGTGTTATCCCAATAGTTGGTCGTAAACTGGAAATGTCTCCTAACAGTCTTTGAAAGTCATTAAGAGTCCGTAGGCGATCTCTCCGAATTTGTGCCTTCTGTGTCTTAATTTTTTGCAAACCTATTCTATAACCTAAATAAATAACAGAATCTCCCTTCTGAATCTTTTCAGGAGCAATTTGCAATCCCCATTTAGGTAACAGTATCTGTATTTCTTCAAACAGTCTGTTCAAGGTATCTATGTTTGAATCAGATAACAATATGTCGTCCATGTAATGGTATACAATAGATTTGGGAAATTTCTTGCGTATTATTTGCAATGGTTGGTTCACAAAATATTGGCACAGGGAGGGGCTATTTAACATACCCTGGGGGAGGACGGTCCAGTGGTACCTCCTCGAAGGTTGAGAATTGTTATAAGTAGGCACTGTGAAGGCAAATTTTTCTCTATCTTCTTTTTGCAAAGGTATAGTGAAAAAACAATCCTTTAAATCAATAACTATGAGAGGCCATCCTTTTGGTAATAAAGAGGGCAACGGAATTCCAGATTGCAGAGGGCCCATAGGTTGAATAACCTTCTTGATGGCCCTGAGATCTGTCACCATTCTCCATTTACCTGATTTTTTCTTAACCACAAATACAGGAGAATTCCAAGGGCTGGTAGATTCTTCTATATGTCCAGCATCTAGTTGCTCTTGTACCAGCTGTTCTAAAGCCTGTAGCTTTTCCTCAGCTAAAGGCCATTGCTTTGTCCATATTGGTTTCTCAGTCAACCATTTTAGAGGCAAGGCTGTTGGTATTTCTGAAGGGACATCAATTGCTTGTTCTTGCACAGCCCTAATGGCCGGTTTTGTCCATTTGTAATAACTTTTAACATTCTTTTCAGAAATATGGGCTCTAGAAGTAGCAGGAATGTTAATTTGAGTATTCCATTGTTGTAATAGGTCACGACCCCATAAATTCATTGCAATATTGGCTACATAAGGCCTTAATTTTCCTATTTGTCCCTCAGGCCCTATACATTCAACCCATCTCGTGCTCTGCCTTACTCGAGATAGGGTTCCAATTCCCAGGAGCTGAACATTTACATTCTGAAGAGGCCAATATGGATGCCAAGATTCTGGGGTAATGATACTTACATCAGCACCTGTGTCCAGTAGGCCAGTAATAAAAATGCCATTTACACACACTCTCAGCTTAGGTCTTTGATCATTTATAGAAGTTTGCCAAAACACACGTAACTCATCTTTCTGATTACTATTGCTTGTAACAGTAGGCATGTGGCTTTCTAATTGTCCTGACGAGGCATGTTCTCTGCAGAAACTGGGAATGTCTGAACCATGTTTGCCATGGAGGCCTGAGAGGCCCCCCTCTCACGTTTCCCGTCTGTATCAGGTTGCCTTGTCTATCTCTTGTAGACCTGCATTCATTCGTCCAGTGTCTGCCTTTCCGACATCTTCTACATAAACCTGAAGGCTGATTCCTTCTATTCCTGTTATTTCTAGAAGACGCATTATTATTATTTCTGAAAACCCGTTGTTTACAATTCCTTTTCATATGACCCATTTTGCCACAATTAAAACATTTGGTATTCTGGTGTCTCCTTTTACCATTGGAAATTGCTTCTTCTACCCATGCTTCAGTGCCATAGTCAAATGTGTCAACATCTAGTGTATGCAAGACCCATTCTTCCAAGGATGCTGATCTGAACATTAAAGGCCTCAAGATCCTTTTGCATTCCACATTAGCATTTTCGTAAGCCAAAGACTCAATTATTATACGTCTTGCTTCTGGGTCAGGTATCCCTATTTGTACAGCCTTAGTTAATCTTTGTAAAAAGTCACTAAAGGGTTCTCTCTGACCCTGTTTAACTGTGACAAATGATTCCATTCTCTGTCCTGGGTCTTGTACTCTGTCCCAAGCCCTTAAGGCTGCTGTAGTACACATGGAGAGTATGTTTTCATCCAAATTAGCTTGTTCCTGAGGGTCTGAAAAGAGCCCTTCACCTAGAATTTTATCTAGGGAAACGTCAATTCCCTTCACCTTTTCCTGCTGTTCTAAAAGTCTAGCCTCTTGCCTGAATAAGCATTTCCATTTTAATTGCGGTCCACTCTCAAGGACCGCGGAGCTCAGCTGGAGCCAGTCCAAGGGGGTTGCTTTGCTTGTTGTGGCCCAAGATTTTAGCATCTCTTTAACAAAAGAGGAGTGCATCCCAAAAGACATGATGGCCTGTTTAATTTCTTTGAGATCATTCATACGGACAGGCTCCCATGTATCTTCCTTGATGACCCTAGGGTTTCTGGAACCAACCACCGTTTCTGTTGTTATTACAGGAAAGGCATGTAGGGCTGTAGGTAGAGCTTTGTGAAAATTGTCCCGGAGGGATTTATCCAAAGATGTAGTTAAAATTTGCCTTTCTACCCTTTGCTCTTCTTCATCAGAATTTAGAAATTCCTCAATCTTTTCAATTCTATTCACCATTGCTTTTTGTAATGTCTGAATCTCCTGCCCAGAATTATGTTCTAAAGCCTTCATTGAGGATTCTAAAGTATGAAATTTGTCCAGTAGAGATAACTTGTCATCTTTGGACATAATTTTTATGGCATAAACAGTGCCTTCTTGTATTGACAATCTTTCCGCCAATCTGTCATAAGCTTTAGACAAAATTCGATTGTCACATTCAGCAGTTTTGATTCTCTCAGTTAATGTTTCAGTTCCTACAGAAAGGGACTGCTGGAACTTACGATCTAATTCAGCTGTTCCTTCTTCCATAGTAATGAATTTCTCCTTAACATCAGCCTGTACCTTTTCTAGATTTTGCTCAGTTAACCGAGTCATGTTAAACAAAGATTTGTTTTCTTCCTGGAGAACTTCAAACTGATTCTTGAGAAGATTGTTGTCGCTCTCAATAGTTTTCAAACGTTCAACCTCTGCCTTAAGAGATTTGATCATTTTCCTATTATCAAACCAAATAGTGCTAAGGAAAATTAAGAATCCCAGGAATATCCATATATGTGGTGTGGTAGACACCTCTTGTAAGATCTCCCAAATGGTGCACTCAAAAAAACTATTGAAATCGGATGCAGTCACGTTCTCAGACATTATTTATAAAAGAAAAAGTTCTCTTACCTGTAATAACTGGTTCCTGCCAGTGGTGGCGAAAGAGTCCAGTTGAATCCACGTGTCCTAAATCTGAAATAAAATGACTCAAAAACAAAATTGAAACAGACACCAGGCTGATAAGTATTTTTTGCCAGGGCTCTCAGGCCCTTGTCACGTGACCTGAGCGCTGGCGGCGGTGGGAGGGGAACAGACACAGGCAGCGCGCGCGCCGGCGTGAGAGGGCGGGCACGGGAAATCTGGCCAGGGCGGCTCGGAACAGAGAATTAGGCGCTGTTAAAAAGGCTCTGTCGATTTCAAACCCACTGCTTGATACTCTAGCAAGCAGCAGGGAAAATCGAGTCGCTCAGAATCTCAGCTGTTTCAGCGAGCGCCCAGAGAGACCGCTGCAGCAGCCCGGGGTGCAAGAGACTCCGATTCGGGGCCGGTTCTCGGCAAAGCCCCACGGGGCAGGTGCCAAATGTACCCGCACAAAATAAAGGCAATGCAGATATCAAAGAATATTTAACACTTTAATGTTAAACTTACAGAACCAAAGTTCCAGCGTAGTACAGGTAGGGAGGAAAAAAAGGGCGAGCCGCCTCTCCGTGCACCATTTATTGGCAGGCATTCGCCTGAGGCAATCCCCGCCCTCTAAAGGGGGCTGACTTAACCCCTTCACTGTAAGAGCCACAGGTGAAGTAAATTTCTGGAAGCAAATTTTTAATCATCTTTTGAATTAGGTTCCAAATCTATAAGTTAGGGATCATTAAATAGGCTTTGACAAATGATGTAAGAGTAAGTTGCAATGCATGTCACAGATGCCAGACCTTAGCACAACTGACAACATGAAAAATTGTCATTCAGGTCATGGAGCCCAGGGTAGAGAGAGCAGCACCTGCCAACATGAGAGCAAAACTTACTCCATCAAAGTCCGTAGTTCTGAGAAAGTCCCTAAATATAATCACATTGGTTTTTGACTTTTGTAGTTCCACTTCTGGTAACTGTTCTAACTGAGGTGTGATAAGTCAGGAAGTAGTTTTTGTGTTTAAAAGCTCACCCTGAGAAAGGTTCAGGGCTGCACTGTAGTCCCAAATACTTAGCATCATCACCATCTGGCTAAGAAAGACTTTCTTTTACTTAGCTTGAGTCTGTGTCTGAGTAATCTTCTGGTGGATGCCTGACTGCGGTGAGACAGCAAAGGACAGCAGAAGGTCTTAATCAGTGTTCTGTTCTTCTCCTCTACTAGGCTCAAGCACATCCTGGAACCTATTAGTGCTTATTTACGGAAGAGCAGGAAGGATCACTGCATATCTAACTGAAGCTGTTTGTTTAGAAATGATTCTAAGGAGACCACTCAACCCAGACTCATTTCTGAGTATTACCCATTGAACAAGACTAGAGGCCATGGTCTGCTAAAGAGCAAATCCAGCCAAGAGCTTTTGTGTCTTGTTATTTTGGGAAACAAGCCTTTCTCCTGAGGGTCCTGAAGTTTTATATGCTCAGTCATTAAACATCTAATTGAAAGTCATTTGGGGAACTTCAATTTGATATTTAAAGAGGTCATTAAATACGAATATTGATGAGCCCCCTGAAGCCACTGCTTTCTCTTCCAGTGAGCTCAATAAAGCCCGGTAAACAGGAGAGGAGACTATCACATCTTCCAAGGTGCCCTCCGTATTAGTAATCCTGTCAACTGAAGTCTAATGTCAAAATGGAAATTTATTTTACCAAGCAACCATGAGATAGACTTCTTAAAAGATTTTTTTAGTTCAATAAGTCTCCTGAAGGTATATTTCTGATGATGGAGAATCGTCTCTAATTTTTAGTGCTTTTTAAGTACATTTCATAAGCAAACACCTGGAAATCTAAGTTGGTTTTTATGCTAATTTGGAAAGAGGAGTTTATCTATTTTTTTTTTAACTTTTTTACCTTAAAATTGAGAACATCTGTGTAGCTAAGTGTTTTAATCTTTAAAATGAAAATAAACAAAGTACAGTTTCCATGGCAACAGTAGAAGGACCAAGGAGTTATAAATTCATGTCTAGGTTATTTAGACTTCCTGCCTCAAACCCTTGGCATCTTCTGCAGTTGATTTGCCAATGTAACAGTGACTTTGCTCATCACTGTGGCTTGAAGTGGAAGTTCATTTCAGTCTCTAACATACCTTTTATATATATATATATATAATCCTGCGAATTTTGTCTCTCTTGTCTCCCACTTTTGATGCTATCACCAGGACAAGTGTGCTTCTTGTCAGTACAAACACTCTTTTATTTGTGTGTATGGTTTATACCTAAGCAAGAAAGAAAATAGCTGTGATCTCCAACCCCCTGGTGTTTTCCTTTCTGGTTCCAGAGCCTCTCCCTTCTGTCACATCTTTGTTTGCCAGGTACCTCATGTGTTCTTGTCACCACTGTTGGCCTAAAGAATGAATTCATTCATGGCTCTGCTGCCTTTATGAAGGGGCTCTGATAAAAGGCAACGTTCAGGGTGGTTGTTAACTGTTCAGCATCTGATTCTAAATACTGACAGATACTCTTGGTATAACAGAGGATTTTTGCCTTCAGGATGATCTTTAGTATAAAGTACCTTAAATAGCACTGATGCAGTAGGTAAATTTCTCATGCTTCATAAGAGAGAGAGGAAAGATGTGAGCACACAATTGCATTCTAAAAATTATTTTTGCTTCATTAATTTTGCTTTCAGACAGCATACTGCTGTACATAGTACCTCCTTTGATAGAAACCAGAACATTGGAAGAATGACAGGCCTATACTGTTCTACAGATGACCTTGAGTTTCATCTGAAATATCTAGTTGTGGATCTCAGCTCCTCATGCATAGACTCTTCGCTGAGAAATAGTTCTCTTCTATTGGAAAAGTTTACTCTCTTTGGTCTTATAGAGTTTTGAGAAGTATATACTTGGAATGGTGACAGAAAACAGGGACACAAGCACAAGCAGCCAGATCAACCAAGTCAGTCCTGATGATGAATGAGGTGACAGACATATTAGCTGGAGCACACTCACAATCCTAAAAATAATTTTGAAAGCTTTTTTTTTCTAGTTCAGAAAGTAGATTTGGAAGATAAAAGAGGAAAATGTGAAATGGATGAACATGCACATTTCTTACCCTAATAGTTAACAGGGTCATTCACAACAAATCCAATAGGAACAGCGTCCCTTGATCTAAGTGTTTGTGTATAATGTCACTCTGCAAACAAGGGAAACAGGAATTCTTAGAGAACACTGTTTTGTAGGTCTGGGACAAGGAAAATACAAAAGAGCACATTCTGGTTCCTTGAACTAATTAATAATTTTAAATAGAGCTATAAGATAACTCAAATGTCTGCACAGACACAGGCCAAAAAAAAAAATATAAGGACTATTGTATGTATCCACTTAACACACATTCTTACTGTTTCTTTACAGTACACCTACAGCTATGACTAAATGAAGACATGAGAGTCATATCCCATCAAGTCTGAATCCACTAAGGTGGTAATAATTCTTATTTGACTGAAGCAGGATACCCTTTCAAACTGCTGTCAGCAGAAATTAGAACATTTAGGCTCAGATAAATTAATGTAATATCTCACTTTTATCGACTCCACAGATAAAGAATCAGAAGGAGCCCAGTAACTGTTTAATAAGACTGATCTCATTCTAAGTCCTTCTGGTCATTTCTCTGGGCTTAGTTGATACTCTATAATATGCCATCATGGACTAGGTAGTTGATGAAGAACAAAAAAATGCATTTCTCATTGATCTGGAGGCTGAGAAATTAAGAATCAAAGGCCTCATATCTGGCTTGCACCTCCCAATGATATCCCTATAGAAAATAGTGGGGAAATAAGAGAAAGTGAGCCTACTCTTCTGAAAAGATTTAATATCAGCAATAATCTGTTTATAAAAGTTAAGCTCTTATGACCTAAACACATCATTGTACTCCCATACATTGGGGATCAAGTTGCCAGCACATGAAGTTTGAAGATCATATTTAAATCACAACAATTCTAATACTATTTTACTATGTAATTTAAATTCTAAAAATTAAGAAAATATTCAAAGAATCACACTGCTACCTTGAGAGACAACAGACCCAGTCCTTCAAGTTGTCTGCTGACATACACATGCATTCCACGTGATGTGTGCCCCAACTCCTATCTATTCAGTGTGTTCCCCCAATCCCACCCACACTTGCAAGTGAATAAAATAGATGTAACTTATTAAAATTTCAGTGAATAGACTGGTGAATTCAGTCTGTTTACTTTCACAATTGTGAGTTCCTGAGTTCAATCCCAGTACCCATTTTAAAAAGCTGGAAAAGGTTGTACACAGAGGCATTACTAGTACTGGGAAAGCAAACAGAAGATCCTTGGGCCTAGCTAGCCAGATAGCCTAGGCTACTTAGGAAGGTTAAGGGCAGCAGGAGGAAGTATCTGAGAAATGTCTCCTTGTTTACACCCACAGGCCTGTTTCTGTCCACACCATGGACACAGTATGAACAACAGCCTGTAGTATTTGAGCCAAGCTTCACTTCTCCTCCTACTCTTCTTGGCTTATCGGGATATAAACTCCACTACTCATGGCAGTAGGAAGAATTAAGAGTTTTTTTCTTTCCTTAGATGCCTGAGCGGGGGTAACACTTTACTGATAAATACAGTCCACTGACATTAATTCATCCTCCCCAACTCCAGGTTCATAGGAGATGCTGAATTCCTAATATATAAGTTAAGAGATTTGATGTTCTCTTTCATCACTCCTCTCCAGTGATCAGACAGAGACTATTAACTATCAGGAAAACAGTACTTCAACTCTTTTTTTTTAATTGAAAAAATGAGAAAAAAAACAAGTTTCCACCTCCTCCCAGCCTCCCATTTCACTCCCCCTCCTCCCACCCTTCTCCCCCTCCTCCCACCCTTCTCCCCCTCCCCCTACTCCTCTCCCCCTCCCTCTCCAGTTTAAAGAGCAGTCAGGGTTTTCTGCCCTGTGGTAAGTCCTAGGTCCTCCCCCCTCCGTCCATATCTAGGAAGGTGAACATCCAAACTGGGTAGGCTCCCACAAAGCCAGCACATTACGTAGGATCAAAACCCCTTGCCATTGTCCTTGGAGTCTCATCAGCTCTCATTGTTCGCAATGTTCAGAGAGTCCAGTTTTATCCCATGCTTTTTCAGTCACAGTCCAGCTGGCCTTGGTGAGCTCCCAATACAACTCTTGTAGTCATAAGCTGAGATCATCCACAAGAATCAAGTCCATTGCCAAGGAAGGCAACTCTAGGACGTTTGAGGTTCTTGTCATTATCTTACTACATTGATAGTTTGCACTCTTGTCTCCAGCTCTAAAAAAAAGTGTTTGGAAATCTTGTCTGGTAGGAATGGATTTACCTAGAACAAGGATATCTAAGTTCTCTAAAATGCCTTAACTTACTTTGAAACAGCATGAGGAAGATGAAATCTGAGAGTATGTTTTAGAAATAAGAAATAAAAAAAAGAGAAGGGGAAAGGAGAAAAAGGGGAAGAAGGGAAAAAGAAAGCAGATTATGATGATGATGGTGGTGGTGGTGGTGGTGGTGGTGGTGGTGGTGGTGGTGGTGGTGGTGGTGGTGGTGGTGGTGGTAAGGGGAAGAAGAAAAAAATAAGAACCCGATAGAAAACTTGAGGCAAGTAAATTAAACAATAGACTATTTATTTGACCAGAGAAAATCAGAAACAGGCATGAGCCTTCCTATAATCAGGACAAAAAAAGATCTCAAACCTACCTCTCTAAAGGGACATGGATATGTTTTAGATTATGGAACAGGGTTTGACCCTCAGATACAGATAAAGAATGAGTGAAATTTAACACTTGTGATAACAACAGTGAAATGTATATTAACTAGATAATCAGAACAGTAATACAAAAACTGATTCCTGGTTGTAACCAAGGCTATTTCATATGCCAGAAAGAGTTATATAGCCCTGTCGGTTTCTTGTGTCTTTCATTGTCTTTCAAGCAGTAACTATATCGGTGCCAAATGTTGTATCAGATATATGAAGCTATTAAGTAAATATTTATAAACAAGTTTGTTCAAAACCATATAGAGAAATAAAGACACAGTGACAAGTCTCATCCATACCCAATCTCAAAGAAAACATACTTAATGAATAAAAGACATTTAGGAATTGTACAATAACTATCCAAAACTGCTTGGGTGACCAAAAACCTGAGACTAGATAGCTCAAAGACCTAGATAAAAACCAAATAATACTGGTTTAAAAAAAGAAAAAAATATAGTGACAAAATGACTCATAATGACATCTTGCCACATCATAGATTAGTGAGTTGATCAGCCATGATTAGAGAAGCTTCTTCCTGCAGGAGATGGGAACAAATACTAAGACCCACAGGCAAACATTACACAGAGAACAAGGAACCTTTAAACAGCCCTACCTAATTGAAGTGTCTCCATCATCTTCTCCTCCCTTGGAGCTCAGGAAACCCTATGGAAGAGGAGGTAGAAAGAGTGCAACAACCAGAAGGGATGGAGAACACCGAGTAAACAAGTTCCTAAATCAACATGAACAAACCTCATATAAACACATAGAGACTGAAGCAACAGCCACAGGGCCCGCAAGGGTCTGAACAAGGTCCTCTACATGTATGTGTGTGTGGTATTGTACATACGATGTATATCATATACAACACATATATATTACACATATATGATACATATATACAATGACTTCAAGTTTAGTGTTTTATAGGATTCTTTTTTGTATTTTCATAGTTTTATGAATATCAATATAGTAGGTTTTACATTGAGACTTCATCAACAGCAAAATGATGGAGACATAGGAAAAAAGAAAGAGATCTAAAAAACTACTCATCTTGAATAGAAAGTTCTAGCTACTTTATTAGAACTTTTATTTTCTACAAAAATAGAAAGAAGTGGAAAATGTTCAATTTGAAAATGAGTATAATTTTTTTTATTGAGAAAAGGAAAAAAAAAGTTTTCGCCTCCTCCCAGCCTCCCATTTCCCTCCCCCTCCCTCCCACCTTTCTCCCCCTCCCCCTACTCCCCCTCCCCCTACTCCTCTCCCCCTCCCTCTCCAGTCCAAAGAGCAGTCAGGGTTCCCTGCCCTGTGGAAAATCCAATCCAAGGTCCTCCCCCCTCCTCCATATCTAGGAAGGTGAACATCCAAATTGGCTAGGCTCCCACAAAGCCAGCACATTAAGTAGGATCAAAACCCCGTGCCAAGCCGGGCGATGGTGGCGCACGCCTTTAATCCCAGCACTCGAGAGGCAGAGGCAGGCGGATCTCTGTGAGTTCGAGACCAGCCTGGTCTACAGAGCTAGTTCCAGGACAGGCTCCAAAGCCACAGAGAAACCCTGTCTCGAAAAAGCAAAAAACAAAAAAACAAAAAAACAAAAAAAAAAAACCCGTGCCATTTTCCTTGGCTTCTCATCAGCCCTTAGCCCTTATTGTTCGCCTTGTTCAGAGAGTCCGGTTTTATCCCATGCTTTTTCAGTCACAGTCCAGCTGGCCTTGGTGAGCTCCCAATAGATCAGCTCCACTGTCTCAGTGGGTGGGTGCACTCCTCGTGGTCCTGACTTCTTTGCTCATGTTCTCCCTCCTTCTGCTCCTCATTGGGACGTTTGGGAGCCTAGCCAGTTTGGATGTTCACCTTCCTAGATATGGACGGAGGGGGGAGGACCTTGGACTTTCCACAGGACAGGGAACCCTGACTGCTCTTTGGACTGGAGAGGGAGGGGGGAGAGGAGTGGGGAGAGGGGGAGAAGGGTGGGAGGAGGAGAAGGGAAGTGGGAGGCTGGGAGGAGGCAGAAACTTGTTTTTTTTCCTTTTCTCAATAAAAAAAAAAAAAAGAAGTTAGAAAAAAAAGTGCTTGGGAAACTTCATCTATGCATACAGAAGGAAGCATTTTTGCTTCCTAATAAATATATAAAATCAACTCCAAGTCTGTCAGAGGTCTGCATATGTGATCTGAAACTATAAAACTACTAGGAAAAAACATTAAAGAAACACTTAGGAAATTATGCAAAGACTTTTTTTTTAGTTTTTTTGTTTGTTTGTTTGTTTCTTTGAGTCAGGGTTTTTCTGTGTAGCTTTGGAGCCTGTTCTGGAACTTACTTTGTAGACTAGACTGGTTTTGAACTCACAGATCAGTCTGCCTCTGCTTTGTGAGTGCTGGGATTAAAGGCATTCATCACCACTGCCTGGCTGCAAAGACTTTTTAAATAAAACACAAACAGCAGACTCTAAAAATAAAAATAAACTATAAACAGATCTGAAGCTTCTACACAGTAAAGGAAATGATCAACAGAGCGAAGAAACAATCTTCACAGTGGGAAAAATGCTTTGAAATTACCCATTTGGCGAAAGATTACAATCAGAATATGTAAATAGCTCAAGCAATTTAATGCAACCAAATAATAATCATCTCATGGAGGAGATGAGCAAGTTCTCTAAATAGACATTTCTTTTCTGTTTCTTCCTTTTTTTTTTTTCAGTTTTTCGAGACAGGGTTTCTCTGTAGCTTTGTAGCCTTTCCTGGAGCTAGCTCTTGTAGACCAGGTTGGCCTCAAACTCAAAGAGATCCACCTGCCTGATGGCATTGCAGGCACTCAGTAAGATCTTCTAGCTCCATTTGCATTCCTTGTTCTCCTGTCTCCACCATATCTGCAGTTGCTTCTTAATGAAAGATCTAATCTCTGTTAGTCTGCCATGAGGACAGAAACCAGCTTCTTCTAAACTTTTATTAATATTGCAATTTTCCTCCATGAATGTTGAGGTTTTTACTGATAAGAAGATTGATGATTTTTTTTCCCCAAGAGAGTTTTATTTTACTTTACCTAGGTCTATCAGAAGAATTACTGTCTGTCTATGCCAGTTGTAACCTTATTAAATGTGTTTGTTAAATAATGCAGCTCTAAAATCAAGGTATTCCACGATCTATGGACTGTTTAATAGATATTGTGGGGGGGGGCATGCAAACAACATAAAACACATTATATCTATTATATCTCCCTGCTGGTGCTCTGGGATTACTAAGAGAATTGTCAACTGAAAGCAGTATTTCAAAAAAGATTGTTTTCTGAGCAGTAGTAGATTTGAGTAGTAAGAAAATATTTAGCAAATCATAATGTAGACAGATTCACTGTCATTATGGCTTTATTTTTCCACTGACCACACACACACGAAGAGTAGATTGTCTATCTTTCTTAAGGGTGGCAAGATTTTGGATTGGATAATGATCATTCTCTCCAACTTAAACCCACCAGCTGCATCAGCCCCTAGCAAGAAAGCTCATTCTTCCTCTCAAGTATTGAAGTCAGGCATTGATTTTTCGTTAGCTATGGAATCCTAGGTGGTATCTTCCAGCACAAAGTTGTTTTGTTCACACTGAGAAATGTGTTGTCCGTTGTGACATCTTCCAGCAATGATCTTAACTCAGTCTTCTGGGAAACTTGATGGAGGTCTTACCACTTCCAGTTTCACACGGAACTTTTGTCATGACTGCATTAGCCAGCCTCCTATAGCTTCCAGCTTTCATTTCACAGCTACTCCCCTTGCTAAGCCTCCACAAAATTATCATAGGCGTTGCTTCTGATGAGGCTAGGGATTAAGGAATGTTGTGCCTGGTTGAACTTTCATGACAAGAAGTGGCATTTCCTGTTGTGCCTGTGTCCACTGTGGTAGTACCTTTAAATTTTTCTAGAAATTTTTTTTTGCACTCACATTCTGAGTCTGGGTGGAAAATAGTTCTAATAACCTTGGTCAACCCAGGACTGCCAAAAATTTTGATTGAAATTTGCTTATAAACGCAACATCTGTACATTTTCAATAACAAGTTGTACCTGTGTGCATGCTCATTTTGATCACTGTGGAAAGTTAAATATTATTTCCATCTTATATTGAGAAGACAGCCATCAGAAGAATAAGGCACCTTTTCAGTTTGCATCCTCTACAAGTAGTGGAGGGGGGAAGTGAAAGGTGAGCTCAGACACAGGGAGCCTGAACAAGCCTTTGATCACACTGCTGCCTCTGACAGGAGGAAGCAGAAATGACGAAGATACCCAGTCCCAAGGGCTTCCATCACCATTCCCCCATCACAGCACTTGATCTACGAGAAGAATGATAGTACTTTGATCTGTTTCAAGAAATCTTTCTAATGGTAATATAATATTCTGTTTCAATTATTATTTTACTAATGAGGTCAATGAGTGGATATTTATTCTCTTCTTACCAATTTAAGTTTGAAGTTCACATCTTAATGTAAATCAGTCTTTCTTCCTAAATTTATCTACTTTTCAAACTCTTTAATTTCATGATACCTGCTAGATCTGAAATTCAGAGTGAATTTCATAATATTTTATGGTAATTACATAAATGTAAGATTAAACTCATTATGGGCGATGCGATTCAGAGTAATGAAAACAAAACAAAAAATCTGAAATTCTATTTATGTAAATATTGTCAGTAATGAGCACCAAAGCACGCAGAAGCAGTCAGTATAAGTGGAGAAATGCACACAAGAATAAATGCATCATTTAAATCTTTCAGGGGGCATCAATAGGCATTTTAGCAAAATAGGAAGCTATAAACGCACTAGGGGCTTTATCCTTACATAATTTACTTGATTGTATGAAGAAATATTTAGAGATACTAATACCACAGATACTGTCCACAATATAGTAATAGCAACAACATCTTCAGTTCCTGCAGAAGTCAGTAAAATACACACATAGAAGAGTGAAATACACACTTCTCCAAATGGCATTATTTATGTTTTTATATCTTCCAATAAATTCTTAGAATTCCACCAAGGCTGTACTCAGACAGCTAAAGTAAACAGCATTGATAGTTTGTCATGTATAAAGCACAAATAGGAAATAAGATACAGGAAAGGATGTAAGTAAGATAGTGACAGGCAAAAGAGCTCAAATCCTGACCGAGCAGGGAATGATAAAATGGCGATTGGATTAGAAACAAGATTTATTTCGGCTCTTCAATATCTTTGACTCTAAAAGAACAAGTTGGGTTTAGGATAACATTGTGTAGTTTCTTCATCGAGTATTAAATGCCCTTAGCGTTCTGAATGCTTTCCTAGGCCACTTATTTCATTCTCCTTAGTGTTATTGTACCCAGCCGGGTGTGTATCCATCTAGTAAAATAAGGGCATTCATTAAAGAGTTACTTTGCCTGACACTAGTAAAAGATTTCTGCTGTATGTAATTTCTCATTCATAAACTGTCTATGAGGACAATATAGACATCTTTGTTTATAATAGGAAGACAAGGAAATTAAGGCCAACAATGATTCAAGGTCTAATACATTTAGAATTGGAATTTAAAATGTAATTAAATAAATATATAAACAAGATAGATAGATAGATAGATAGATAGATAGATAGATAGATAGATAGATAGATAGACAGATAGACAGACAGATAGATAGGCAGACAGACAGACAGATAGAGCCTTGCCTGTGTCTGTATGTGCATACATTTTAGGAAGCTTCCACAGTGTATGATTTCATACTGCCCCTCAAATGGTCCTTTATTGTAACTGTGCCTCCAAGTATTTCTTCCTTTGTCCCCTCTCTCACCTCCCCTCCCCCTCCTTGCCAGATCTTTCTGTTCCAGGCCCTTTGCACCCCCTCATCTGTCAATAACCTATTCTATTTCCCTTACCTGGGGAGATCTAACCCTCCAGGCCCTTGCTCTGTATATCACCACTGTGGTTCTACAGCTGTAGCTTGTTTATCCTTAACTTAATAACTAATATCCACCGAAAAGTCAATATATATTATATTTGTCTTACCAGGTTAGGGCTATTTCATTCAGGATAACTTTCTTCTAGTTACATCCATTTCCTTGCAAATTTCATGATTTCATTTTCTTTAATATCTGAGTAATGCCACATTCTGTAAATATTCTACAATTTTTTATCTGTTCTTCTGTTGAAAGACATCTACTTTGTTTTCAATATCTGACTATTACGAATAGACAACAATGAGCTGTATTAACTCCTAAAGGAAAGATCAATAGTATATAGTGTTCTAATTTTTGAACATGATTAGAATACCTTTTCTCTACCTGGGGAAATTTTTATAATCTTGAATCAATTCCTTTGATAAGAAGGAAATGGCTCTATTTTATTGGAACTTGGCCAAGTTCTACTACCTCCAAAGTATCATCTGATACTTTAAATTCTAAGGAGAAGCAATTGTACTATTTCCCTTAGTAGCTCCACCAGCAAAATGAGAATGAGGTTCTAAGTTGATTATGAGGAAAGTTAGGCCCATGTTCAATGACTATATTCTCATTAAAGATAGTCATCCAAACCAAAGTCCAACCAGTAAACCTCAAAGTTAAACTACACCATATAAAAAAATGAACTCGATATATATAATATTCCATGCCCCAAATTCAGAATACACATTCTTTTTAAAAGTCCATAAAATCTTCTTGAAAATAAAATACAATCTAAAATAAAATCTCAATATATAGAAGAATCAAACTTTCTTTGTTTTTTATCATACAATAAATTTCATACCAAAAGAAGCTACAGAAAAACTTGGAAATTCAACAATACAGTTTGATCCAATAAATGGATCAATGAGAAAAATCAGGGATTAACTTAAAGCCTGCTACAATAAATGAAAAAGACACCAAAGATGACCAGAACTTTTGGATGTAGCTTTGGCAATTCTAAGAGGATATTTTGCAGTTGTAAATTCTTCCATTAAAAAGTCTTAAAAACCTCAAATAAGTAAACTAATCATGTACCTTAAAAAAAAACAGAGCAATCTAAACCCCAAAGAGATAGATAACAAGTAATAATAAAGGTCATGTCCAAAATTAATGAAATAGAGATGCAAGAGCAATAAATAATGCCAGCCAAAAAGTTTGTTCTTTAGGATAAAAATAACATAGATGAGTTTCTAGCAAAATAACCAAAAGAGAGAAAAGTCCTAAGTTCATAAACTTATATATGAGTAGATATCCTTACTAAAATTTTCAACAAATTGCAGTAGCTCATTAAGGAATACTTTGGAAACATTTATTCTAAAACCAGAGAATTCCATAAGGAATGGGATAAATTCCTTAAATGACCACAACACACCAAAATCAAGTAAAGAAGAAAGAATAAGTTAAACAGATCCATAAAAATCACAACTAAAAGTAGCAAATTCTCCCCACAAAGAAAAGCATAGAACCAGATAAGAGTGCTACTAAATTCTAATAAATCCTTATGGAAAAGCTAACACAAACAAAACACTCTTCAGAAAAGAGAAAGGGAAGGAAATGTTAACAAACTCATTCCACATTGATCCTAATCCAAAATTAGATCAGGATACAACAAGAAGACCATAGATTATTTTTCATGTTGAGCATAGACACAAAAATTCTCAATAAAATTCTTGCAAACAAATGAAAGAACACACTATGACCACGTTAGTCTTATACGGTTGACACATTAATAGACTTCAGGACAGAAATCACATGATCATCTCAAGCAATGCAGAAAAGCCTTTGGACAAAGCTTAGAGATTTTCTTGAAAAGACCTTGAAGAAACTAAGAATACGAGGAACATACTTTAGTGTTGTACGAAGCCTCTTGTTCATTCCCTGGCTGCCCAGACTCCTGAAATAACCACACAGAAATGTATTAATTAAATCACTGCTTGGTCTATTAGCTCTAATTTCTTATTGGCTATATTTTACATCTTAATTTAACCCATTTCCATTATTTTATACTTTACCCTGAGGTTTGTGGCCTACTGGCAAGGTTCCACCATCTCTGTCTTTGTTAGTGGCTCCATGGCTTTTCCTTGACTTTGCCTTCTTTCTTCCAGCATTCAGTTTAGTTTTCCCTGCCTAGCTCTACTCTGCCCTACCAGGCCAGGCCAGTTTCTTCATTTATTAATCAATAAAAGCAACACATAGACAGAAGGACCTCCCATACCATTTCCTCTTTTCTGTTTAAATTAGAAAGGAAAGTGTAAACTTTAACATAGTAAAACTACATATAGCAAAACAATTATCAAGCAAGAATTACAGTTACAAAATTTACATCTACTTCATCTTTCATTATAACTAACCATAACTATATTCTTCAACTTCATCAAAGACTCCAGAAGGATAAAATATTACCTAAATAACAGGAAATAATTTGTAAGCAACTTCCAAAACTCTAGAATTGACAGTGACATCTCGTTGCCTGGACAGTCACCTAAAGTTCTTCTATAACATTGGGGAATCCATCTTCAGCATTCAGGCCTATAGTATCCAGCAGACTTTCCATGAAGCAGGAAATTTCAAAGACAGTTCAGCCTATTTTGGCAGTTTGTTAGTCACTTTCTTCTGTCTCCAGCAGAATATCTGGCAGACTACTTCATGAAGCAGGAATCCCAAAGGGCTGTCTCACGTTCTTTAGGCAACTTCAGCAGTCATTTCTCTGTGGGCCCTGCATGTCCAATTTACAAAGCATACCATCAAGCAGTCCAGGAAAGAACAATTTCTTGCCAAAATGGCTAACAAACTCCTTACAGAGCATCTTCAATGACCATGTTCCTCCTGAAATAATTGGTGCTGCCAGGAGCAGATGTCTCTCATTGTCATAAAAGTCCTAAGTTCTTAAAACATTTTAAATGTTTTAAATTCTGTAGTCTTTGAAAGGTTTGAAGAATGCCTATCCATCTGAAATACATCTCTGTACATCCAGAAAACCTAACTAACAAGATGACAAGCTTGACTATTATAGATGACTTTCAATTAACCTATATTCCTTAATTATACATTACACTTTTAAATGAGCTGCACAAACACAATAACTTAAACTTTAAATTTGTATCAATAAACCAAGATCCATGCCAATGCCAATCTCGATAGCGCTTTAGTGTAATAAAAACTATATAATGCAAACATATAGCCAATGTTATACCAAATGGGAAAAGTTGAAAGCATTTCCTTTCAAACATGGAAAAGGAGAACCTTAACCACTCTAATTCCATATACTGTTCAGTCTTTAAAGCTATAGATAGAGCAATACAATATGAAAATTAAAAGAGATGTAAACTGGAGACGAGGAAGTCAAACTATCCCTATATGAATATAAAAAATCCTATATTTAAGAGACCCTGAGAATTCTACCAGAAAATTTTCAAAGTTGATAAACACTTTCAGAAAAATAGAGGGCAAAATCAAAGTACAAAACCCAGGAGGTTTTCTGCACATCAGCAATGAACTTCCTGGTAAATAAATGGGTGGACAGAATCTCACTAGCAATAACTTCAAAAAATAAAAATAACTAAGACTCAGCCTCACTCAGGATCTAAATACTTCTGCAGTGGAAACTTTAAGATGGTAAGTAAAGAAACTGAAGAAGACACTAGAAGACAGATCTCCCACACTCATGTGCTGCCAGTATTAATATCATGAAAGTGACCATATTACCAGAGGTGATCTCTAAGTCCCAATGGCACTCAGAGATTTAGGAAAACTAATCATAAAGTTTACATGGAAGAAAAAGGGATCTTGAATAGCTAAGCACTCCATAACAGAAACAGCAATATTAAAAGTGTCAATATAGCTGGTCTCAAATTACATTATAAAGTCACAATGAAAATCACAGCATAATTCCACACAAAAAAATAGATACACAGAAGGATGGAATACACTGTAGGACTGGAAGCAATTGCACAGAGCTGCAGTCATCTAATTTTCAACAAACGTGGGAAAATGTACATTGGAAAAAGACATCCTCTAACAAATGGCGCAGAAAAGCTGCTGTGTTAATATGTGTTTTCAGTAGAATGCCCATTACCCTTCTTAAAAGATCCTTTTGTTTCTCAGCTTTTTGCATATCACATTTGTTCATTGAGTTATACTTTGGCCTTATCAGTAATAATAAATTGGCTACTGTCTTATGCAATTTCTTAAAACTATATTTTCTCTATTGTTAATACCCTGAACATAGCAAGTTGGTTGCTTGAGATGTCACCTTCTCTTTTTGGTTTCTGAGATTGGGTTTTGCTGCCTCATGGTTTAGTCTAGACTAGAATATTTCCATTTGAAAATAATGTTTTCATGTGTGACTTGGAAAATCCATATAATGTATTTGATCATATTCCTCACCTAACTCTACTCTCAACTTCTCCAAAATCCTTCTGCTCCTACCACCCGACCTCATATTTTCTCTCCCTTTTTAAAAACACAACCAAAAGTCATCGAGTCCAGGTTGTACTGGTAAACTATTTGAGGGCATGAGGCTTATCCTGGAGTGTGGTTGATATACCAAGGGCCACACCATTAAAGACAATTGACTCTTCTGCTCCCAGAAACAACCAAATGTCAATATCTCCTCAGCTGGAGACTTTATGCCTACCTTCCTTCCTCCATGTTGGGAATTGGTCTGCCCAGTTTTTGTGCATGTCTCGCGCATGCTGTCCCCATCTCTGTATATGTCCCTGTACCAGTGTCTCGTGCATGCTCTCACCATATCTGCATATGTCCCTCTACCATGCGGTGTCTGGAAAACACTTCCCTTCAAGTCATTCCTCACATCTGGCTCTTAAAATATGTCTTCCCCCTCTTCTTCATAGACTGCTGAAGTGACAAGATATTTATAGTCAACCCATTTACCTAGGACTGAGCATCCCAATGTTCATTACTCTCTATATGCTGATCATTTTGATACCACAGAAAGGAAGAGATAAAAGACCACTGTAAGATGTAAAATCTCTGCCTATGACATGGCTTTTGTAAGTGCCCCATACACTGACACTGTGGTTCTTAGATCAGCTGAACTGTACTCACAGATAGAGCAGGCCCATCCGTGTGTTTCTCACACTGCTCTGAGCTGCTATTCACATGGAATTACAAAGTGACTTTAGAACCCACCTAAGAGATACAGCTGGAACAAATTGGGATGCTTATTAAAATACACTTTTCTAACTGTGGCTTCCCCACCCCAAACTTCTGCACCTTAAAATGAACACAAAAGCTTGAAATAATTGAATTCAAAGAAAATTCTTAGCATTTAGAGTCAATGAAATCAAGGAGGTATTTCCCCGAACTAAACATAAAAGGTATGTGGGACCAATTGGACATTTTCTGGCCACCCTATCTCAACTGTCTTTCAGTTAAAAAGTCTTATATTTTAGGATTTGAAACAATTTCTCAGTCGTTTTTGAGGGGCAGAAGGAGGTTATGGTTCCCTTACACTGGAAGTTTTGCCTCTGACTAGAGGCCTCTTTTCTTTGGTTCAATATAAGTTGATATTTAGTTATAGAGAATTTCAGAAGAACCTTATGCCCTAAATATCCATTTTTCTTTAAAAACATTATAGTTTTGTTCTCTGTTTACAGAACTATGCATTTGAATCCACGGTGAACATACAATGCTGTTATGATTGGTTAAGTCTTATTCCAGAAGAGTCAATGTGATAAAATAATGAGAGAAATTGCTGCCAAAGACAAGAATTCAAATTTAGAAACCCATTAACGCTGAACTTTTTTGAGATTTCTTAACCTCTGACCCTCAAATGCCATGCTATTGCATTAAAATAAAGAAAGCAAACTGTTTTGAGAGTTCTTTCAGAATCCTGGATAAGTGCAATCCTATTTGCTTCAATCCAAAATAAATAAACTTAAAACCATGAGCCTTTTCAATAAAACTTAGTGGTAGAGAAATTGTGGCATCCTGGGGAGAACAAAGTGTTCTTTGCTGTGGCTTCCCCACTCTTCCAAAGGCAGGAAATGCTGGTTTGGGGACTAACGGTCTTGTCAAGTTCCATCCAGTTTCCTTCACGGTTTTAGGCAATGTGGACGCACAAAACCCACAATTACCCAGACCCTGAAAGTTCCAAAAGGTAATAAGCAACTGAAGGCCATAATCAAGATTAATTTGCTCTGACTTCAAAATTCCTTCTCTGCAAATCAGAAGCTTTCTCTACACAATTAGCAGACTATGATGTTCAATCGATACCATTCAAGTGCTCTAATCATTGTCTGCACACTTGATTAGAAATTAAGAATGGAGGAGGATTAGGACTGCTCATTTCTAGTGCTAATAGTTTAAAATTAGTCTTTATAAAATAATGACCCCTTCGAGCTATAAGAATATTGAGGAGTACCTCTTACTTCATATGGAAAAATGCAACTGCCTGGGAGAATTTCTCGAAGACAGATGCTAAGAAAAGAGTACTAAATGTATACACTAACATTTCTTCAGTTTTCATGTCATATACATTGCAGTATTGCATGTTCTACTCTGCATTGCTTTTCTGTCAATTACCTTTCATATTCCATGCACTAATCTACTGCCTACAACATGAACTATGAACACTAAATTCCAAAAAAAAAAAATGTAGCTTGGAATTAAAGTTAACTTAGATTTAAAGCCATGGCTTACTCCACTAGATAAATGTAAATGGCAGCATGAACTGGAAGGAAGCCATCTAAAGCAAGACTTGCCTCGAAGAAACCAACTACTCTTCTCTTACAAAAATCAGCACAAAGATTGTAGTACAGGCTATTATTAGCTATCTTCAGCTCAAGGTCAGAGGTCAACAGCATGCAGTGCCTGATGGTGTGAGAATCATAGATCACAGATGAGTCACACATGTACTATGCCTGAAAAGGAACAAACTCCTTTGGTTAATATAACATCCCAAAAGTTCTAATGGTAAAGACTTGGTCCTCATATCACGGTGCTGTTGAAACATTAGAATAGGTTACTGGGTGTTTGCCTCAAAGCCTGTTTTGGGATGCCAGTCTTTTCCTTCCATTTTTCTACTGTGCCTCCTTACTGTCATTAAGTGTCTCCTAATTACAGACCCAACAGAAACGGGACCAACTACACACAAAATAAAACCTCCAAAATCATGCACCGAAGTAAACGCTTATGTTTAAATTATGTCAGGCATTTTGTTACATTCATTGAAAACCGACTCACATAAAAATGACATAAAACTTAATGATTTTGACCTATGAGATACTTCTCTGGTGATCCTGCTACCATGTAGTTACCTTCATCAGGATCACTTCCTCTGCCACTTAAAGAATTAAAAAGACAGGGAAATCTCAAGCACCACAGGAAGCCACAGGGAAAATCAGCAGGCAGGAACAAACAATAAAAAATGCTTTTAGTAGGGATGAGAAAACACACACACAGCAAGCACAAAGAGAAAAAAGATCCTTCCCAAAGCAAAGGGGTGCTCAGAAAGCCAAATCCTGGTTGCTCTATGAGGGTTGACATTTTTTAAAAAGATTTTAAAGGGGTATCCCTCTAATCCAATCTGAGATTGACCAGAAAAACAGGATGCCTGATTGGCCAGATGGCTGATGTACATCCAAAGGTTATACGTTATGGTCTGATCTGTCATTGAACTTGTTGAGCCAGTCCATCACCAAGAGAACACAGGAAGACAAAGCCACAAAAAGGCCCTTGTTTTAAGCTGCCAGGCTATTATCTCAAGTCAAGAGGGTGAGGAAGAAGCCAACCATCTTGAAAGTGTGCTGCCTTTGTTACCTAGTATGGCCCCTGTCTCTGTCTGCCCACCAACAAATCTGTCTCACTCCTAGTCTCTCAGCTAGATCTTGAATTCTTGTCCACAATGCTCTCAAGACTCACAAACTGAAAGATTTTTGTGATACCTCATCTCTGTTCATCCGTTAGTTTAATCACTCAAGTACAGTCAGCTTCTTTTTTATGGTATGAACACTCTGTATCAAGAACATCCAACACCCCAGGGAAGGATAGTCTCAATAAAAGCTGTATGTCAATAAAAATCTGCAGAGAAGGCACAGAATTAAAAAAAATAAATTACAAGAAAAAGTAAAGTTTCAAGTGGTAGAGGAAGCTGTCACTATGGGAGTTTCAAGAAAGGCTGAAAAGCCCATTTTGAGATAAAGTTCCTTTGAATAAGCAATTTCAAGCTCAGTGAAAATAACACTGTTAGCAATGTCATTGCATCAGTTTCTGGTCCATTTGAAAACTTGTAAGTAGCATGGTTTTGCTTCTAAGTTCTTTTTATTAAAAAGAGAATCAAAGGGAAGATTTGTGGACTAGACAGGTACAAATGGAGCCATCTAGGAGATGGCACATTTGGAAGAGAGCAGGAATAAGGAATAAAAGTGATTTTTGTCACAGAATGTCATGTTTCAGAGTTATAAAACCTGACATATATTCTTCAAAATACTGGTTCGAAAGTAGGTACAAAGAATTTGCCAACTTAATCACAAATCAATGGAAAGGTAAACAGAATCAAAACAAATAAAAATGCACACACACATACTTTTTTTTAATATGGTAGTAAAACTTTGACTCACCTTTCATTATTTATTCAATAATGTTATCATTAAGTTAGAACTATTTTTCTCATGTGGCAAGCAATTACTTAAGTATATTGCATATTGTACTCCTTAAAGTGAAAAAGTTAAGAGCACTGGCTGCTCTTGCAGATGATTCAGGCTTAATTCCTAGCACCCATGTCGTGGATTGTAACCACCTGCAACTTCAGTTTCAGGGAATCTAATGACCTCTTTTGACCCCTATGGACACCTTCAGGTCCAAAGACCCTCTTCTCCACAAATGGGAGCATTAGTGACAATTGCTTAAACAGAAGGACTCTGGCCTGGTAAACAGAAGGATTATTATGGGATGAAGAAGCCTAACTCTTTCTGTTTACTAGAAAACAGATAACTTTAGGCAGTTTGTGTCATGGGAACCACCTTTAATTCTCCAAGAGCCTGCCTTAATCTTCTCCCATAGGTCAACTATCTTTGGCAAGGGTACCTAGTTTGGGATCATTCTACAAAACCTATATTAGCTCAGATCCTGACCCTGATGATTGCCATATAAAATCTGCTTCCTTTTCTACCATTTCTCATCTCTGGGACTGCACTGCAAATCAGAATGCAACATACTGAAGCTGTACTGATCTCCATGTTACCACCAGAACTACTCACAACAGCTAAGATATAGACTCAAAGTCAATGCCTCTCAAGAGATGAATAGACACAGAGAGACAGCCTTCACATTTTGATCTGAAATGAAATCTTCCACCCTTTCCCCCAGAACAGTCTAGTTCACTATCTTTCTGCACCATTGTTTATAGGCATCAAGTTCATACACTGTCCACAGACATACATGCAGACAGAACACACACACACATATATATGTAATTGTGTGTGTTTTGTCTGCATGTATGTCTGTATATATATATATATATATATATATATATATATATATATAATCAATGAATGCATCTTAAAGAGTATTAATGCTAATAGTAAGAAGTAATTTGAAATTTGAGTGTGATCCCCATTAAAATACTAATTGTATTTTTCACAAGTCTAATGTCAGTGATCAGATGGAACCAAGAAAGGACTGGAGTAGCCACCGAAAACTCTAAGGAAAATACCAAACATGAAAACTTCATAATCTCTTGTTTTAAGAAATATTGCAAAGTAATAGCAGCCAACAACAGAGTTTTTGGCATAAAATCAGACATACAGACTAATAAAACAGAATATAAATCTCAGCAATAACTCCACACATATACAGACAGAAGATTCTTCCCAAGTATCAGAAATACACACTGAAGAAAAGATAGCCTTTTCAATAAAGGAAACTTGGAAAACTAAATATAACTAGCAGAAGAGTCTCACTTGACCTCTGTTTCTGAGCCTCTGTGATAATCAGTTCACAGGGGATCAAATATACACTCATAAAACCTGAAACTAGGAAACTATCTGAGAATAAAATGGGACAAATGTTTCTAGATAGTAATATCGACAATGTTTGCTTCCAGAAACAAAAGCAAAAGGCAAACAAAGCATAGGAAAAAAGGAAATTATTTCAAATTAAAAAGCAAGGAAATAGTCAAGAGATTCTTTTCCATGAGGAAAAGAATCAATGTCTAAAATACATTTGAAGTTGAAAAAAACTGAAAGACAAGCCTCCTGAGTTAGAAACAGTCCTGACATTTCAATGGACCTATCTTAAGAACAACAAAGGATTCACAAACATATGAAAATGCTCACTATTTTAATCATTCTGGAAAGACAAACTAAAACTATGTCTTAATGTCAAGTCACCAAAGTCAGAATAGCTGTTATCAAATGAGCAAATTCTGCTGAGGATAGCAAAGCAGGGAGCCTTATACACTCTTACTGAGGATATGAATAAGTGCAGCTGTTACTGAGACTAGAGAAGCTACTTTACAAACTGAAACTAAAATGATCTCATCAGAGAATACCACATCTGAGTAGAACTCGGCACACCAAGCCTGCACTGAGCTCCATGTTACCACGGCATTATTCCCAACAGCTAAGACATGGGCTCCATTTACATGTCCCTCAAAAATAAATAGATACAGAACCTGTGGCATCTGCCCACTGTGAAACATTATAATTCCACCTTCAGGAAAAACAAAATCTTGTCATTTAATAAAATTGTGGTGGAACTGAAGGGTATCATCATCATCCTAAACCAAACACAGAGAGACAGACATCTCATTTTCTCCATTGTATTTGGAAGCTGGAAAAGTCAATGTGAATATATCGGAGCAACTTTGAACACTTGGGAAAGTCATGGAGGGAAGATGGATAAAAAGAGGTAGCATGATGACTCCTGAAACAGAGTTATACAGAAAGAAGTTTCTGGTGCTGTACAACACAGAAGGATAGTTGTAGTCTGTGGTAAGCTGTTATGTGTTTTATGAAGATGTAGGGGAGAAGAATTCAAGGGTGCGAAAAAATGCAAAAAGGAAGTGCTATCCCTACTGGGTTGATCAGAGTACATATTATGTGGGATTGAAACAGCACTTAAACTCATTGTTGCAGATACAATTCATACATATTAGTAAAGACAGAAAATTAGTCTTTATATTATTCATAAAGTTAATATACAACATCACACAGAATAAAACTCTTTCAAGCCAGGTTGTGGTTTAAATAAGAATGACCCATTCAGGCTTATAGATTTGAATACTCAGTCACTACTTGAGAGGGAACAGGGGGTGTGGTCTTCTTGGAAGAAGTGTGTCACTAGGCATGGGCTTTGGCATTTCAAAAGTTCAAGAAAGGGCCAGTATTTTCCTCTTCCTGTTAATTACAGATCAAAATGCAGAACTCTCAACTACTTCTCCAGCACTATGTCTGCCTGCATGCTCCCATGCTAAAAATGAACTAAACCTCTGAAACTATAAGCCATCCCCAATTAAATGTTTTTCTTTGTATTTTGCCATGATCATAGCATCTATTCATAGCAGTGGAACACTAAGACAAGCCTATAAGCTATAAAAGGAGTTGGTTTTGAATTGGTCACACCAATTTGACAAGACAAAATTGATTTTGTAAAAATTTCTTTGACTATCTGGAATAATAGCATTTAGTTTTGAATTTCATTGAATGAATACTTACTGGACCCATAATTTGTTCCTCACAGTGTACTATGTGTAAAATTGTACCACTGAAAAAGACAGATGCAATTCTTCCTTCAGTGGTGAGTATTAATTGTTACGTTGAGAGAAGTAAGAATTACCTGGGAGATGTATCTCCAGCCATGCCTTGAGGGGTTGCCTTGGTTATGATTGATGAGGGAAGATCTAGCCACTATGGTTGGACCCATTCCCTAGTTGGGATCTTTATTGAATACAATTGAAAAGGAAAGTTGAGTGCTGTTCTCATTCCTACTTATAGATCCTGTATTCAGTTATTTCAGGTTCCTGGCATTGTGACTCCCTGGTGTCCTATAACCGAAACTTTATACTAAATAAATCCCTTCTCACTTAAATTGTTTTTCTCAGAGAATTATATCATACAACAGGGGGAGGGAGTACCTAGAGCAATATGTTTCATAAATTTTAAAATTTGACAGCCAATTATGAGTAGAGAGTTCAAGTATTTTCAGAAACCCAATCAACTTTATTGTGCACCAAAAATAAGATGGTTATTGTATCTCTTCAGTAAGGGAAATCATCAAAATTGTTTCTAAACTCAAGTAACATCTAAGATTTCTTTAACTTAAGCTGTCTCTATTCAAAATTATTTAGATCTAATGATGAAATCTATAATTTCCTAATTCACCACATGTGCACAATAGGATTTAAAAGACAAAATATACTCCTTTATCAATTATCAGATAGAAAACAAAAACTTTTCTTTGTTTTGCATTGTATTTAATGCAGTGTATTAGAAAGTAGCAACCCCAACATTCCAGGTAAAGTATTTGCTCAAACAGTTGCCTATTTGAGACTTCAGTTGCACAAAGTTGTCAGTAAGGATGGTGGCCAGACAAAGTGCATGCTTGCTTGTAGCTATCATTATCTTATATGAGTAAACAAAATGCTGAATAAATCTACCTAGTCTACTATTACAGATGAAAAGGGGAAAATGTTTAGTAATAGGAATATTGTGTCTGAACTCTGTAATGAAATGTGACTGCACATCTATTAATTTGGGCCCCCATGGGAAGAAGCCAACTGCTTCAGTAAATCAACAGCCCAGACCTCTGAACTATAGCCCTCAGACCTTTCCAATATGTTTCATAAAAGTGCATTGCTTAATGGGAGAGTCATCTTGGAAGCAAAGCCCAGATTAGGGGTATAGCCTTCTCACAATGTGAGAGTTGTGAATGTGTGGGAAATGGGGAAGGATTAAGTAAAAGACACCTCAAGCCTATTAATCACATCTTCAAAAATGTAAATCAAGGTTTGAAAAGAAGCCTGTTTCTAAACCTCTTGTGACTCGAGCTGTAAAGTGCTGTCAAAACAGTTTGGTTCATCAAGCTATGAAAGCTGAATGCCTGTGGCATCCTCCAACTCCATGTTAAACCAGTAGAATTAAGCAATTAATCACAAGGTCCTTCAAATGGCATCTTTTCCTCCCTATTTAAAAAGAAGGAAACAGGACTGAGGAAATAGCTCAATTAGGAAAATGGTTGCCTTGTTAGCTCAAAGGCCTGAGTTTGGCCCTGGCATCCGTAGAAGAATCTGGTGTGGTAGAACACACTTGCCAGGGAGCAAGAGACAGACAAGCTACCTGGGCTTGCTTGGCCAGGGCTTACTGCAAGATTTTTGTCTTAAAAAAACAAAATAAACAATTTCTGTGGAACAAGAATTCAGTGCTGACTTCTGCCTTCCACATGTATGAGAACAGGTGCACACTCACACATACATAAGTATGCACACATATGCGTGTGCACAGGGAGAGAGAGAAGTAAAATCATACGCTAAATTTATTAAGCCTGGAGTAAACTGAAAAAGGTGAAATAGTCTGAGAAGAAATATTATTTTACCTAGAGTTACTTTTCAATTTGTGGCACAGCAATTTCACACCTTGGATATTGTTTCCCAATAAACAATATTCATCAACTTGGAACCGTTTTCTTTCCTCTAAAGATTAAATATTGACCTCTGTACAATGGGTAATGATTGTATTTTCTCTGTGTTTATGTTAACTTCATTGTATCTCATTTATGGCAAAAATGTTTTTCCACATTATGTTCGCCTTGTTCTTTACCTTTGAATCATTTAATAGATCTGCTAAGAAATCATGATCATAACGCACTTTAGGACCTATATTGATTCTAGCTAATGTATTTTTAGTCAGTACTCATGGCATTACTTTCCTTCCTTTATAGAAAATGGTATTAACAGTACCAATTTTCATTATCCCTTACTGGGGCCTCGGCACTGATTTGACGAATTAGAGCAGTGGTTATCAACACCTTTTCTCATCATTACTACTTGTAGGAAATCCTTTAGTATGGTTTTTCTAATAATCTCTGTACATTTTAATAAACTATACTTTGTGTATTTTTGCACTTTAACCCTTTTGGAGGACTATGAGTCATTGTAATAAAGATGGTTTCTACCTAAATAAGAAGAGTTACACAAGACTGAGCATGTTTGGACCCCAGCTTGGATGGTGACATGGCTCCGAGGCCCACCATGACTGGGAGAGTAGCTGTTGGCAGCGCAGAGGGAGAGAGTCATTCTTCCTTGGAAACATAGCAACTGGATGTTCTCACACCCCAGTAGATGGTCAAGTACCCATGCTCCCATATGAACAGCACTAACAGGTCTCAGAGTTACTAATAAACAACAAAAACGACAGTACAAGGTACTATAACTGAGTTTGAGGGAGATAATGCTGAATGAATATGATCAATATGCATTGTACAAATAGATGAAAATTTCAATAAAATACTGTTTTAAAGTGCCAATATTTACTCTGTTGGAGAATAAGGACTCATTGAGAGCACCTGATAAATAGAAATATTTATGAAGCGATTCCAATGTGTGCAGTATAATCATACCAATTACCATGACACTTGTATTCTGAACATTTCCAAAAAATAAACAATGATTTTTTTTTAGTCTTTTCACCCTAAATAATTTATAAATGTTGTGGAAACAAGTATGCTTAATCTGGTTTAAGCATTCTACTATATATATATATATATATATATATATATATATATATATATATATATATAAACATTTCATACTTTCTTCATTAATATGTGCCACTTTTATACCAACTTTAAAGCAATTAAAATTTTATAATTAATTAACTATATGATATGATAATTCTAAATGCTTATCTAGAAAGCAGAATTTCCTTGAAAGACTATTTAAAAATTCTTATATAGTTTTTATTTATTCTCTATATTTCATAAACAATATGTGTAGATACATCATACATATATATATTCATATCTTCATGTGTAATCTTTGATTTATCATCTATCTTCCCCAAAATCTCTCACTCAAGTAGGCCTGCTCTGAGAATGTACTACAAGAACAAGATGGCGTCTTGTACTATGAGTCATTTGACATATCCCCAGGATCACTAGCATGCCAACTTGGCACCAATATTATAGTATTTATGCTTTCTTGGTCTTAGATGGTGGAGGACAAATGACTCAGGCTGGTATCAAGAGAGTTCAACTCCAGGGACTCCATTTCCTATTGTCCTAATGTACTGAGTTCCTGGCCTTATTCTTCACAAATAATTGGGTATATATGCTGAGTAAAGACCTTGCTAGAAGCATGAAGCCTGGAAGAATATGTTAGGATAAGGAATGAGTGACACTCAGTATCACTCTCATGTCTCTTCCTCTATATTCAGACTCCACATTGCAAAATATTATTGTAACAAATGGAGGAATAACTGTTCACAACCATTGTTCCTGACAATATGATCTTGCATTTGTTCTATTCTGATATCTAAGAGATAGAAAGTTAATATAGTACAAAATGCCTTAAATTACTAAGTGGGTATTGTTTAAGTACATTTCATTGCATATTTAAAGTACACAAGACAATGTTATAAGGTTGGCATTCAGGGAGCCACCATCATAGCTTAGTATGCAGTGCCTACTGTGCAAGCTTGAGTACTTTTCACATCCAAAGAGCCCATGTAATTCAGAAGTGGTGGCACACGTCTAGAATCCCAACATATGAGGACTAGATTAAGGAATTCAATTGTGGTGGTTTGTATAGGTATGGCCCCCTTAAAGTCATGTGCTTGAATGCCTGGCCTGTAGGGAGCAGTAGCACTATTAAAATGTATGGTATATTTTTGAGTAGGTGTGGCCTTGTTGGAGGAAGTATGTCACTTTGGGGATGGACTTTGAAATCTTATATGCTCAAGCTAAGCCCAGTGTGGGATACAGTTCACTTCCTTTTGCCTGCAGATCAAGATGTAAAACTCTCAGCTCCTCCTCCAGCATCATATCTGCCTCCATGCTGTCATATGGCACCATAGTGATGTGGACTAAGCTTCTGAAACTGGACACCACCCCCAGTTAAATGTTTGCCTTTATAGGAGTTTCGGTGGTTACGGTGTCTCTTCATAGCAAGAGAAACCTTAACTAGGACATTAGTCTAGCTAAAATAGTGATATCCAAATTTAGTAAGACACCTTTTAACAAAAAATAACATGGAAAGAGAGAGAGACAAATACAATTAATATCTACCTCAGGTTTTCACATGTCCATATGAGTAAACACACCTCAAAGCACACGTGTACATACCTGAGTACAACATACCTCCTCACAAAAGATGAACATACAGTAAAATTATGACTATTGTGACAAACTAACATACTCAATATCTCACATACTGACTTACTTCTAATTTCACAAGATGCTGTCCATCTGTGTACTGTATTAATAATTTAACTAACCAACATTCTCATCATCCTTGCTTGGGTAGTAACTATAAACCACACATTTGGTTTTCTGCAACTATCTTCCTCAATAATTTTGTTACATCTAGATAGGAGGGTTGTCTGAGTCACATCTTCCAATTATGAGTTTCAGGAGATCTGAGATACAGTGTGGGCAAGTATGAGACAGTTTCTTAAAGAATTGAGTAAGGGAAGAGAAATTTCTCTATAGGATGTTATCCTTCCTTCATACAACCTTTCACTTTAGATATTATGTTCAGGTCATGGCTCAGATAATTGGACTTATATTGAAATATATACTAAATTTCTCATAGAGGATTATCTTTAAGCAACGTTGCAAGGCAATGTCTTATTCTGTGATCCAAATTTTTAAATGTGTAAACAAAATTAATCTTAAGTTGTATTTTCAATAATGGTCATTATAGAATTGATACTATACAGAACTGTTTTTGCATCTTCAGGAATTGTATAATTGTGGCATCTCATATTGAATCATACACCAGCTGGTGTACACATCCCAGAACAAATGGGTCATGGTGACCTTCTTGGCCTTTGAGCTGACAAGAGCATCCATGCGGTGGCTTTTCCATGGGGTAAAGTAAGGACACAGACTCATCACCTTGTCTTTTATTCAAAGCATCACAAACTACAACTTTAATAATGAACCTTGTACTTATTCAAATAATTCTGCGCATTACTAATGTTCATAAAGTACAATGTAGAATCTTGATTTATTGTTATACAAACAGTCCCGCAAGTAATTCTGCCTGCTGTTTATACTTTTATTAAAGAAATTAAATGAATTTAAAATCAACATCTCTACCTCATACTTTTATCGCCATAGGCTTATTGTCATGTATACCAACATCATTAATAGTAAGTAGAAATGAATTTTAGATATACTCTTTATCTTTAATTCTTACAAGATTATCACCTTTTCTTAATTAGCCTCATTCTATAGAAAAGACCAGCCTGGGTGCTGTGTTACATAACTAATTTTATTCTTTCAAATAAGATCTTTAATCTAAAGCAGACTGGCCTGGAATGCCTCAAATACTCCATTTTGGCTTCAATTTCCTAAGTGTAAAGATTTATATAGCTCATCCACAGGTTTAAAATAGCACTCATCACAGGGGTACAGTGCCAATATAATTAATATGTATAGAGATTATATTATGATAAAGAATTCAAGCAAATGAAAAAATGCAGGAAAATTGATGGCTGGGTATCTGAGTGTCATGGTGGTAAAAGGAAATATTTCTCATATGCCCTCTTAGATTAATATGAGTTTTTAGCACCTTCTTCCTAACACTCACTGCAATGAAATTTTTCAGAGGTGGTTGTTAATTTTCATATTTAATTTATGAAGTGTATTCAATCGTTGTTATGGTCTTACTGAGTGTTTTATCAGACAATAATTATTTGATAATCTTAACTACTGGAAAAATCTCTAAAATAAAAATAGAAGTTAAGACTCCCAGGCATCATTGGGTTCATCCCACATCACGGAAGAAATGCTAATTTCTTCCTTCACTCCTCTATGGCCTTGAATTTTCTCCTCTGTCTGTCAAAGTATGTCAAGACGATTGCACAGATGGCGTAAACTAAACAGGAACACAAAGCATTTACTTGAGCTACAGAAAGCATTTCAAGGAGAGTTATAACAATTCCGAGAGGCTGGTTGCATAGGCAATTGCCTTAATGAACAATAATTGAGGCTAGAAGACACAAGGAGAAACAAGGTGAGGCCCAGAGGGCAGAAGGGAGACCTCAAGGGAGATTTGGGGTTTATTCTTAAAATTGTCTTAATTTCCTTTGTCCTAAAACCCTGCAATATAAAATTGTGCTAGTAATATGTCCTTGAACCACACAGAAGCATTATCACAACCCATGGGGTATTACTGTAGAAGAACAGAAACTGAAATATAGAGGTTTGCTTAGGGAAAATAGAGAATATATGAATGACAAAGTTCACATTAGCTATAGATCCTCTAATAAACAAATGCTACACTTTTGTTTTTAATTGAAAATTGCTTAAAACTATTAGCAGACTGGATGATACCTGATGAATTTGATTAATTCTAAAAGAATTTTTTGATATAGTTTATATTATAATATATCATGTTTGGATCTAAAAGATACTTATTTTTCTATTAAAATTAAAATGCCTGGGGAAAAATCAACACACAAAGAGATGATTAATAGTTTTGTATCTCACATGCTGAATTTGACATTTAGCCTGTTTTCTATAATAATGAAAGCAAAAAATAAATACTAAGTGTGAGATACTCAAGAAGACTCTAATAGGTACATTGCATTCACATGAAAATAATGACTAAGAAGTCACAATGTACTTACACATAGCATTATGCAGACTGAGAAACTTATGTTTATATATTTAGGAATATATATATATGTGTGTGTGTATACATATACATATATGTATTAACAACCATTCATGTAAAAAGTAGCCATAAATTTAAGAGAGTGAGAAGGGTGTTTGGGGGGAAGAAATAAGAGAGAGAAATGGTAAAATTTAACTATAATCTCAATAAATAAATATTTTTTAAAAATTTATACACCTGTAATATTTTCACATTAATAGATGAAAGATGTTTAGCTGAATTAGAAATCAAGGATTTAAAGGCTTGTTTTGCTAGTCAGCCTTGTGAGCTGAGACATCGCCTGTAATTCGTAATTCACAGGATAGTAGAGTACAGATTTCTTAAACTTCTTCTCATGCACAAAGCAAGCTTGAGATGGAGTTGCAGGTCTCTGAAGGAAGGCTAGAACTACCAGGTGACCTTGGGGAATAGAATTTGACAGCTAAGTCATTTTAAACACTAAAAATGATAACAGCAATGGCCTCAAAAAAAAAAAGAAAGAATCGGTTCACTGTCCTTGGCTGTCTCTCAGTCTCCTCTGCCTGCGCTACGTATTTAGAATTCTCAAAGTCACATCAAGGTCTACATGATCTCCCATTAACCCCTAATGCAAAGGTCCTTGGATGATCTATGACCCCACATCAACACCATCAGTCAAGATCTTTCTTCTGAGCTCAGATGCCTACATCCAATCGGTTCTTCCCGCTGTCCAGATAGAGTGCTCTAGAGGAAATTCAAGGCCAGCATATTGAGTTTACCATTTGCCTCCAAACCCACTTCTCATCTGGAAGCGCCTGCTGCATCAAGCAAGAGTACTAGCTTGTTTGTGGGTGTAGATATAGGTTTCAGCTGGAAATAGGCAGCTTCCCTCCCCACAACCCACTCCTCAACTGTTTTTGTTTAATCTCATTCTTTTTTTTTTAATTTATTTATTTATTAAGAATTTCTGCCTCCTCCCCGCCACCGCCTCCCATTTCCTTCCCCCGTCCCCCGATCAAGTCCCTCTCCCTTATCAGCTCGAAGAGCAATCAGGGTTCCCTGACCTGTGGGAAGTCCAAAGACTGTCCACCTCCATCCAGGTTTAGTAAGGTGAGCATCCAAACTGCCTAGGCTCCCCCAAAGCCAGTACATGCAGTAGGATCAAAAACCCATTGCCATTGTTCTTGAGTTCAGGTATTTCTATCTCTTCATCTGTAGCACATCTGCCAGGCTTGTCTGTGTTAGCCTTTCCTCCTAGAAGCTTCCACCTCACATCCTGCCGGTCACTTCTTCTGCTCTACTTAATGCTCCTATAATTCATTGCTATAAAAAGGAAAAAATAAGTTTTACTAAAATGAAGATTTATTTCCCTATACTATACACATAAAAAAATCTAACAAATGTTCTCGCTGTCATACTTAAGCCACACCCCCACCACATTTTCTCACTGCCTTCTTCTACAAGCCCACTTTCTATGACCAGGCTCTGGAAAGCCATGTGATCTCATGTGTCAACACTTGGGCCACGATATAGCCTCCTTCAGCCTCTGTGGCTTTTTTCATGACTGCCTAGCCTCTTTCCTACCCATATGCATTTTTCAGAAAATAAATAAATTAATTTCATCTCATATTCAGTGATGTTTATTTCCATTAATCTTGTGTTCCCAGCCGGGCGATGGTGGCGCACGCCTTTAATCCCAGCACTCGGGAGGCAGAGGCAGGAGGATCTCTGTGAGTTCGAGACCAGCCTGGTCTCCAGAGCTAGTTCTAGGACAGGCTCCAAAGCCACAGAGAAACCCTGTCTCGAAAAAAAAAAATCTTGTGTTCCCTTCTTTTTCAATTCTAGTGCGTGTCAAGTGTCTCTTTAATGCACTTGTGAGATCATCTCTGTGCACTGTTGACTCATCCCATTGAGGCAAGACACCAAGTTTTCTTTATTGGCTGGATTCTTGACCAGGGCAAGGAAAACAAGTGCAGAAATAAATGAAGAAAATGACAGAAAACAAATGATGGTGTATGGTCTTCTGGCAAAATCAAGCATGTATGCCTCACATGAAAAGACATGATTAAATTCTATTCACTCATAAAATAATGAAGTCTTGCTACATACATTAACATGGCTGAAATCTGTGACCATCAGGTTAAGTTAAGTTGAACTACAACCAGAAACACACAGATGAATGGCATGACTTTCCCTTTGCAGAATCCAGAAAATCGGGTCTCAAAAACATCGAGAGTGGAATGCTTGATCACAGAGGTTCAGTAGAACATGAACAAAGAAGGCTTTTAAAATACCAAGAGCTATAAATTGTGGTTATGAAGATAAAAAGAAATTGCTGTTGTTCCTTTAGTCAACAAGGTTACCACAGATAATGATAACGTCCTATGTAACTCTGAAAAGCTAGAAGAAAGGGCATCTAACCCTTTCACTACAGAAACATGGTAACTATTTGAGAACATGGGTGGCATATACTTACTTCAGTTTGAATGTGCACATTCACAGTGCATGGATATCATACCATAATCATAAAATGAATTATTTTGGTTTGTTGCTGAAAAGAGAACATTGATAGAAAGGATGTGGAGGAAGGGAAACACTTGTGCAGTGGTTTCAAGAATGGGAAGCAGTGTAGCCTTTAATGAACAAAATACAAAAGTCACTCAAAAAATACAAATAGATTTATTAAATGATTAATCCTGGTTTATACACATGCTTTAGAGAATTGAAATCAGTATAACAATAAGATATCTGAACTCCTGGGTTTCTTGTGTTATTCATTAGTAGACAGAGATAGACACAATCTAAATGGCCATCACAGGTGAATGGGTAAGGAAACTCACACAAACACACACAGACACACAAACACACACATACCAATGCACACAGAAACCATTAAGAGAAGGAAACCCTGCAATATGTTATAATAAGGAACACTGAGGTTTGCACACTAAATGAAATAAGACAGATATAAAATATCTGATATAAAATAAAAGACTTCATTTCCATATCGATGATATATATGAATAGTTGAGCTTCTAAAAATAGAAAGACTAATGGGGGTTGGTGGAGTTATGTTTAGGATATATGGAGCCTCTGTTTCACAGGATGAAAAAGTTCTCAAGATTCGTTGAGCAACAATGCGCATATCCTTAACACAATTGAAGGGTCCATTTAAACAAAGCTAGGATAAGTTGTGCTTTGTGTGTACACCACCATGAACAAAGGTTAGAAAATTGGAACAATGGCTTGTGAGATGGCTTCGTGGGGAGGTACCTGTCTGTAAGCATGGGGACCTCACTTTGATCTGTAGGACCAAGGTGGTGAAAGAAAAGAATCCAAGTTGTCCTTCCTCTGACCTCCGTATGTGTGCTTCGGCATGCACATGCCGCCCCCCAAACACTCACACAATAAATACCTTTCACAACGTTTTCAATGGCACTGTAACAATACACTGATGTATTTACAGCTCACGGTTTTGGAAATGCAACTTTTATATGGTTCGGCTGAAAATGTCACATGAACTGATTGCCTACACAAGCATTCATTGCTAAGAACTCTTATTTATTGGAGCAAGCATCCTGGAGCTCTTCCTCTTCTTTAACAGTGCATATAATCATAAAAAATAAAACACCAAGCATTAAGTTCGTGGCTTTTCTAACTTCACAACATCCAACAAAAATACATTTAGCAACATTTGCATATGTAAAGCTAGAATTTAGGTCAGGGCTACAGCTCACCATCTATAGAGGCGAGGGGAAAGCTGTGGAAGAAAAGATTAAAAATAGAAAAAAGCAGAGGGCAAAGGATCCTTGAGAGCATTAACAAAGGGAATCTCTAATACAAGAACTAGACTAGACTAGAAAGTTTAAAAGGTCACAGAGGTTACTCTGGCTTAGGCTAAACATCACGGGCGCATTCTCGGAGGCAGCGAAGGAAAAAGACTTTTGCACTAAACAGGTTTGAAGTCTTGTTTCTTATTTTAGCTTGAAATCACATCCCCCTCGTGTAGGAGAATTCTTCTCCTGTGTTTTATAATGCATCATTGATGTTCCACGAAGGGAAGAACAGAATTAAATTCTAAAGCACAGTGTGATGTAAACTGGGAGATTTGTTTGTAAATTCATTTTTTAAAAAAATAACAGCATTTAAAATAAAAATTGGTTGCTAAAAATCACGCAACTTTACAATTCAGAGGAAAGAAACCAGCACTGGAAAGTTAAAATGTCTGTTAAAATGTATGTTAAAACATAAAATTTATGTATTAAAACGTTGCATAGGGGGGTTTTCATCTAATTTTGGATAGATAATAATAAAAACCAATTTCCACATTTAACTGAAAAGAATAAAGCACCAAACATCCAAATGTAAATGAATTTTTTTCTTTTAATAAGCAGATAAGAGTCACTCAAAATCATTGGACACCGGACAAAGAACTATTGGCAACTCAGATTAGTATGTAGTCAATGCCAGTTGCTCTTAAATATGCACTGCCATATACGTAGACACACACACACACACACACACACACACACACAAATATTTTTAAAAAGCCATCCAAATGTCATGGGTCTAGGAAAAAAAATGAAGAGTTGGGCCTATCATTTAAACACAGCTGTCTGCCAATTTTGACTACAGTTATATTTAGCCAAAATTTTCCTCTTCTCCACTCCTTAGTTAAAAATTATAATCAGCTGGAACTATAGCAATGCTAAGCTGCATGCCAAAAGAGAGAAAAAATGAAACTGAACAACAGCAAAACAAAACAAAGAGTAAGGAATTCAATCTAAAAAAACTGAGACTGGCTTAGTCAATAATTGCTACAGGTGTGATTTAGAGACAAGTTAGACAGGTTCCACGTCTCCTTTGCACTGTCTTCTGATGATTTCAGGCCAGACTGTGTGCTCCACTTAGAAAGCTACGCTCACCCTCTCACAAAGGAACTCCCAAGGAGCAAATGCCTTGTTGAGATGAAAAGATCAAAATACACATAGAATATACGTAAAATATGCATACAAAATAATAAATATAATAAATAAAAATATACATACAAGATAAGCATACAGCATAGATACTCATATAAGTATATGACATCAGCATCCCCACCCCTATCTTATGCCAGCATTTCTAGTTAGAAAAGTGCCATCCCTGACCTCTCACCATGGAAAATGATAGAAAATTCAGATGGGGGCATTATGTGGTACTCTATACTTACCACGCAATGCATGTGTGATATTTTCACTATTCACTAATCTATTCATTCCAGTAGAGTGGACTCCTAAAAAGTAGGGTATGGTATTTCTTTCTGTCATGCCAAGCATAAATAACTCATTTTCAACTTGTTTTATCCCATTCCTTCTTCAGGATGGAAAGTAGTAGAACAATTTGTTTTCTTCTCAATCTTGTTCATTTGGTGATAAGTAGCCTCTGTCTATGGGTAAATCTTGGCTATCCGAATCCTTAGGGGCTAGCTTTAGTCTAAAGTAAAAGAAAGACTGGCTTCCATGCAATATAGGACCTGCAGCTACAATGTAGACTATTAAGAACACTATATTTTATCGTCATAGTCCACATGCCCTACATTTAATAGTTTAATAATATTTTTGGAGGGGAAAAGCCCAGCACAATATAAGCCTTTTCCTGTAAATATAATTGTTCATTTCATAAAGCAGTTAGCATTTACAAGCAAATGGTAAGCACTCCTATAATCATTTCCCTTTCAAATGTGAAGCACATGCATTTTCACACATATAGAGAGATTACCCAAAAAGGTTTTGTATGATAAATCAGGAAAGTATTGAGGATCAGATTACAGAAAGAATTCTAATCCTTCACATTTTCCATCATGATCTGTAGGTGAGAAGGTGATCATTCCAAAACTGTGTTTTGTCAAAATCTGCAGGTCAGTATGTTTACCTGTGATACATGGGTAAGAACAACAACCACTGTGTAATGTGTTTGTACAGCTCTGAAGTAGTAATTCATGTGAATTCCATAGCCACAGTGGGAGCTCAACACACACTAATTGTTGAAGGAACTAGTTATCTTTGAGATGACCAAGAGGAAAGAGGGGTATATGAAATGTCACAAGATACAATCATGAGAAATTTTGTCTCTGTACTAATTTTTCAGAAGTTCCATCATTTCAACTCTTTAAGAAATATTTAAATAAAGAATAAACTATGAAAAATGGTTAACAACAAAAGATCTTAGAATGTGAAATATTGTTGAAGCACATAAAATAGGATAAATAAAGCTAAGTAAGACAGATGCATTTTTTTTTGTTATATACAGTAAGTGCTCATGCCCTGAAATAAATGGCAATGAATTTGGCATTTTAAAAGAAGGAAGATTAATAACCCTACGTGATTTTTTCTAAATGTACATAGTATCAAACTGCTCCTTAAATATGTATCTGCTGGAGCCCACAAGTGTTATACAGCTGACCGACCAATAGGCGGATCCACGGGAAGTGTTTATGTACACATCCACATGGAGAACCCACAGCAGAGTTGTGGGAACAGTTGTCTATTGGAAAAATCTCTGTCAAAACTGTAAAAACCTTGTGAAGCCATGATTCTTCCCTTTAAAATGGGATTCATTCCCAAAATACCTCAGCAGTATGACTTCTTTTGTAAGGGCAGTGGAATGACCTTCCAGGAGGCCTTAGAGTGATAACATTCACTCTTTGTTCCAATCATCAAATTTACATAGAATAAATCCCCACAATTACCTTTGCTAACAGACCACATAGAAATTACTTCTTCTAATGGTTCGAAATATAAAGTATTCCTTTTTCCCCTTGGATGCTGGCTCTTTCCTGGATGATGTCACCCCCTTCCTGGAGTGTGGCTTTGTCAAGTTGTACGTGCCCTCTTTGTGATTTTGATATGCACATTATCATTGTCGTTGCCTGTGAAAAATTTTAAACCATGTCTGAAAAAACTAAAAACCTGGTGGAAATGGCCCCTTCTTTTTCTTCCTCTTTTTCTCCCTGTTTCTTCACCCAAGAAATAAAGAACATGGAGAGGTAATATTCACAAGTTGATTTATTCCTTTTAGCCTCAGATCCAATTACCCAGGTTTTTGCTTGACACGGCAAATTGGTTTGTATACAAAATAAATGAAAACATTTAATAAAAAAGAAAATTTTCGTGTGGTCCTTTTTGTTCACGCATGATTATGACTCAAACTAGTCTAGTTGGGTGCTGAGACTGGCACTCAAGACTCCCGATATGTGTCTCTCTACCATACGCTAGTGCATTTATCAGACCTTACCAGAGAAGCTTCTTTGTGCAGTAGGTGGTGGCTAAGGCAGAAAATCACTTCATATCAAAACACAAAGTGTCAGTGGAGTGGTCAGACACAAATGAAACATCTATGGCAACTCACAGCTATCACTGGCCATCTCAGAAGAAGGCCTGGAATGCTGTAAGATATAGATGCCAGGGAGGAACTGAACAAAATGTTATCTTCTGTTTATGAGAAGACCATTGAGCACCTGAACTCATAGCATCTGTGGTAGCTTGCACAAGAAAACCAATCCAGTCGACATTCTAGTGTAGATTAAGAAGGGATTGACTAGCCCTACACCTAACTGAGGAGCCGTTGACAATTGATGGTCACAGGGTGGGGGGAAGTCAATTTTCTTTAAGAGTATGGCCCTTGGTAGGTCAACCATGATCCAGTAGACAGACTCTTACCCATGAATATAAGGCCAGCACACATTGGACTAGGTGGATTATTTAAAAAACAAAAAGGAGAACACAGTTTGGGATAGGAATAGGAGTGGACCTGAAAGGAGTCAGAGAGAGCAATAAGTCAGGCTTATAAACGAAAGACATTGTATGAAATTCTTAAAGAATTCATAAATCATTGCATTAAAAATGAGGAAGATCTCTACCTGCTCAGTAGTATTTTCCAGACCGTTGATAATGTTGCTCACTCTGCTTATTCAAAAGTAATGCTTTACCAATACAAAGGTGGTAGTAACAGACGCATACATAGATTTATTAGAAGGCTACAGTCCAACTTAGGGGTACTGCAGAAAAAAAAACCCTATATAATCTATGACTCTAGTAGATAGATAATAATACTAAGGAAATGCCAAAAAAATCTAAAGTTTAAGTTCAGTTCTACTAAGTGCATGATCTTGGGAAAGTCATATCGCCTCTCTAAGTCTCTGCTTATTTATGTAACAGCTGAGGACTCTGATGGGTCACGTGAAGTCTTTCTATTTATAAATGTTCAGGTGCTCACTCCTGGGCAGAGGATGAGAACTGTGTGAAACAGCTGCTGTCACTCAGTATGGAAGAGGTATTTGATAATCTTCAAAGACTCGGGAATAGTCAGTCTAGTCCTAAACTCCTTTGCCTTCGATTTCCTAATTTCAACAATGGATACAGCAAAAAACTGTCCACAAATGCGCATTTCATGCACAAATGTAAGCAATGGGTTATTTTTAAGTATATTGGGCCATTAGAAATGTTTAACAGGAATAATTGGGGAAATCTGTACTTAGAGTCTTTTTAAAATGCTATTCTAATAATATAGTAACATATAAATATTGTATGTTCCTATACCAAAATTTTGAACAAGTATCAATCTGCTCAGTAAAGAAAGATGTGAAATGAACATTCACTCATGAAGTCCCAGCATTAGCATCTCTATTTGCAATTTAATCAAAGATCATTTGGATTTATGAAATGTAAATAAGAGGAAAATTTAGTTCACCTCTTCTCCTTCCAACTCAAGCTCGTCTGTTTTTAGTCTGTCTCTCAAGTACAAATGTTCATAACAAATGAGAGGAATGATCCAGACATTGCCACCACACTTCTGTCTTTGTGAAAATTTCTAGGCTGTGGATGACCCAATGAACTCTTGGGATAAGCCGATACTGACTTCTTTGAGAAAGTCTTCTTTCAGATGTTACTTATCTTCATGAAATCATTAATTTAATCATTGTCTTAGGCCATGTTCTATTGCTGTGAAAAGACACCATAACCATGGCAACTCTTAGAAAGAAAACCATTTAACTGAAGCTGGCTTACAGTTTCAGAGGTTTAGTTCATTATCAGCATGACAGGAATCATGGCAACACACAGGAAGATATGGTGCTAGGAAAGGAGCTTAGAGTTCTACATCTAGATCAGTAGGCAGAAGGAAGAGAGAAACACGGGCCTTGGTATGAGCTTTTGAAACCCCAGAGCCTATCCTCAGTAACACACTTCCTCCAACAAGGCAATGCCTACTGCAACAAAGCTATACCTCCTAATCTCTCTCAAGTAGTGCCACTCCTTAATGACCAAGCACTCACATTTATGAGCCCATGAGGGCCATTCATATTCAAACTACCATAAACATCAATTTCAAATGAAATTTGAATGTTAGTCATTAATTTGGAAATAATTTCAAGATTGACTTTGTGTCATAACAAGAGCAAGTGAGCATAAGAGCACAATGATTCAAATGATGATGATACACCAAACACACACATATGCACACATATACACACAAACACGTACATACTTATATATATGAAGATATGTACATATATATATACATGCACACAGACATACATCTATATATATATATATATACATATTCAAGTGTACACACACATACATTTATTTATGCAGACATACATATACACACACGAATACATCTTGTAAGACGAGTTTCTCATTTGTATTCAGTCTTGTAATATGCTACTGTCATAGTTTGGTTTTTATTGCTATAATAAACACCATAACTAAGAGCAACTTGGAAAGGAAAGGGTTTATATGCTTTATACAGAGTCCATTTTGAAAGGTAGCAAAGGGAGGAACTCAAGGCAGGAACCTGGAAGCAGAAACTGAAGCAGAGACCATGGAAGAATGTTGCTTAATGGCTTGCCCATTTTTCCTTTCTTATATGTACCAAGACCACAGTGCTAATAGGTACAGCACTGCCTACAATAGACTGGCCTCTCCCACGTCAATCAGCAATCAACCAATCTCCCACAGACTTGCCTACAAACCAAACAAACAAAATGGAGGCATTTTCTCAAATAAAGTTTTCCTTCCTGTATAACTCTAGCTTGTGTTAAGTTGAGGGGGAAAAAAAATTATCCAGCACAGCTACTCAGCTCTCACAATTGTAGAAATGTCTGTTTGGCTTATACATACAGCAAGAGAAATACATAACACACACAATGTTTGGCAGGGGAATATTTGTACTGTGTCATTTGCAACTTGTGTGTTTCAGTAAAATAGTTTAACTCCTCTGAGTCTCAGTAATTCTTCTATAAAGTGAGAGCGATAATATATCTACATCACAGGATGTGTGGAATATATCTAATAGGTCAGAAGATATCTTCAATGCATAAGTCTATTCTCTCTTTTCCACAGAAGGTAACTGCTGCAAACATAAACTGATTTTCTCCCCATTAACTGCATTCATTGTTTTTGTGTATAGCTTGTTAACACTTTAGAAAGTAGAGTCGAACATTATATTTACTAAGAGAGGAAATAACTAAGTTTAGGCTACCCTGCTAACTCTGCATCATCATGAGCACTATATTTGTTATAATCGGTAGAAAGAGACTAAAATAATGAAAGACAAGGACTCTAAATTAAGCAAAATAGTTGACGTTCCAAGAGACAACTAAAAAATGCACTTGATGCCAGAGGGAAGCGGGTATTAATGTTATGAACAGAGACCTGGAAGGATGTTATGCAGATGTTTAGCTATACTGCTACAGTATGACAGAATGAACATAAGACTGCAATCGTAAGGATTGAGTTAGGTATGAAGAAAAAATATTTACTATGAATAATAATTAAAGCTGTCAAAGTCAGAGATTGGATATCCTTTTGGTAAACACACTGTAGAGATGTCCCTCCATGGACGGAGGATGCCCTTTATTTCACATATTCATATATATATATATATATATATATATATATATATATATATATATGAACACAATATAATAAAATTAATTGAATTTAAATTATAAAGTTGTCCTTGCTATCCTATGATGGATGGCAGAGCGAATGTGAAGAGAGTCACTGAGACAATTGTGTTGCCTCTGAATCTTAGGCTATTCTGTGTGGCTGTAGCAGATCACCTAGGGTTGGGGAGTTTACAATAAGTATACTTTTCTTTCTCATCGTCCTGGAGGTAAGAAATTTCTAGATCAAGGTGCTGTTTTCATTCAATCAAAGATCTTAGCTGTATGACAAATTCTCTGCTTAGTTCTCTCCTAAAATGGATCACTTGAAGGACACATCTACTGAGGAAATCACTATGACCATACTGTAGCCACGTCTTCAGTCATGGAAGCACCACAGGAGTTACTCCTGATGCCGGGTTCCAGGACCCTAGGTTCCATGCCCAAACATGACCATCTTCCTCACAGTCCGCTGTTTGCTAGTCTGCTGTTTGTCTCATGGATCCCAGAACAAACTCCTTTCCCAGACTTCCCAAAAGTCCTAAATTAACAAGGACATCAGCCTCCGCATCTGTCACTCAACCCCTTCCCTCTTAGGTCAAACTCAGCCGAGGCAATGTCTTCACTCATGTGATTTCTTTTCCTTTACTTCCTTGCCCTTGTACAACCTCCCTCTCCCAAAGATCAATTCTGTTTCTAGTCTCTAAATGAAAACACAGGACCAAAGATTTTGTTGAGTGTAGATTTAGGTAAGAAATATAAAATGGGAGTATACAGGTTATAATATTGATAAAGGGAGAAACTTATTTAGTATCAGCTGTCCTAAATGCCTGCTTCTCAGTTTTTTCCCCTTTAAGAGGAAGGCAACCGATAATTCAAATACACTCACACTGTAATTTCACAGAGACTTTCTTTCATGCACTAGAGAAACAGGCCATTAAATTTGCATGTCTAAAGGAACATTTTGGTAATTGCCTTGCTTTAATACAGTTAGCATATCAGTCTGCAAAACCGCAGAAAAAGGGAGGACAAAGTAAATGATCCGGTTTGATTTATATACGTGGATAGAGCCGAAGACACCAGTTTCTTTTAACAGCATTATCTGTGTTGCAATCTGATTTTGCAAAAGAAACAGCACATTCCCTCTTCTTTAAGGAGCTTGTCTGCTTGGTATCTGTTGGTTTCCAGTTGGAAAGTAGAAGCAGTTTCCAGAGTCTCCCTTGGAAAACTACAGAAAAAATTCAGAAAGTAAAATCCTTAGTGCTAACACTGTATCTCATTAGTCTAAAATTATTTTAACTTTCTGGGTTTCTATTTGGTAATTTATAAAGCTTGATGCAAACCTCTCCCTATTAAGCCTCTGGTGCCCTGGCCTCTGAATCAGCAGGAGGGCAGGATGCTCTCTGTTTCCAACTAAGGTCCACGAGTAAACAACAGCATCCCTCCTTGCACTCAATCAAAAGACTTAGTTTTCTGAATCACAAATTCTCTGCCTAGTTCTCCCCTAAAATGGACCATCTGAAACACTTGAAAGACACATCTGTTGAGCAAATCACAGGAAGCAGAAAGATGACTCAGCATGTAAAAGTATCTGCCACACTAAGCCTGATGATGACCTGAGTTTAATTCATGGTACCCACATGATGGAAGGAGAGAACCTACACACACACACACACACACACACACACACACACACCACTAATAAACAAATTTTAAACTAGGTCTTTGGTATCTAATATGTTATTTTTCTGTCATTACAGCAGGTATCTGAGTTAATCACCTTATGTGAAAGAAGGTTGACGATGGCTCACAGTGTTAGGGGTCTATTCCATAGGACACACGGCAGAACCAGGCTGTAGAGCAAAGCCCATCACCAGCTGGTTGGAAAAGCAAAGAAAAACAAGGAAATGGCCAGATCCCCAAATCACTCAGTAGCATACTTTCAGTGATGTGAAGATCTCCAGCTAAACCCTGCCTCTTAAAGGTACCATCACTTGCCAAAGGCACCATGCTAGGAAGCAAGCCTTTACCACAGGAATCTTTGGCTGACAGTATCCAAAATAAAGTTCCATGCTGTTTTTTAATTTAAACAATGTTATTATCTAAACCACAAAGAACTTCCCAGACCTATTTGCAGACATGTTTTCATATCTGTTTCTTTTTCAGAGAAGGAAAAGCAAGAACTTATATTTGTCTCCACTATCCTATTCCCATGCAGTTGCATTCAGTAAAACATTTATTGTTGGAACACATGTTTCTACTGCCTCTCTATTCAAAATGCACATTGTGCTAAAGTAAGTTCTATTGCTGAAACTGTACAAAGCCCAGCCTCTGCTTTCCACCTGGTTTATCAGGGAGATTTGCAGCAGGTTTGTCCAGAAGCAAGCTTTCCAGGAAAACTTAGTACAAGGAGATTCAGTTTCTGGAGACACAAATTCTACCTAAGCTTTCAGAAATTCTACCTAAAGTCGTGGTTCCTCCCACTGCCTTTTCTTGGGACCAAATGAAAGAGTGGGTTGAAAAATGCTAATTATTTTAACCAATATATTATAGTGTCTAAATAGGTCTTATTTGTAGAGCAGATAGCATCCTACCAGCTTTGTAGCTTCTACTTTGGAAATAACTTGTATGTATTGACTCATTTTATTGTCAAAAGAAGTCAGTGAAGAAAGCAAAGATTATTGATACTATAAAAAAAAAGCAGGGGTGCAGAATGAGCCAGCAGCTTCCCCAAACTTTAACAGTTGGCCAATGGCCATCCTAGGATTTTATGATTGTCAGTCTGGATCTGACACACATTTCCTGTCTTTCTGTCATAATGTTTTCTCAATTTGAAATTGTTTATAATTATTAGGCACTATTATCTTTTCCTTCTCCCCAAACTGATGTGATTATGTACCGGAGTCTTATAATGTTGCCAGAGCAACTTTCAAGTTAAGCATTAAGTTCAGAGAACTTATTAAGAAGACATAGGAAGAAAGAAATTAAGACTTAAGTTGGCAGATTATTTAAAATGTTGCTTATATATTAAAAATGATATGCATAAAAATTTTAGAAAGTAAAACTGATGTCATGATTTTGATAATCAAATAAGAAACTTTGAATAGTTTGGCAATGTAAAACAAAAGTTGTATTCTGACTGTGGCTCGTGTTAACTGGAGAGGATGGGAAATAACTGTGTACACAGGAGCAATAGCTACTTAAAAATTAAGAACTGCAGTCAAGTAAGGGAGAGGCTCAGCAGTTAAGAGTCTTTGATGTTCTTCAAAGGGACCTGAGTTCAGTTCCCAAGACCCAAATCAGGAGACTCATAACAATCAGTCACCTGTTACTCCAAGTCCAGGGACTCTGACACCTATTGGCCACCACAGGTACCTTCATACATGTGGTATGCACACACATAGCCAATACACATAGATAAAAATAAAACCTGTTTCTAAAATGAGGTTTGCCAGTCATGATGTGCTTCTGAGTCACGGAGGGACTTCTCATGTGGTAACTGGCAAACAGCTTTGTGATTCTCCTATTTCCCACTTGATGTTACTTTAGTTCCTTCTGGAACTTGAATTGGCAAAGAGAACCCTGGAGTCTCTCCTAAACCAAGTCAGGACCAAGAACCTCTTCCCCACCTGCCAGGAATGTCATAGCTGATAGACTGCAGCCAGTGTCCTCTCTGGGAACTGTCCACACCTGGCTGCAGGTGTCTTCCTCTGCCCCCAAAACCAACACTTGCCTGAGGGCCACACAATGACTCAGTGGATGTGGTGAAGAGCAGATACAAAAGCTAAGACCTGAAACTAAGTTTGTGAAAATCTCAAAGGCTGATTCAGCAAATCTCCCAGTAGAGTCAGGCCTCAGTTTTGATCTCAGAGTATGTCAGTCCTTCATGCTTTTCCCTGTACTCCATGCTTCTTTAAATATTTATTTCTAAAACATATTCTTCCATATAGCAACATGCTGCTCCATGTCTCAGACTGTTTACAGGAAACAGTTACATGACCCAGGACTGCTGTTTTTTAGATCATCCATATCCCACGGTGTGGCTTTGACCTTGACTCAAACAATAAAATAAGTGGGATTAAAAAAAATAGCAAGATTCAGAGTACTTAAGGTCAGTAACAAATGTTGGTGAGATCATCAAGTTTCTCAGGGTCAGAAAAGAATATACAAAGGTAATTCTATAAGTCATAATCAAATGTCAGCATCAGAAGAAGAAGAAAATGAGGTCACTAGACCTGGCTGCCCAAAATGAAGGCAAAGCCAGAGCCATGCCACTCTAGTGGAGAGGTGACCTCATGCAGAGGTATTTTCATGGATTTAGAGTTATTGTGTATTAAAGGTATGACTCATATATAGTCCTGAAGCAAATGAGAAATATTACAACTTGTGGACAGATTCAAGAATAATACACCAATCTTGTAGTTCAAAGAAGCAGAAGAAAACAGCCTAGCCCACAAATGAGCTAGCGTGATGCTGTCTCACTTGTTTTCCATGTGGGCTTCATCCTCACCCCTGATGCCTATGGATTTCTTCACTTTTGCCTAACAGTATTAGAAACTAAACATTCCTGAATATTCTCCTTATGTGATGACAAAGATAAAACATGAAGGCATGGAACCAGGCTTCCATGTGAGTCAACAGGTCTTTTAATGGTTCTCAGATTAGTTAGTCTCGATGAGTCATACCTGAGAAGAAAAATTAGTATCCACGAATCATCCTTTTCTTCTCTGTAAAATGAAGGGGGAGTATTGGAACTCACAAATGGGACACCTATAACAGAAGTTTATCCCTACCAATACTAAAGGGCCATAATAAATGAGAGGGCAGAAGATTATAAGATGCAGAGTTCAGGGAGGACCAGAGTGAAACTGTTTCTTCTAGATGTGACCAGACAGCGACCCTCATCAACTCACAGCTCCCACCACCAACTGAGGAGCTATGGACAGTTGGTGGCTTCTACTGGAGGGAGGGTTGGTTTTATTTAGTGATGTGGCCTCTGTACATTGTCCATGGTCTAGTGGACAGACACACACCTATGAGTATCTAAGCTACATAAATTGGATGTAAGTTACAAAAAAACGGGGAAAAAACAGAGGACACAAATTTAGGAGAGATGAAGGATGCTATCTGGAAGGAATTAATAAGAGAAGTGGGTTTAAATATGACCAAAACATATACATGCATGAAATTCTCAAAGGACCAATAAAATATTTGTATATTTGACTCAGACATGTCATCAAGTTTAAATGAGTTATTACATGTCAAATTTATTCCATCAAATGTGACAAAATGTTCATCTTTAGTCTCTAAAAGAGATTTTTTTAAGAGAAAAAATTTAGGTGGGAGAGATATTTCAGGGATTAAGTACATTTACTTCTCTTTCAGAGATCACAGGTTTGTTTCCAGCATGCACATGGCAGCTCTAACTATCTGTTACTCCTAGTTCCAGGAGATGCTCTCTTTTGGCTTCCATAGAAACCCTGCAGTGCACATGCATACGTGCAGTCAAACATTCATACACATAAAATTAAAAATAGCTAAAATCCAAAACAGTCATTTTAATTCATGTCTCAAGAAATTCCAGAACACACTGAAAACATTGTAAGATTAACTGTAAAAGGCACCTTCATAAAAGGTTAGAATAGTAGGAATTACTAGGTCAGACATATGGGAACAGGGAAGGCAAAATGCAAGTGAACAGGGATGACATTTGCAAATTATGGCTCATTCAAATGTTCATTTTAATCAGCAGGGTAATTATTCAAAAATCTAACCTAAGGGATTATAGTCTTGGGGCTTCTAGAACAAGCTCAAGGTAATCTGAAACATAAAAGGGCTACATCCTCAGAGATACAGCTCACACTGTAGAAAAACTTTAAGATTTTTATTTTTTCATTGGGTTTGCATGGATCATATCCCAGACTTCTGGGAGGCTTTATAGACAAGCAATCAAACTTCATTTGTCCGGGTAGTCCACAGGCCACAAGAATTAAAGGTGAACCAGAAGTGACAAAGAAACAGTCTGCAATGTTTCCACTGAAATAACAATAAATAAATAAATTCATAAACAAGCAAACAAACAAATAGATAAATATGAGGTGGGATTCTCCTCTGTACACTGTGAATATCATTGGCTAATAAAGAAACTGCTTTGAGCCCATAGCAGAGCAATAGAGGAACAGAGCTGGGGAAAACTAAGCTGAATGCTGGGAGAAAAGAGGTGGAGTTAGAGAGAAGACATGTAGCCCTGCTGGAGCCAGATGGAACTTTTCCCATTGTGCCACAGTTATGTGGTGATACACAAATTACTATAAATGGGTTAAATTAATATGTAAGAGTTAGCCAATAAGAAGCTAGAGCTAATGGGCCAAGTAATAATTTAATTAATACAGTTTCTGTGTGGTTATTTCAGGGCTGAGCAGCCAGAAACTGGACAAGCAGGCTTCATTCAACATAAATAAATAGTGTTTAGTATACTTTTAAGGTATAATGGAATATATAAGATATAAATGCAAAATTGCAAACTATAGAAAAGCTATCAGGAATTTAAAAACACTCTCATCTTGAGCAATGAAAACAAAAGAACAAAGTGAAACACACAGAAAAAATAAAAAAATAAACGAAACTCCTTCTAAAAAGACCCAACCATTGATTTATCATTACATTAAGAGTTAGGATCCCAATGCACAAATTTGGGGACAGCACAAGCATTGAGACCATAGCAAGCATCTCGTGGAGAAGCATTATGAATCTGAACACTCTCCTGAGGCTGGGAAGACAGCTACATTGTATGTTAAATTCTTTTGTATGAATGAGCATGAAGATGTGAATCCAGATCCCAGCACTTATGTGAAAAGCCAGGAAGGATGGTGTGCACTGAGAGGCTTATGAAGCAAGAGACTTTCTGGGGCTCACCTACCAGGTAGTTTATTCAACTCTTGAGCTCTAGGTTCTGTGAAAGATGCTGTTTCAAAGATAAGGTGAAGACTGATTAAGGAAGACATCTGTGTCAATCTAGGGCCTACACACAAGTGAATGAATGCGTACATGCACCCATTCCTGTGCACCCCCACAAACATATACATGTATACTTATACACACACACGCAATAAATTATTTGCCTTTTATGTGGTATTTCATATGCTATCCTTTCAAAACACATTTCCCTTTGCATATTTATAATACAAATATCATATACATACTGGTAAGGTTACATTATAAATGAAAGACTGTTTGTAAGATATTCCTGGTAACCACACTAGCCAGAGAAGCAGATAGGTCAGACCACCATTCTGCCTCCTTTCATTCAAAGCCAGTCCCCTAGACTCATCCCAAGGTCAGGAGCACACTACTAGCTGTGACATCTCCTCCCACTTTGTCCCAATTCTGAGGGAACTAAGCAGATCCTGACAGGGTACCCCATTTTCCTGCTTCCTGTAGAGCTTCTCAACACCATTCTTTCTAGCCCATCTTCATTCCTAAGTATAAGCACCCAATAGCAATAAACACATCCTAACAGAAACCCTCAGTGGCCACACCTGGCAGGGTCTCAGCATTCCCTATTAGGAAACACAGAACCACAACACTTTCCTTAAAACCAGAAAGTGCAATAGAAACTGAGGAACAAAATAACCACCCCAAAAAAGACAAGACCAGAGATCAGCACCTAGAATTACAATCATCACACACACACAAGCTGAAATGTCAGTATAAAAAACATAAACAATAACAACCAGGACACTATGTCTCCATTAATGCCCAGCAACCCCATTACAGTAGTTCCTGAGAGATGCAATATACCTGAATCACAATCCAAGGATGTCAAATAACTTTTCTCGGTGTATTAGAGGTACTAAAAGGGGAAATAAATTATTAAAGAAATCTATGGAAAAACAAACAATGGAAAGAAATAAAGAAAAAGTTCAAGACTTACAAATGGAAATGGACTCAATAAAGAAAACACAAGCTAAAAAAGAAAACTGGAAAAGAAAAATTTAAGAACTTGAATAGGAAACTTAGAGGCAATATTCACAGTATACAAGAGATGATAAAGAGAATCTCAGTCACTTAAGAAAAATAAAAGAAAAAAATAACTTGATCAAAAATGCTAATTTTAAAAGAATCCACAAACAAAATGCCAAAGAAACCTGGGCCGCTATGAAAAGACCAAGTCTACAAATAATGAAAAACAAAGAATGAGAAGAAACCACACCAAAGTCACATAGAACATTCTCAACAAAATCATAGAAGAAAATTTCCCCAATCTAAGGAAGGAGGTATCTATTAAGGTACAGGAAGTAAGAGAGCAGACCAGAAAATAAATTCTACATGTTGCATAATAATCAAAACACAAAATACACAGAACAAAGATAGTGTATTAACAGCTCCAAGGGAAAAAGACAAAATGACATACAAAAGCAGACCTATTATATTTGCACTTGACTTTTTGATAGAGATATTAAAAGCCTGGGCATGTGTTCTACAAACTATAAGAGACCACAGATTCAAGCCCATGAAATTATAACCAAAAAAAATTTCAATCACAATAGAGGGAGAAAGACATTCCTTGATAAAACCAAATTTAGTTAGTTTCTATCCACAAATACAGCCCTACAGAAGACTCTAAAAGGAAAATTTCACCTGAAGAGGCTAATTACACCCAAGAAAATACAAAGAATAAATATCAGACCAGCAAATTAAAATAAGAGGGAAGAATAATTGACATCAAAACAATAAAATAATAGGAATCAACAAACACTGTTCATTGATACCTATCACACCAGCACTTCCAATTCCAATAAAAGGACATAGAGTAACAGAATGGATTGGAAAAGAGCAGCCATCCTTGTGCTAAAGCCAAGAAACACACATTAGCATAAAAGATAGACATCACTTTAGAATAAAAGAATGGAAGAAGATATTCCAAGCAAATAGACCTAAGAAACAAACTGATGTAGCCATTTTAATATCTGACAAAATATACTTCAAACCAAATTTATTCAAAAGAGATGGACTAAAACATTTCTAACTCATAAAAGGAAAAATCCACTAAAATGACACTTTAATTCTGAACATCTATGCCCCAAATTCAAGGATACCCACATTTTTAAAAGAAACATTACTAAAGTTTAAATCACACACTGAACTGGACATATAAACAGTGGGAAACTTCAACACCATATTCTCACCAATAGACAGATCATCCAAAAAGAAAACTAAACAGAGAAAAAAAATGGACATTATAAATCAAATAGACTTTACTGTTATCTCCATAATATTTCTTCCAAACACAAAAGAATATACCATCTTCTCAGCACCTCATGGAACAGTCTCCAAAACTGACCACATACTCAGTCACAAAGCAAGACTTAACAAACACAAGGAAATGGAAATAACTCTCTGTATCCTATCAGACCACCGTGGATTAAAGCTGGATATCTACAACAACAGAAAAAGCAAAAAGCCAACAAACACAAGGAAACTGAACAATTCTTTACCGAATCACCAGACCTAGGCAGAAATAAATAAATTAAAGACTGTCAATTATATGAAAATGAATGCACAGCAAACTCAAACTTATGGGACACAATGAAAGTGGTGCTAAGAGAAAAGTTCATAGCATTAAGTACTCAAATGAAGAAATTGCAGAGATCTCATAATAGCAACTTAACAACACATTTGAAACATCTACAACAAAAAGAAGCAAACACACCCAAGAGGACTAGATGTCAGGAAATAATCAAACTCAGAGTTAAAATTAATAATATAGAAACAATGAGAACAATACAATCAGTGAAACAGAGAGTTAATTCCTTGAGAATATCAACAAATAAACAAACTGCTATCCAAACTAACTAAAAGACAGAAAGGATATCCAAGCTAACAAAATCAGAAACAAAAAGAGGGCTCTAACAACAGACACCAAACAAATTCAAAGAATTATTAGATAATACTTCAAAAATCTATACTCCATGAAATTGGAAATTCTAAAAGAAATAGATATGGACAATTTTCTTGATTGATATCATACTTATCAACATTAAATCGAGATCAGATAAACAATTTAAATAGACCTATAACTCTTAAGGAAATAAACTCAGACATTGAAAAATCTCCCAAGGGGAAAAAAAAGCCCAGGGACAGACAGGTTTAGCACAGACTTTCAAAGAAAAACAAACACCAATACACCTCAAATTATTCCTCAAAACAAAAACAGAAAGAACATTGCCAAATTCATTTTATGAGGCTGCAGTTACCCTGATACCCAAATCAAACAAAGACATAACCAAAAAAGGGAATTTTCCCTCATGATCAAGAGATCAGTTTCCCTCATGAACATTGATGTAAAAATATTCAATAAAGTACTTGCAAACTAAATCCAAGAATACATAAAAAATATCAGTCACCTGTCAAGTAGGCTTAATTCAAGTGATACAGGGATGGTTCAGTATATGAAAATCTGTCAATGCAACCCACAGTATAAAAAAATTGAAAGAAAAACACATAATCATCTCATTAGATGCTGAAAATTCCTTTGACAAAATCCAATATCCCTTCATGATAAAACTCTTTGAGAGATCAGGGATACAAGGGATATGCCTAAACATAATAAAGTCAATTTACAGTAAACCAATAGCCAGCATCAAATTAAATGGAGAGAAACTCAAAGCAATTTCACTAAAATCAAGAACAAAACAAGGCTGTCCATTCCCTCCATATCTATTAAATATAGTACTTGAAGTTCTAGCTAGAGTAATAAGACCCAAAAAGTCGATTAAAGATATATAAATTGAAAAGGAAGAAGTGAAAGTATTGCTAATTGAAGATGATATGGTAGTATACAAAAGTAATCACCAAAATTCTTCCAGGAAACTTTTACAACTGGCGAACACCTTCAGCAAAGTAGTTATATTAATTAACTAATTAATTAACAAAATTAGCTCAACAAATCAATAGCATTCCTATATAAAAATGATAAATCAGGTGAGAAAGAAATCAGTGAAACAACACCCTTCACAATAGCCACAAATAATAAAAAAAATACATAGGTACAACTCTAATCAAGTAAGTAAAAGTCATATATAACAAGAACTTCAAGTCTTTAAATAAATTGAAGGGGAAGTCAGAAGATGGAAAGGTTTCTCATACTCATGGATTTATAGGTTTAACATAGTAAAAATACCCAAAAGAAACCTATAGATTCAACCCAATCCCCATCAAAATTCCAACACAATTCTTTACAGACCTTGAAAGAACAATACTCAATTTCATATGGAAAAAAACAAAATCCTAGGATAACTAAAACCATCTTGTACAATAAAGGAACTTCTGGAGGCATCACAATCCCTGACTTCAAAACTCAAGTCAAAGTGGATCAAAGACCACAACATAAAACCAGATACACTGAACTTGACAGAAGAGAAAGTGGGGAATACCTTGGATGCCTTGAATGCATTAGCACAAGAGAAAACTTCATAAACAGAATACCTTTGGGGCAGGTACTAAGATCGACAATTAACAAATGAGACCTCATGAAGCTGAAAAGGTTCTGTAAAGCATAGAACACTTACAAAAGGACAAAATGGCAGTCTTCAGAATAGGAAAAGATTTTCACCAACTTCACATCTGACAGAAGGCTAATAACCAAAATAAATGAAGAACTCAAGAAACTAAACATCAACAAACCAAATAATTCAGTTAAAAAATGGAGTACAGATCTAAACAGAGAATTCTCAATGGTGGATTCTCAAATAGCTGAGAACCATTTGAAGAAATGTTTAACATCATTAGCCATCAGGAAAATGCAAATGAAATACACCTCAAACTTGTCAGAATGGCTAAGATTTAAAAAACAAAACCTGATAACAGCTTATGTTGGAGAGGATGTGGAGTAAGGGGAACACTCCTCCACTGCCTGTGGGAGTGAAAACTTTTACAGTCACTTTGGAAACTAATATAGTTGTTTCTCAGAAAATTGTCAATCAACCTACCTCAAGACCCAGCTATATAACTCTGGGCATACAGCCAAAGGATTTTCTACCATACGATAAAAACACTACTTAGCCATGTTCACAGCACCTTTATTCATAATTGCCAGAAACTGGAAACAATCTAGATGTACCTCAATAAAAAAGTGGATAAAGAAAATATGGTACATTTACACAATGGAGTATTACTTAACTGTTAAAAACAGTGACACCATGAAATTTGCTGTCAAATGAATGTAACTAGAAAGGTGACCCGAGTGACTTGACCCAGATGCAGAAAGACAAATATGGTATGTACTTACTTATAAGTATATTATATTTTTCTGGTGTTTTTGATACAGCTGAAGAACAGAGAGTGATAGTTTTTGTTAGTTTTGATAAAAGATAAAGTAGATATAAATATTGTAACTGTAATTCTTGTTTGATACCTGTTTTGTTATATGTAATTTTACTATGTTAATGTTAAAACCTTTCTTTTTATTTAAACAGAAAGGGGGAGGTATTATGGGATTCACCTCTGTACATGTGATTACCATTGATTAATAAAGAAACTGCTTTGGACCTATAGCAGCACAGAATGGAGGTAGGTGGGGAAAACTAAACTGAATGCTGGGAGAAAGAAGGTGGAGTCAGGAGCCACCATGGAGCTGTCAGAGGGGAAAGATTTGACCCACCAGGCAGAACCTTGTCTGTAGGATACTAGCCTCATGGTAAAATATAAAATAATGGAAATGGTTTAATTCTAGTTGTAAGAGCTAGCTAGCAATATACTTAAGCTGTTGGGCAAACAGTATTGCAAATAATATGGTTTCTGAGTAATTATTTTGTGGTCTGGGCAGCCATGAACAAACAAGCCTCCTCCTACAACAATTTATTTATTTTTTTGTTTTTACATCCTTACCAAAGTTTTCCCTCCCTTTTTTCCTCCCAGTTTCTCCGCCCATCTCTCCTCCAGACCTGTCTACTGTTCCTTTTCTGTTTCCCTTCAGAAAATGGCAGGCATATGGATATCAGCCAGCCATGGAATGTCAAGTTACAGTGAGATTAGGCACCTCCTCTTCTATTAAGGCAGGATGAGACAATCCTGTAGAAGGAATGGGCTATAAAAGTAAGCAACAGGATTAGAGACAGCCCTTGTTCCTATGATTAGGAGTCCCACAAGAAGACCAAGTTACACAACTGTAACACATATGCAATCCCATGCAGTCTCCTTGGTTGTTGGTTTAGTCTCTGTGAGCCCAGGTTAGTTGGTTCTGGGGGTTTTCTTTTTTTTTAATTTATTTATTTATTAAAGATTTCTGTCTCTTCCCCGACACGGCCTCCCATTTCCCTCCCCCTCCCCCAATTAAGTCCCCCCCCTCCTCAGCCTGAAAAGCAATCAGGGTTCCCTGTCCTGTGGGAAGTCCAAGGAACCCCCACCTCCATCCAGGTCTAGTAAGTTGAGCATCCAAACTGCCTAGGCTCCCACAAAGCCAGTGTGTGCAGTAGGATCAGAAACCCATTGCCATTGTTCTTGAGTTCTCAGTAGTCCTCATTGTCCGCTATGTTCAGAGAGTTCGGTTTTATCCCAGGCTTTTCCAGACCCAGGCCAGCTGGCCTTGGTGAGTTCCCAGTAGAACATCCCCATTGTCTCAGTGTGTGGGTGCACCCCTTGCGGTCCTGAGTTCCTTGCTCGTGCTCTCTAGGATAGCCAAAACAATCTTATACAACAAAGGATTGTCTGGAGGCATTACCATCCCTGACTTCAAACTCTACTACAGAGCTACAGTATTGAAAACAGTTTGGTATTGGCACAAAAACAGAGAAGTTGACCAATGGAATCGAATAGAAGACCCCGACATTAACCCACAAACCTATGAACACCTGATTTTCGATAAAGGAGCTAAAAGTATACAATAGAAAAAAGAGAGCATCTTCAACAAATTGTGCTGGCGAAACTAGATGTTAACCTGTAGAAGAATGAAAATAGATCCATGTCTATCACCATGCACAAAACTCAAGTCCAGATGGATTAAAGTCCTCAATATCAGTCTGAACACACTGAACCTGATAGAAGAGAAAGTGGGAAGTACTCTACAACACATGGGCACAGGAGACCACTTCCTATGTATAACCCCAGCAGCACAGACATTGAGGACCTGGGGGTTTTCTTGTGATGGCCTTGACTCCACTGGCTCCTACAATCCTTCCTCCCCTTTTCCACAGGTTTCTTGAGCTCCACCTAGTGTTTGCCTATGGGTTTCTGCATCTATTTTTATCAGTTGCTTGGTGAAGCCTCTCTGATAACAGTTGGGTTAGGCACCAGTCTATGAGTATAGCACGTTATCATTAGGAATCATTCTAGTGACTTTATTTGCCAGTCCTGTTTGGTTCTGTCTTAGGTCTCTGAGGGTATCATAACTCTGTGTCTTGGCCCTCAGAATGAACCTCCCAACCAAAAATTAAAACCGAGAGTCAGATTGTTTTAGTGAACAATTTTACCAGACTTTGCAAAAATGGTTAATCTTAATATAATTCAACTTCTCCCACAAAATTGAAGGAGAAGGAATATTGCCCAATTATTTTAATGAGACCATAGTTTTTCTGAAGGCTAAACCATGTTAACACCCCCCAAAAAAAGAGAATTCCAGACCAATTTCTCTTATGAACATAGATATAAAAATTCTCAATAAAATACTTACAAACCTAGTCCAAGAGTATATACACAAGATCATCCGCCATGATCAAGTAGGCATTATCCCACAGATGTAGGCATAATTCAACATATATAAATTGATAAATATAATTTGCCATATAAATAGACTGGCAGACAAAAACCACATGGCCATCTCATTAGATGTAGAAAAGGACTTTGACACGATTCAACATCCCTTCATGATAAAAGTTCTGGAAAGGTGGGATACAAGTGATATACCTCAACATAATAAAGACAATTTACATAAACCTGTAGTAATAAGGGGTGGCGGGGCTGCGTCCCCAACACCCCAAGCCGCCTGCCCGGCTAGCTTTACCCGAAATAATTACACAGACACTGTATTCTTTTAATCACTGCTTGGCCCTTAGCTCTAGCCCTTACTGGCTAATTCTGATATCCCAATCAACCCATCTCTAACAATCTGTGAGCACCGGTCTTACCGGGAAGATTCTAGTTCAGAGCTTCATCGCGTGTGTCTGCCCAGGAGCCTGGATCATGGCGTCTCTCCTGAGGCGTCTGCTCCGGAGAGGAGAGCTGTGGAGTCTGCCCTCACTTCCTCTTCCTCCCACCGTTCTGTTCTGTTTACTCCACCCACAGGGCCAAACAGTTTCTTTATTGCTTAACCAATGAAATCAACAGATTGATATATGACACTCCCACATCATAAACCTATAGCCAACATTAACTCAAATGGAGAGAAATATAATGTATTATGAATAAAATCAAATGTAAGACAAGTTTTCCCACTTTCTCAATACTTATTCAATATTAATTGAAGTCTTAGCTAAAGAAATAAGACAACTGAAGAGGATAAATACAGGAATGGAGGAGCCAACATATTCTTATTTGGAGATAATATCGGATATTATAGTATACATAAGTTACTCTAAGACTGTTACCAGGAAACTCCTACAACTGCTAAATACTTTCAGCAAAGAAGCAAGATTCAAAATTAACACTTTATTCATTTCTACTTTGCCATGGTTGAGTACAACAGGCCATCACAGTCCAAGATCTCACTGGATAGGTAGCCTGCTGAGCAGACCACTTGAACTCAGCAAGGGAGAAACTCAGCTTTTTAATCTCTCTTGTTTTCATGAGTATCTGTGTAACCAAGCCAGGAGTGAATACTCTCCTGATTTCTGAGGCTCTGCTGATGGTGAGTGTGCTTGGAGCAGGTGAATGGTGTTTCATGATACTTTTTAAGCAAATACTCAAGAAAAAATCAGGAGCTACACGGACGTAACTTTCTCCCTGAGACTGAAGCTCAGATGAGATGGATGGTTCTCCAGTAAGTTTCTTCTTTTTTTATTTATTTATTAAAGATTTCTGCCTCCTCCCCGCCACTGCCTCCCATTTCCCTCCCCCTCCCCTGAACAAGTCTCTCTCCCTCGTCAGCCCAAAGAGCAATCAGGGTTCCCTGCCCTGTGGGAAGTTCAAGGACCACCCACCTCCATCCAGGTCTAGTATGGTGAGCATCCAAACTGCCTAGTCTCCCACAAAGTTAGAGGAAAGCTGAACTCAAACAGAGGTGAAAACTCTATAAAGCTAATCATGCCCTCCACCTTGTTTTTACTGGCAAGATTCACAAAGGTGTTGAGGTCACTATTTACATTAAGGAGTGGAAGCTGTGGAAAGAAGTGAAAGCAATTTCATGTCAGCATGCAGTTATTCGTGACTTTGAAATTTTGAGAGAGCTATTTTTGGATTCTTTTGATGGAAGCAGTTGAGTTCAAAATACATCATTACTAGACAATGTTCATTAAGCCTGTAGCATATTATCACAGTACGTCATGATACAGTCATATGTACTTATATATTTTGATATGTATGAAAAGTAAATACGGAGCTTAATTCCCATGATGATTTTATTGTTAGGAACCATCTTTTTACCTAAACGTAAATGACAAAGAGCTATATATGAAAGATGTGGGATAGATAAAGAAGGAGCCCAAATAAAGAAGAATGGAAACTTTGAAAAAAAAATAACACTTTAAAATCATTAGCCTTCTTCTTAACAATCAGATCAAGAAAAAAATAGTACCATTCACAGTAGCCTCTTTATAAAACATCTTATGGTAACTCTAACCAAGCAATGAAAGACTTGTATGAGAAAAACTTTAAGACACTGAGAAAAGGAATATATTGATACAAAAATGCTAAATAAAATATTGGCAAATTGAATCCAAGAACACATCGGAACCATCATTCACCATGATCAAGTTGGCTTCATCCCAGAGATGCAGGGATAGTTCAACATACAAAAATCTGTAGCGGCATAAACGAATGCAGACAGTTTGTAAAAATATATATAGTTTTAATGTAGAAATAGACTTACAGAACCACCGTTCCCGCGGAGACCAGGAGAGTAGAAGAGACAGCTCGGAGCACGCTCGCCAAATTTATAGGCAGACATTAGCCCGAGGCGAACACGCCCCCTAAGGGGCGGGACTTATCCCTACATCTCCCCTTTTTGTCTAAATAAGACAGAACTAAACCAAATACAACTACATACAATAACAACAAATAATAAATATAACAAACAATATTGAGAACAAAAGCTTTGCTAAACATTCTATCTCAAGGAGTCCAAATAATGTAAAGAGTAACTACAATTATATAATCTTCAACTCAGTCAAAGATCTGAGAAGGGAATAAACACTACTCAACAAACGAGATATATCCAAAATGTGCAACAATTGACAGAGACAACTGACTACCTGGGCAATCACCCAAAGTCTCGTTTGCAATGTTGAGTCAACCAATTTTGGCTAAGGCCTAACATAACTGACATACCATTATTAAAGGCAAGGAACTTTTCAAAACTATCTTACCCTGTCTTGGCAGGATATGACAGTCCTGTTTTATCCATTGATGCACGCTCTGTATCTGTGTCAGTGGTTGAGGTATAGGCATTTCTTTGCCCAAAGGCCAGTTCTGCCAAATAGAAAGGCTCCAGGTGGAGTGTCTTTGGTGCTCAACATTCTCTCGGGAATGGAGTGGTGTTGCCAGGAGCAATTGTGTCTCACTATCACGAAACTCTGAGTTAGATTAAAGGCCATTTTCTACAGCTCTTTGAAGAGGTTGAAGATTATCTATCTATACTGAGTATAATCTCTATATATCTAAAGAACCTGATTAGTCTGATTATAAATGACAAACTTAGATGACTATTTATCTATATAATTCTCAATATCTATCTAACTTAAAAACTAAGACAATAAACAACTGTGTAACAAATGAGGATAATGACCTCCAAATGTAAACACTGTACAAATATACATTGCAATATGGTAAATATATATCAATGCACAAACATTATATAAGTATCTTAATCAGAGGTAGAAATGTACATTGCAATATGGTAAATGTATACAATATATATATCAATACAATATATGTCAATACATAAAAATGTTTTAAACAGACATAGAAACATGCATGCATACAATAGTCAATATAATTTAACTTTGTTTCAATATACAAGAATTGATACCAATATATTTGTCTAAAAGCAGTAACTCACAATTATAAATCTATAATCCCATCATTCCCTCTTTTTTTTTTCAAAATGATCCCTGAGCTTAAAAAATTCCTCCCCCAACCTCCCAACCCCTAAATGATGTCCCTAAACCCAGGGGTAAACTTTACTGGGAGAGGGGACGTCGTCCTCTAGAATTACTTCCAGCTGTCATGGGGGCGACGTTCTTTCTGGGGGATCCTGTGAAAGTAAAATGATGGTTAAATTTCAAGATCAATGTCTTTTAAAATTGCAAATAGTCTCTGAGTATTTTGTGGAGGTCTGGCCAGAATGTTGTACAAGATGTGCACCATTTCAGCTAACCAAGTTGGGATCGTCTTGTGCAGCTGGTATCCAAAACAGGTCTTGTAGTAGCGCTATCAGTATCGACGTCATCTCAACCAGGTAGAGTTGTTGTTGTGGGGCCCCATCTTCTTCCTGGAAACTTCAAATGTCACTTTGGGAAAAACTCATTGTTCATTGTGAAAAACTTAAACATTAATCATATAGACATATATATACATACATATATATATTCAATGAAAAGTATGATAGATATGAAGAAAAGCAAGGATGTTTTCTAAACTCGTATTTCTTTCTGTCCCATATCATGGCTCTTGACATGAGACAGAAACTCCAGAAACTCTGGGTTTTTCTCTTACTAACAGGCTTGGAATTGGAGAGGGACTGAGCCAGAGTCCAACTTCAAAACCAGCTCTATATATTTATAAAGAAATGTTTAATAAGACATATAAATAAAAATTAATACTTACAAAATGTGTCCATCCATCAGTAATTAAATATTCAGGGTCCCTCAATTTCTTTGAAGATGAGTATTTTCCTGTGGAGATAAGAAAAGAACCCTGCCTCCAACCTATCTGTATTTCTTACCATCAGTATGTTCGCCATCCTTATGAAAGAATTGTTATTTATCTTTTCCAAGTGGCTTCTCTTCTTCAAACCGAACCTTTATTAATTTTGATGGTATCCACAATTTTTCCTCACCTGTGGAGATAAGAGCAAAACCCCTTCCCCAACGTAGCACATATCCTGGCTTCCATTGTGAGGTCAGCACACCCTTGAAATAAACTGGTTGATTTAGTTCAGTAGACTTTTCCATTATCCAATGTCTTTCTGCAGCCGTTGTTCCCTTCTCATTAGCGTTGAGAAAATTCAAGGTTAACAAAGCATTATGTAGCCTATTTCTGGGGGTGTTTTCCACCCCTTTCTGTTTGTTCAACATATCTTTTATAGTTCGATTTGATCTTTCTATGACTGCTTGACCTGTAGGATTGTATGGTATACCTGTAACATGCTTGATATTGTAATAATCAAAAAACCGTTTCATTTTCCTAGAAACATAAGCAGGACCATTGTCCATTTTTATTTGTGTAGGTATACCCATGATAGCCATGACTTCTAATAAATGAGTGATTACTGAATCAGCTTTTTCTGAACTTAAAGCAGTTGCCCACTGAAAGCCTGAATAAGTGTCAATGGTGTGATGAACATATTTTAATTTGCCAAATTCTGCAAAGTGGAACACATCCATCTGCCAGATTTCATTCCTTTGGGTGCCCTTTGGATTAGCCCCTGCAGGCAGTGGCGTTTGGTTATAGAAAGAGCAAGTAGGGCATTTCTTTACAATCTCCTTAGCTTGTTGCCATGTAATTGAAAACTCTTTCTTCAAACCTTTGCTATTAACATGATGTTTTTTATGAAATTCAGAGGCTTGTAGCACACTACCAATCAGTAATTGATCAATTTCTGCATTACCTTGTGCTAGAGGACCTGGCAGACCCGTATGGGATCGGATGTGTGTTATGTACATAGGGCAAAGCCTGTTCCTGATCAAATCTTGAACCTGGAGAAACAATGAGGTTAGTTCAGTATCATCAGGTATAAATTCAGCAGTTTCAATATGTAAAATAACTCTTTCTGCGTATTGTGAATCTGTAACTATATTAATAGGTTCTTTAAAATCCCTTAGCACCATAAGAATGGCATATAATTCTGCCTTCTGGACAGAATTATACGGACTTTGTTCCACCTTATCCAAGTCTTCTGATTTGTAACCTGCCTTCCCTGATTTATTGGCATCAGTATAGAATGTACGGGCTCCAGTTATTGGAGCATCACGGACGATTCGAGGAAGAATCCAAGAAGTTCTCTTTATGAAGTTAAGCCGCTTGCTTTTTGGATAGTTGTTATTAATGTCTCCCAAAAAATTAGCACAAGCTCTTTGCCATGGTTCATTATCTTCCCATAATTTCTTTAGTTCATCAGCAGTGAAGGGCACTATAATTTCTGCTGGGTCTATGCCTGCTAGTTGACGAAGTCTCAGCTTGCCTTTTATAATTAACTCAGAGACTTTTTCCACATAAGTTTTCAGTTTCTTACTTGGTTTATGTGGTAAAAAGATCCATTCCAAAATAATATCATCTCTCTGCATTAAAATTCCTGTAGGAGAAATTTTTGATGGTAGTATGACAAGAATACAATCGAGCTCTGGATTCACCCTGTCCACATGTGCCTGTTGTAATTTTTCCTCAATCATTGTCAGTTCCTTTTCTGCTTCAGCTGTTAATTCTCTGGGACTGTTTAAATCTTTATCACCATCCAAGGTTTTGTTCAAATGAATTATTAGATCAGGTGTTATTCCAATAGCTGGTCGTAGACTGGAAATGTCTCCTAACAGTCTTTGAAAGTCATTAAGAGTCCGTAGGCGATCTCTCCTAATTTGTGCTTTTTGTGTCTTAATTTTTTGCAAACCTATTTTATAACCTAAATAATTAACAGAATCTCCCTTCTGAATCTTTTCAGGAGCGATTTGCAATCCCCATTTAGGTAAAAGTATCTTTATTTCTTCAAACAGTCTGTTCAAGGTATCCATGTTTGAATCGGATAACAAGATGTCATCCATGTAATGGTATACTATAGATTTGGGAAATTTCTTGCGTATTATTTGCAATGGTTGGTTCACAAAATATTGGCACAGGGAGGGGCTATTTAACATACCCTGGGGGAGAACGGTCCAGTGGTACCTCCTCGAAGGTTGAGAATTGTTATAAGTAGGCACTGTGAAGGCAAATTTTTCTCTATCTTCTTTTTGCAAAGATATAGTGAAAAAACAATCCTTTAAATCAATAACTATGAGAGGCCATCCTTTTGGTAATAAAGAGGGCAAAGGAATTCCAGATTGCAGAGGGCCCATAGATTGAATAACCTTGTTGATGGCCCTGAGATCTGTCACCATTCTCCATTTACCTGATTTTTTTTTAACCACAAATACAGGAGAATTCCAAGGGCTGGTAGATTCTTCTATATGTCCAGCATCTAATTGTTCTTGTACCAGCTGTTCTAAAGCCTGTAACTTTTCCTCAGCTAAAGGCCATTGCTTTGTCCATATTGGTTTCTCAGTCAACCATTTTAGAGGCAAGGCTGTTGGTATCTCTGAAGGGACATCAATTGCTTGTTCTTGTACAGCCCGAATGGCCAGTTTTCTCCATTTGTAATATCTTTTAATATATTCTCAGAACTATAGGCTCTAGAAGTAGCAGGAATGTTAATTTCGGTATTCCATTGTTGTAATAGGTCACGACCCCATAAATTCATTGCGATATTGGCTACATATGGCTTTAATTTTCCTATTTGTCCCTCTGGCCCTATACATTCAATCCATCTCATGCTCTGCCTTACTCAAGATAGGGTTCCAATTCCCAGGAGCTGAACATTTACATTCTGAAGAGGCCAATACGGATGCCAAGATTCTGGGGTAATGATACTTACATCAGCACCTGTGTCCAGCAGGCCAGTAATAAAAATGCCATTTACACACACTCTCAGTTTAGGTCTTTGATCATTTATAGAAGTTTGCCAAAACACACGTAACTTATCTTTCTGATCATTATTGCTTGTAACAGTAGGCATGGGGCTTCCTAATTGTCCTGATGAGGCACGTTCTCTGCAGAAACTGGATATGACTGAACCATGTTTGCCATGGGGGCCTGTGAGGCCCCCCCTCTCACGTTTCCCGACTGTATCAGGTTGCCTTGTCTATCTCTTGTAGACCTGCATTCATTCGTCCAATGTCTGCCTTTTCCACATCTTCTACATAAACCTGAAGGCTGAGTCCTCCTATTTCTGTTATTTCTAGAAGATGTATTATTATTATTATTTCTGAAAGATGCATTATTATTATTATTATTTCTGAAAATCCGTTGTCTACAATTCCTTTTCATATGACCCATTTTGCCACAATTAAAACATTTGGTATTCTGGTGTCTCCTTTTACCATTGGAAATTGCTTCTTCTACCCATGCTTCAGTGCCATAATCAAATGTATCAACATTGAGTGTATGCAAGACCCATTCTTCCAAAGGCGCTGATCTGAGCTTTAAAGGCCCCAAAATCCTTTTGCATTCCACATTTGCATTTTCATAAGCCAAAGACTCAATCATTATACGTCTTGCTTCTGGGTCAGATATCCTTATTTGTACAGCCTTAGTTAATCTTTGTAAAAAGTCACTAAAGGGTTCTCTCTGACCCTGTTTAACTCTGACAAATGATTCTATTCTCTGTCCTGGGTCTTGTACCCTGTCCCAAGCCCTTAAGGCTGCTGTAGTACACATGGAGAGTGTGTTTTCATCCAAATTAGCTTGTTCCTGAGGGTCGGAAAAGAGCCCTTCACCTATAATTTTATCTAGGGAAATGTCAATTCCCTTTGCTTTTTCCTGCTGTTCTAAGAGTTTAGCCTCTTGCCTGAATAAGCATTGCCATTTCAATTGTGGTCCACTCTCAAGTACTGCAGAGCTCAGCTGGAGCCAGTCCAAGGGGGTTGCTTTGTTTGTCGTGGCCCAAGATCTTAGCATCTCTTTAACAAAAGAGGCTTGCATCCCAAAAGTCATGACAGCCTGTTTAATTTCCTTGAGGTCATTCATACGGACAGGCTCCCATGTATCCTCCTTGATGACCGTAGGGTTTCTGGAACCAACCACCTTCTCTGTTGTTATTACTGGAAAGGCAGGTAGAGCTGTCGGTAGAGCTTTGTGGAAATTGTCCCGGAGAGATTTACCCACAGATGTAGTTAAAATTTGCCCTTCTACCCTTTGCTCTTCTTCATCAGAATTTAGAAATTCCTCAATCTTTTCAATTCTATTCACTATTGCCTTCTGCAATGTCTGAATCTCCTGTCCAGAATTATGTTCCAAAGCCTTCATTGAGGATTCTAAAGTATGAAGTTTGTCCGTTAGAGATAACATCTTATCTTTGGACATAATTTTTATGGCATAAACTGTGCCTTCTTGTATTGACACTCTTTCCATCAATTTGTCATAAGCTTTAGACAAAATCCGATTGTCACATTCAGCAGTTTTGATTCTCTCAGTTAATGTTTCATTTCCTACAGAAAGGGACTGAATCTTATTGTCCAAATCAGCTGTTCCCTCTTCCATAGTAATGAATTTCTCCTTAACATCAGCCTGGAGAACCTCAAACTGATTCTTGAGAAGATTGTTATCAGCCTGGAGAACTTCAAACCGATTCTCGAGAAGATTGTTATCAGTCTGGAGAACTCCAAACTGATTCTTGAGAAGATTGTTATCAGTCTGGAGAACTTCAAACTGATTCTTGAGAAGATTGTTATCAGTCTGGAGAACTTCAAACTGATTCTTGAGAAGATTGTTATCATTCTCAATTGTTTTTAAGCGTTCTATCTCTGCCTTAAGAATCCTGGATTCGTCTCGTAAAGACTTTATCATATTTCTATTATCAAACCATTTGGTGCCAATGAAAACTACGAATCCCAGAAGGATCCATAGAGGTGGCGTGATAGACACCTCTTGTAAAATCTCCCACATGGTACAATTAAAAAAACTGTTAAATTCTTGAACAGTAATGTGTTCAGACATTTTATTTATAAAAGAAAAAATTTTTTACCTGCAATGATCGGTTCCTGCTAGTTGTTGGTCTCTGTGTTTTTGGAGCCTGTCCTAGAACTAGCTCTTGTAGACCAGGCTGGCCTCAAAATCACAGAGATCTGCCTGTCTCTGCCTTCCAAGTGCTGGGATTAAAGGCGTGCACTACCACGGCCTGGCAGGCCTCAAACTCACAGAGATCCGTCTGCCTCTGCTTCCCAAGTGCTGGGATTAAAGGCGTGTGCTACCACTGCCTGGCCGGCCTCAAACTCACAGAGATACGCCTGCCCTTGCCTCCCAAGTGCTGGTATCAAAAGCGTGCGCCACCACTGCCCTGCCAAGTCACTTTGTGTCAGACCAAATCTGCCTCTGTGGCAGGCAGCTTTTGTTGCAAAACCGCAGGTACTTGAGCTTCCGCTAATTCAGGCAGTGGGGTTCCGCTGTAAAACTTAGCCAAGGCAGGCAGAATGGGCCTGTGTGGCCGAGTATGTCTCGGACTCGGCACTGGGGCCGGAGTCACGAACTAAAAAACAGCACCCAGGAGGTTGCTGTGTTAGCTAGCGGGCTACCCGCTTGAGTCGGGGGCAAAATAGCCCGACGTTGGACGCCAAAATGTAGCGGCGTAAACGAATGCAGACAGTTTGTAAAAATATATATAGTTTTAATGTAGAAATAGACTTACAGAACCACCGTTCCCGCGGAGACCAGGAGAGTAGAAGAGACAGCTCGGAGCACACTTGCCAAATTTATAGGCAGACATTAGCCCGAGGCGAACACGCCCCCTAAGGGGCGGGACTTATCCCTACAAAAATCTGTCAATGTAATTAACCATATAAACAAACTGAAAAATAAAAAAAATGAACTTGAATGATTTAAAAAAAAATCTGCAGGAACTATCACCATCTCTGGTCTCAAATTGTACCATGGAGCTATAATAAAAAAAAAAAAATCATGGTATTGTCACAAAAACAGACACTTTGATCAATGAAATTGAAATGAAGGCCCAGAAATGAGATCATACACCTATGGACACATGAGTTATAATAAAGAAGTAAAAATTAGACAGTGAAAAAAGGGCAGCGTCTTCAACAAGTGGGGCTGGTCAAATGGGATAGCTTCATGTAAAATAATAACAAACCCATACATATCATCCTGTAGAAAACTACTCCAGATGGGTCAAAAACCTCAACATAAGACTAAATACACTGAATGTGATGGGAGAGAAAGTGGGAATTAATCTTGGACTCATTGAAATAGGAAATGACTTTCTGAACATAACACCAATAGTGCAGTCATTAAAGACAGCAATTAATAAACTATAGCTCATGAAACTGAAAAGCTTCTGCAGGACAAAGGACACCATCATTCATGCAAAGCAGCAGCCTACAGAATGGGAAAAGACTTTTTTTTCCTTATAAAGAAGGAAACTCAAATGGCTGAGAAACATTGAAGAAATCTCCAAATATCCTTAATCAGCATTTTAGTAGTACAAAACTACTTTTGAGATATCATTTTAGACCAGCCAGAATGACCATGATATATAAAGCAAATAGCAACTCGTGCTAGTAAGGATGTGGAGTAATAGAAACACTCATCTGTTGCCGGTGAGAGTGCAAACTTCTACAGTCACTATATATTCATGGTACAGAAGGGTACTCTGCACATTACCAAAGGTAAATCTAAACACCAACCCAGCTACGAACATATTGATATACAATGGTATACAATCTATAGGATATGCTAGTACAATAATGGCACAGAACTATGTGAGCAATCATCCAATATCTGATTTGGCTAAGGCCAACTCCATGAGATAGAACCCATACTCAACACCGCTTGGGTGACCAAGACCCTGAAAGGCCCTAGAGGAAAATAAAATACTACTGTTCTGCTAAAAAGAACATATCACACAATGACTTCTAACAAAATTCTGATATATTCATAGATCTATGTCTTGCTCAGCCATAATAAAAGAAGTTTCCTCCTACACCAGATGGGAACAAATGCAGAGACCCACAGTGAGACAATATGTAGAGATCAAGAGATCTTGGAACACTCATTAAATCTCTCCCTTCATGTCTCAGGAAACTCTGTGAAAGAGGAGGTGGAATGATTACCCTTTGCAGATATCTTATGACTTCCATTTTGGGGTTTTTATGGGATTCCTGAGTATGAGAACATGTGTGTCTCTACATTTTTATACTTTTTCTTTGGATTATTGGGGAAGTGGTTGTTTTGTCATATTACAATTTGTTTAATTTTATTTATTTTATTTTGGCATTATTCCTTAGATGCCTGTTTGTTTTCTAGGAAGAGACAGAAGGGGTGTGGATCAAGATTAGATAAAAGGTATAAAGGAAATGGGAGTAGTAGGGGGGAAGGGAAATCATAATCAGACTATATTGTATGAAAAAATCTATTTCCAATAAATTAAAAAAGAAAACAAAACCAAAAGTTGTTCCTATTCAACTTATATTATATCATGCTTCTAATGCACATAAATTTATTCCCAGAAGTTTGCACAGCAAGGAAGAGCACTTGTTGCTTTGCCAGAAGAAGCAAGTTCACTTCCAGCACCCATGTCAGGTGGCTCACAGTGGCCTGCAACTCTAGCTCCAGGGGATCTGATGACATCTTTGGACCTCTGTTGGCACCCATACTCAAGTCAAATACCCATACTGAGGCAGTTTTTTTTAAGTTGGGGACACTGATAGACTGCCTGTGCCTCAGGGTCAGCTCCCCACTCCTGTGCTTACACACAGCACTAACCTGACTCAGCAGGAGATTTAATATGTGTGTGTGTGTGTGTGTGTGAATTTCAAATTATATATTTCATGTCTCATATACATATATACAAGTATATATTAAAGAAGGACAAGAATTTGGAGGAGAGATGAATTGGGGGTGTGCAGGTGGAGTGGGAGAGGCAGAGGGAGGATGGATATTATCAAGATTCATTGTACCTTGTATACAATTTTCAAAGAATATTTTAAAAATAAAGGTAGAGGACAGACAGAATTTTAATTATCCTTAATCAGTTTCCTCAACAGTTGTGGGTAGGGGGCTTTTAACTGAGATGAATTAGGTTTATGAATATAAAGAGTCAGTAATAACATAAGTTATTTGTCTTTTTTAGACTGGTTTAACTATCTTAATGCAATTATTCAATTTTATTTTAAACAATGTGATTTTGTTCTTTTTTATGTCTGAAAAATTCCATTGTGTATATATATGATATTATCCATTCCTCCCTTATTAGATAACCAGGTGATTTCCTCAATGTGGCTATTGTGAACAATAATAATCAATTAATCACTGATATGAAATTATCTCTGTGGTGTGCTGAGTTCCAATCATTTGCATAAATACTCAGGTGTGGTGTAGTGGTGTCATATTGGAATCTACTTTTTCTTAGAAACTATCAATACCCATATTAAATACACCTGAGTTCTCTTCTGTTTATACCCTACCCATCCTCTGCTGTTTTCTTAATGACTGCCCTTCTGAATAGGGAAGAGAGACCCTCATTGTAGTTTTGATTGACATTTCACTGGTAGCTAGTGAAGTTGTCCATATTTTTCATATTTCATTGGCTACTTGTGTTTTGATTTTTGAGAGTCATATATTAGCACATGTACTGATAGCTTGTCTGAAGTCTTCAGTTTAGTCTTTGTAGTTGTTTTAAACTATAAGTGTATTAAAGACCTTAATGTAAGGCTGCAACTCAGATTAGATAAGAAACGACCTCAACTGTTAGACAAGAGGGTGTGAGGAGCAGGTCAAGATGTAAGCACAGCAAACAACCTGCTCATAGGCTTCCAGGTTCTTTGTTGGACATGAGGCCAACAAACGATGACTGATACCTCAGGACATCAAAAAGCTGCTCATTTTTGTCATGGCTCTTATCAACAACACTGAGGCCTAGTAAGCTAGCCACTTTTGTTTGCCTAATATTAGTTATTGAAGAAAAACCAGGCTGATGAGAGCGGGGTTGACACCAGGCACTGAGAAAGGAAAAGGCAATCTACAAAGGAGTGAAGGGTATGCCACAGCTACCCTGTCCCTCTCACGACTTTCTTCTTACTCTCTGTAACCGAAAGGACCTAAGAAAGGGAGACCAGGATTCTTTTTCCTAACCTCTGTTCAGCTTGTGAGTTCACACATGATTTTGTTTAGTATGTTAGAGTTCTCCCACAGGTGAGAAAAACATTATTTTATAAGAGAGAGCATTCATTCATTCACACGTTCATTCTCTCTTTGGTACAGACTTAATAATCACTTTCATGAAAAGGACCCAGAAATGAACACAAATGAACTTACACTTCATCATCATACCACTTAAGAAGTTTGCACAGTCTAATCATTAATACATGCGCCTTACTAATTAAATGTTAGTTAAGTACAGAAATACTGGCAATATTAATGAAGACACATACAAACGCTTATGTGCCCTTATTAATTCAATTCGAAGCAAAGTGAATCTATGAACCTATGTCCTATTTTAAAACATTGAGTCATTTATTTCCTTCAACTTCTGTTCTAAATACTGGTTACTCTTGCTAGTTTATAAACATTTATTTATTTATTGTATGTGTAGGTGGGTGTGTTCCAACTTTGGTGCATGCTTGTGGATGTCAGAGGACAATTTGCTAGATTTAGCTCTCTCCTTCGATTCTGCTGGTCCCAGGGATTGAACTCAGGTCATCAGTCTTGGTAACAAGTTCCTTTACCTGTTGATCCATCCTGAATCTTACAGTCAAAAACTTCTTTCTATCTATAATGTTATCTTTTAGCATAAAATTGAATTTTATATAAAGGGTCTGGGTGCTACCTTGATAATTTGGTTACTTCAGTTTTCTATTTTCCTATTTTTTTTCCTTTTTTTTTTTGGTTTTTCAAGACTAAGTTTCTCTTTGTAGTTTTGGTACATGTCATGGGACTCACTCTGTAGACCAGGTTGGTCTTGAACACACAAGGCCAGTATCTACAGCTATGGGCTATGAAATATTTGTGGACAAAGGGCACATTTATCTTTTAACTTTGTAACTTTATATATTATTAAGATTAATTTCTGTAAATCCACTTATATTTTTTTACTAGATGATCCAATTGAACTCACAGAGCCTGCTTCTCCCTCCGGAGTGCTTGGATTAAAGGTGTGTGCCACCCACCACCCAGCTGTTTTACATTTCCCTATGAAAAGAAAGATGGGAAATGAGCTTTGAATTATGTCTGTAAAGTGAAAATAAACATAAGACTCTCTTAAGCAGCTGTCTTTTTGCTTTTATTAAACATTGTTTCTCTTCTAAAATTGTGTGTGTGTGTGTGTGTGTGTGTGTGTGTGTGTGTGTGTGTATGTGTGATGGAGGAGGGTCATCTTTCTATCTGTTGTTTCGTTGGTTAAATAAAGAAACTGCCTTGGCCCTTTAATAGGACATAAAATTAGGTAGGCGGAGTAAACAAAACAGAATGCTGGGAGAAAGAAGCCGAGTCAAAGAGTCACCATGATTCTCCCACTCCAGACAGACGCAGGTTAAGATCTTCCCTGGTAAGCCAGCTCGTGGGGCTATACAGATTATTAGAAATGGGTTAGATTAATATGTAAGAGCTAGCCAATAAGAGGCTGAAACTAATGGTCCAAGCAGTGCTTAAATGAATACAGTTTGTATGTTGTTATTTTGGGACATAAGCTAGCCAGGTGGCCGGGGTGCTGGGGACGCAGCCCCGCCGCTCATATTACAACATGTGTGAACTTATGGGTACCACGTGCATACAGGTGTCCCCAGTGGCTGAAGATGGTATTCGATACTCTGGAGCTGGACTCACGGGCAGCTGTGAGTCTTGTGAGTATGAGAAACCAAACCCAGTTCCCCTAAACACAAACAAGTGCTCTCGATGGCTGATCCACCTCTCCAGAGCCCAAATATAGATTGTCCTGATGTTTCATGCTAGCAGTCCAGGTCTCTACACAATCCAGGGTTGGGTTCTTCTGGCTCTTTTGCTTTAGATCTGGAGGCTCTTCTTTCCACTCTATAAATTCAGCAGTCCCAGTAATAACCCTTGTACCTCTTTTTGTTTGGCTTTATTAAAAGAGAAATCTCAAAGAACTAGGTATGTAATATAATTATCATTTTTTCTAGCTTATAGGATTATCAAAAATTGTCAGAATTCTGCTTCAGATAATCTTATTATTTGCAAATAAAATTTTATTTGAATTGGATCATCTAGTAAAAAATATGAGTGGAGTCACAGCAATTAATCTTAATAATATATAAAGTTACAAAGTTAAAAGATAAATGTGCCCTTTGCCCATAAATACTTCGTAGCCCATCACTGTAAATACTTCTGTCATATGTTTCAATATCACTTTCTAGATAATTGAAAATGGTAGATGTCTTAGCTATGTGACTACAAACCAGCAATGCATTCTTTTACCACTTTCAACACCATATCATCTACTTTGATCATCAGTTTTTAAGACTGTGTGTAATGGTACCTGAAGGACTTGTATGCATGGTGTTTTGAGCTATACATAGGACATGATGCTTGATGACAGAGCTGCAACTGGTCAGATGATATTGCCATGTGTGGTGGTTTGAAAGAAAATGGCCACTATAGAGGATGGCACTATTAGGAGGTTTGCTCTTGTTGAAGTTAGGTGTCGTCTTCTTGGAGGGAGGTGTCACTGTAAATGCATGCTTAGAGGTCTCATATAGATCCAAAGCAGAATACTCCACTCAGGACTTCACCATAAACCTATATTTTCTTTGTGTCCCCAGAAATTATCAGTGCTCCCAATTAGCAGGAAACAGCCTAGAAAACTATACCCGCATTCCCAAAAAAATGGATTATGGATATTTGTCTTTGTTTAGAGTGTTGGTTACAAGTTGTTATGGATAATAAACTAAACAAAGAAGATTAGATTCAGAGTCTTGTTTTGAAAAGAAAAAAAAGGGGAAGAGCTATGGGATAATGCTCTTGTACCATGTAAAGATTTGTCACTTTTATTTGTTTAATAAAATGCTGAATGGCAGGTAACCAGGTAAGAAGTATAGGAGAGTCCACCAGAGTAGGAGAATTCTGGGAAGAGGAAAGGCTCAGACAACAGTCACCAGCCACATGTAGAGGAAAATCTGAAACTCTATGCTCTCTGAATGTAGATCCATGGACTTACACTAAGTTTGTTTTTCCTTTTCTTTCTCTTTGTCTTTTTCTGAAACCTGCCAAAAAGCCTAAGCAGCTTTCCTTGACCCTCTTGGATTTCTCATGGTTTCTACATGTTTTTCTCCCCATCTCCCTCATCCTGGAAGCTGTCAGAATTTCTATTATATCCACCCTGTTGTTTTCTTCTCAAGCTCTAAAAACATTGTTCCTTTTCAGTACATTCCTAAATTCTTTATTGATGAGATTAAGAACTCAAATGGGAACTTCAAATTTCCCTGCCAAAATAAAATCAATTTTGTCCCCTTTTTGGATGCTACCAACAATATCAAAATGAGTATTATTGGCCATCTTTCATGCAAAGAAATAACCCTTTGCAGACATGAAACAACTGAGTCAAAAAGAAGAAACTGCATGGACTTTAGGAGGTTTCATTCACTAGCATAGTGCCATATTCTCCAAAGAAAGTTTCAGTTTCTCCAGTAACAAATAACTACAATAACTACTCTAACCTCAGTTTCATTTTTATCCAATTATTTAAGCAGAAGTGATGCTCATTGTTTAAATTTCCTTTTTTTCATATTGTCCATTAGATCAAGTGAGTCCATTTATATTTATTAGCAAATAAAATTTCTACTTCTCATGTCCTCTTCTTCATCCCTCCTCCTCCTTCAGGAAAACACCAAACAGCGATGACACAGGTGCAGCAGGAGCACACAGAGGCTTCCAGGGAGGATTTGGTAGTCGTCTTAGGAGCCTTGCTCTAGGTAAGACCATGGGGCTAGAAAAACTAAAGTCAAAGACAAAGAGTGGATCTTGGTCACCAAGCTGGGCCTTCTGGTTAAGGACATTAAGATCAAGACCTTGGAGGAGAATCTACCTGTTCTTCCTACCCATTAAGGAATCTGAGGGGTTTTTTTTTTACTTTTCTTTCCAGGTGTATCCCTCTTGGATGAGGTCCATGCCAGTGCAGAAGCAGACTCAGGTTAGCCAGTGAACCAGGCTCAATGTTTTTGTCACTACTGAGGACTACAATAGTCATGTTGGTTTTGGCGTTAAGCACACCAAGGAGTTATCCACCGCTATCCAAGGGGCCATCATCTTGGCCAAGCTTTCTATTGTCTCTGGGTAGAAAGCTACTGGGGGAACAGGATTGGCAAGCCTCACATTATTCTGCGCAGTGACAGCTTCTGTGGCTCTGTGTTGGTGCCTCTCATCCTTGCACCCAGAGGCATTGGCTTAATCTCTTTCCTGTGCCCAAGAAACTATTGATGATGGCTGGTATCAATGACTGTTATACATCAGCCAGGGGCTGCACTGCCACCATCAGTGGTTTCATGTGTGCTATGGTCACCTTTGATGACATCTCTAAGACCTACAGCTACCCAACCACTAACTTCTGGAAAGAGACTGTATCCACCACGTATCTGTATCAGAAATTCACTGACTATATTGGGAAAACCCACAGCAGAGTCTCTATTCAGGGGACCTATGCTTCAACAGTAGTTACCACGTAAGAGTTTTTATACAAGAAAAATAATGTGAATTAAGTCTAATTAAAAAAATATACCTTTCTTTTCAACTATCTGTAAGACCATTTATTTGTTTTACTGTGTCTGAGATGCACATGATCTCCATTATGATACAGATATACTACAAATTTTATTAGAGTCAAATGAGTGGAGAAATTCATCATGACACAACCACCTCTGTGGAAAGAATGTCTAATCTCTATTGTCCTATGAAACTTCCATTTATGTCTTAGTTACACCAAACAGACATGCTCTATCACATATTTATCCTCTGTACAGATCTGCAACCTTCTGTTCTTTACCAATATGCCCTCCTCTCCCCATTTGACCATTTCCATTTCCTCCACCCTAGTGACTACTGTTCTACTGTTTCTGTGTATGATTTAAAAACAAAATTCACAAATAACTGGGAATATATAGACTTTTTCTTTCAATGTGCATCTATTCTGGTTAGCATGGCATCTTCTAGTTTAATGCTTATAATTACAAATGTCAGGAAGTCTGTCTTCTTAAAGGCTAATACACACTATTTACCTATTTACTGATAATATTTGCATTGACTCTGTAGCTTGACTCTTAAGAATCATATTGCAATGGATCTTTAGTTGCATCTCTGGAATTCTAATTTAAGTTCCTTTGGATATATAACTAGTAGGAAGATCATTATATAATGTGATAGTCATATTTTTAATTTCTGAGAAACCCTACATACCGTTTATAATAATGGCTGTTCCAGTTCATGTTGTCCACAGTATATAGGAGGTCTATATCGTCTGCTATCTTGTCTGAGTCCTCACCCCTCATTAACTAACTAAAAAGGATGAGGTTATACTTCACCATGATTTATATTTCTATTCTCTGATGATGAGTGATATAGAGCAGGACCCAATCCTACAAAGGAGCAAAGGAATTAAGAAACTAGGAGACAAAGTTGAGAGGAAGCCATCTGCTCCCTTCGCTAGGTTGCCTATAGCATCCTCAACAAGAAAAAGATGATACCCGAAATCAGATGGGAATTTGATAGTAACTTAAGACCAGACACTGTATTGCATACATTGAGTGCTTGGTAAATTAATGTAAACAGGAATTTTCCATTTATGATTAACCGATTTGTGTGAGCCAAGAACAGTCTAAGGGATGGTGAAAAACCCATCGCGGGAGCCCTGGTTGTTTGCAAGCTGCTACACACACTTCATCTGGAAGCTTCTGGGAGGAACTAGTGGCATTTGCTGCTACCTGATCCCTTCATCTGCTCGTCCTCTTTTGATTCATCAGGGTTTGCTTCGAATCCTTTAAACTGATGCCACCAAGAACATAATGGCTTCTGCCTGCTGCCTATAGTGAATGGGGCTTTGTGTTTGTGCCACAATAAAATAGACCTCTGCGTCAGATAAGTAACTTTTACACTGAACACTGCTTTATTAATATTACCTCAGCAGGGATTTTCCTTTTAAGTCAGCAAACTGTTAATTACACCAACAAGCATTTCCTTTTAAAATAAATTTTGCCTAGCATTTTTTCATCCTGCATTTTTAAAATTATATTTATTTATTTACTTATTTGAATGCATTTATGCTATGGCATGGGTGTGGATATCATAGAATAAACTGCAGGAGCCCACTCTCTTCCTCCTCCTTGATGTAAATCAATGTGAATTGATTTAAAGTCATGAAGCTTGGAAGTAAGTATGCTGACCCACTGAACCATTCTGGAGCCTCCCATCTGTATTTTTCAATTAGCATTTATTTGCTAGGAAATACCTCTTAAAAACAGCATTTATGTAATATTCAAGTTATTTGCATTTTTTCTTGTTTTCTCTATTTTGATTGTTTTTCCCCCAAACCAATGTTCTCTATTACTTAGAGGAACATTTAAGCCTTCATATTTCTTTTCATTACTTTCAAACTGTTTTGATTGTTTATTTTATTGTTGTAATTATTTTGATCTAATGAAATAACATGGTAAATTGTTTTAGGCAGTAGATAGTCATTTTCTCTTGACAGTAAAGTCTTTCTGCTCTTGAACTTTAAATCGGGGCTCTCTGTTTTTAAGTGAGATATTCACAATTTAAAGTATTAGGAAAACATGTGAACATGTTTGTGTCTAGTGCTGCCAGGAAACAGAACAATGAGAGAAGCACACATGGTTTCAGTATTGGCAGAATGTCAGGATCTAACCAATGGCAGGGGAACTCTACCTTCTGTCACCAAGCTTAGCTTATTCTCTGTGGCATTGCTTCTGGCTGCTGCAAATTTTACTTAGTGATAGATTTAGGTTCATGGTTTTTTGACTCCCAGTTTTAAGGTGAACCAAAGAGATCCTTTCATCTCTTTTATGGTAAGATAATGTAGCAGAAGATAATTTAGATGTCTCTAGCTTTGATTACCTTAGATCAGTAATTGTCTTTTGAAAGGTAAATCATCACTGTTAGAAAGAAAGGTTCTTTTAATAGAGAAAGAAGCAAAGCCTTCACATGGCTACCATACCTCATTCATTTGAGGTCAGATCAGATTTCTTTATACATTAGGTACTTTATATTATATTCACATGGGCATCTTTTTACTCATAGCTAGGTGTCTCCAAGCCACTGTGTATGATCCCCAAACCACCAGAAGTGCCATCTCTTTTAGTTTCCCCCTCCTCCACACTGTCAGCCCCGGGTGGAAGTTGCAGCTTGTTTCTGATTGCTTCTAACAGTATTGATTTTTATTATGTTCTTCTTGGAGCATTTATTCTCAGCAGCAGAAATGTTATCTGGGTTTAGCTTGGGATTGAAAAGCATCTACCCATCCCGCACTCTTGAGCCTCATTAACAAAGGGTAGACATTGCTTGTAGTAGGTTTTAATGGGGTTAATGGTAGAAAATCTACTTATAGTAGGTATTTGTTTACTTACAAAGCATGTCCCTAAGTACTCTGAGATATATTAAGTTTTTCTGTAATAAACTACATTTTAAATTCTGCATCTGAGTACCTAATTCAGAAAGTGCTACTCACAGCATGACCTAGAACCAAGGTTTTTAACGTGAGGCTCAACCACTTTGGGGGCCACCTAACAGATATCCTGCAACTAAGATGTATACTATAATTGATAGCAGTAGCAAAATTAGAGTTATGAAGTAGCAACAAAATAATTTTATGGCTTGGGGGGTCACCACAACATGAGAAACTGTATTAAAGGGTCACAGCATTAGGAAGATTGAGAACCACTGGTGTAGAAACTCTGAGAGGCCAGAGGGTTTGCCTCAGATGTGTTGTGTGATAGTGATAAATAAGCCTTGGCTAGAGAGACTCTGTCTTAAGCCTCTCGTCCAAATTATTTTCCTTTGCTATGAACCTGTAAGTACACTGTTTTACTATATATACTACAGAAAACATGGCTGAACAGAATTACTGTGGGGGTTCTCAGACAGATAGGACTGGGTTAATGGTTTCTTTCCACATGCCCACCCAGTGGTTTTCCTTGTCAGTTAGCCTGCTTCTCATACAGACTTCATGCTATAGTATGAAGTAGATTGGATGCCTGATGTTTCTGTAGTACTGATATCCTGCCCAAGGGGTATGCATTGCAGAAGCAGCAAGCGGCTTTGAGCTATTCCCTAGGATACAAGAAATACAGTTATTTTGCCAGATTCCAGAAAATTAGAGACTTTGGAAGTGTTCAGGTCTGCTCCATACAGAGGTCCCTTACCACATGTCCACCTAAGCTAATCTCCTAAGATACAGGGATCCCTTTAAGGACTGGTATACTGTGGGCTGGCAGCCACTAGTGGAGACCCCGCGGCTTGCAGCCCTCTCCAAAGGCATACTGAAAAGCTGGATCAGGTTTCTGTTAGTCATGCCAACCTCCTTACTACCAGGAAGGAAGAAGCTTCTCAAACAAAAGGGAGAGAAATGAGATTCTCTGTCATACCAATCCCAGAAGAGGAATAACAAGAAAAATTACATGGCACTTGAAATTTTGTTGTTTGGAATTTGCTACTTTTAAGTACCTTGCTCATCTATTTAAATCTTCAAAAACAACACAAGGCACAAACCCTCTTTGACTGAGAAATTTCAATGGTTCTGTTTTTGTTTTTGTATCTTTTTTCACTCCAATTAGGACAAGAACATCTAGAGTTAACAAGAATCAGAAAGGAATCTTGTTGGGAAAAACACCATCTTCAATAACTCGTTAGCAATACATAGGGCCATCATAGCTTAATTGCTACACTGAAAGGATTTATTTCATAGTCGTGGAACTCCAGTGCTTGCCTCCATCCATTTAGTTGGCTTCTGTTGTCAGTAAAACTAGTGTGATTCCTTGATTGGGAGCTGTATATCCAGCATCATATGCTGTAATTTGTGTTGGAAAATGTGAAGTTGGTGCTACCTAATATATCTGCAGAAGTTGTTCCATACCTAAGAATGCCATCTTCAATGATCATAGCTGCCACAAAGGAGGACATGGAGCATCCTCACTGATGCTATAAGACCTGCTGGATTCTCTGCAGGAGCTCAGTGACTACAGTGACTAAGTTATTCTTTGTTCTCCACTTTCTTCATCTGAAGCACATGATAAGAGACACCTTTACCCTCTCCCTCCTTTGTGGCTTGTCTATACTGTTTTTTGGATACCCAGAAAGATAAACCATTAGTGTTTGCAGATGGAAGAGAATTTAAAACCTCTCTGATTTGTTTCCCCATCACAACTGGACTATGTTTATAGCAGCTCGCTTCTAATATCTAGAGCACAAGGGCTTTGTTCCTATTCATTGCCAAGATGCTAGAGGAGGTCAGTGAGATTTTGTTGAATGAGGCCATCCAAAGGTAGATCTTTATAAATGCAGGTTGGCTGGTACCTGCTGTGTAGCAGTTTTCTCAAGGGAGGAAGCTCAGTAAATCAGAATGTAAACAACTCAAAATAACTTGAGGAAGTCCCTGAAACTGACGAGATTCACTACACTCCAAACCTTCCAAAAGTGAACAATAAAGACTGCTGAGAGTCCCTCTCAGACAAGACAAGATGCAAAAAGTACTTAAGTTAAACCAAACTGCAAAGAAAACACTGAGACCAGACAGGCTGCCTAGAAACAGCAGAAACCAGCAGAAATGAGTGGAAGGAGCTTAGGCCATTGCAGTCCCTTGGAATGAACACCCTCCAACCCACTCACCTGACTACAGGCTATGAAATATGCTACAGGTTTCAGCTTTTAAGAACTATCACCTATGCTGGGAAGAGGAGCCTTCAATGATGTGACTGCCTCTGAGTCATTTCTGTTCATCTAAGTAACCCTCACCCATATTCCTGTAAGTAACCACAAAAAAATTTATTGGTTCATCAAAATTAGACTTTGGTGGTATCTGTTCTCAGGTCTGTGGTGAGTAGGTGTGTGTTGAATCACCCCAGGAGAATTCTTGTCCAACAGCAGTACGTTAGAATACTTCTACTCTATTACCAATCTTTTCATAAATTATTTCTTCATTATAAAGAAATTAGCCTGATATTTTTGTTTTGGTTGAATTTATTTTTTTCCCAAATCTACCGTTTATCTCTCTTTCAATGAAATATCTTTAGTTTCAAATTTCATGTCTTTAAGGCAAAATAATGTTGACTTTTAAAGAAGACATCCACAAGAATTACACTAAAATCACATAAAATTGTTAAAAATTTTACCTGACATATATGACAGGAATTTCGGCCATATAAACAATAAAATGTAATTTTATATTAACAAGTCATATTCATGAATAGATTTTTTGAATTTTCTTAAATTTCTGGTTCTTAAAAGTATTCGTGCTCTACAGTTTAAATGGAAGCTTTCAGTTGTGGAACCAGGTGGTTTCCATGGTGGCACAGCTGCAAGGTACTCTGAGTCTTATTCTTAAAAAATATCCCTGGGGTCCCCCGCCCGGCAGCAAACTCCGGCGGGTCCCAGCAGTCTACAGTTGGTGGCGGCGGGTCAGACATATAAACACAGGAAATAGCCATATAAGAATTTATTAACAAGGAGAGAAAGAAATAAAGGAAAAGAGAGAGAGAGAGAGAGAGAGAGAGAGAGAGAGAGAGAGAGAGAGAGAGAGAGAGAGAGAGAGAGAGAGAGGAGAGAGGCAAAAGCCCCGTGTGAGAGGAAAAGCAGGAAAAGAGCGATGTCAGAGCAGGGGGGGAGGGGTCAGGAGTTAAAAGGAGTGGGCGTGGCTAGGGCAGGGACCAAAAGAACAACACTGAGCAGACAAATCTTTCTGAATAATCCAGAATTCAAATGCAAGTTTGTTTCTGGATGAAACAAGTTGAAAGCTGAACTGAGTGGGATGAGTTCCTTTTCTCCTTTCCCCCAGTAAGGGTCAATGAAGAAAATCCCTGATTTTCTACGATTCTTCAACATTTAAGTTCAGTGACTGCTGTAGCTGGGAGAAAGGAGCCTATAAAAGAGGCATACTAAACTCTCATGCAATAGACATCTTTATTCAGAGCATCAGGCAGCTTTCACCCTGAGTCTTAAGAAAGGTCATATGAACACAGTTGTCACGAGTTCAAAGAAGGACAAGCTGCACATGGCAAAAACATGCTTTCCCATGAAGGCATATAAACATTGGCCGGTTGTAATGAATAATATAAAGGTAAACTCACTCCTGTCTATTACACTTTGGATGGGTACAAAAGCACATGCCAAGAGCAATTTTATGTTTTTGAAGAAACTGGGGTCACAAGACTCTTGCTTTCTTGTAGTTTTGTCACAAGCACTCAGAACTCCCCTTGCACAACTCCCCCCTTGCACAACTCCCCCCTTGCACAACTCCTCCCTTGCACTACTGTGTAAGACCCTTATCCCTTATTCTCAAAGGAACAAGAAGGAATTTCGTAGCAGAGTGTTTTAAAATCAAAAACCCCAGACTAGCTTCATGTTCCCAGAGAAGGTAATACCCTCCCCACTCGGGAAATTCCAAAGCACAAGGATGCCTGGCCACCTGGTGGAGACTGATAAAGTGTCCTGACGCCGGGATAGGATGATCTTGCTCTGAAAACAAAGAACAAGCTGACATAACAAGATGGGAAAGAGCAAAGACCTTGCACCAGCGCCAACCCCCCTGACGGCCCTTTAGGGCCTGTAGTTTTTACCTTTAAAAAGCTAACCCTGGGGGGCTGGAGAGATGGCTCAGTGGTTAAGAGCATTGCCTGCTCTTCCAAAGGTCCTGAGTTCAATTCCCGGCAACCACATGGTGGCTCACAATCATCTGGAATAAGGTCTGATGCCCTCTTATGGCCTGCAGGCATACGCACAGACAGAATATTGTATACATAATAAATAAATAAATATTTAAAAAAAAAAATCTAACCCTGCAGAGGGGCACTAACTCCTCCCTACCTTGCTATGACTACTGAGTGCTGGTGATGAGTTCCATGCTAGCTAGCTCGTATTACGCTTACAATAACAATAAACCTTGCTTTTTGCAGTCTGGATTTCTCTGGTTTCTGGTGGTCTCTCTGGGGGGACGTAATCTGGGCACAACATTTGTTTCTGATACTAGGTCTCTCTCTAATTTATGGACTATTTTTGAATTCTAAAGATCAAAGACATCAAGTTACCACTTTATTAATTTCAGGGTTGTGGTAAAAGCCAGGTAGCTTAACGTTCAACTCAAACCAGTTCAATATAGAACTATACATGTCTAGTATGATAAAGCGGCTGTTTCCACACTGGTCATTTCATATCTTTTTACATGCAGACAAAAACAATCTCAATATCTGATTTTAGTGTGTCTATTGTATATAGAGCTGACACTGTATATTTTGTAATTATTGTCTCATCAAAAAAATCATAAAAATCTTACAATTTGAATTATATTAGTATTACCATTTGACAATGAAGAAATCATTAAAATCAAATAAATCACTTAAGGTTATCATCCTGTAACTTTATGCTGAACTCAAATCATCCTAACACCAAAATCAATGCCAAACAATGCCAATTCAGAGAATAGTATGGATATGTTGGATATCTCAGTAGTCTTTAATTAACTCAAGGTTAATTATGCCTTACTAAGTTAAATATAAAAATAAATACTTGCCATAAATTTACCTGGATTTACTTTGAAAACAAATTATTTTAATAGAAAATAAAATTATAAACTCTTAATTCTATTTTTGTATCAATTTTTATTTATAGCACTTCAATTTTATTAATTATAAAAAGCAGATTATTTTTTATTAAAGAACAGACTAAAAGAGTGATTGTCAGAGCCTAGAAAATATGTGGAGGAGGAAAAGATGGAGACAGAATATTAGTATAGGAACACTCCTAGATATGAATTCTATGTTCTCTGGTATAGTAAAATAACTATTAATGAAAACAATTAGTGTATATCTCAGGATAGTTAGTAAAACTTACAATAGCCACAGAAGAAATTGTAAATGTCTAAGATGATGGATAGGTCAATTATTGTAATCTGATTATTAGAAAACTATTCATATCAATATATCATACCATATCCTATAAATATTTTCAGATGTCAATCAAAAATAAAAAATATAATGCTAATTATTTAATAGATCTCTTTTTATATTGATTATTTAATATATTAATTAGCTCATATTAATCTGATATAATGTATATTAATGCTATTTTATAATTAATTCATTATACACTTTAATAAGTAAAAGCCCTTATGCTTCTGTTATGTCTAGCTTCTTCAAGGTATTCCCAGTATCGTGGTACTGGTGAATTTTATGTCAAGTTGACAGAGTTGTAGTCATTTTGGAAGAGGGAATCTCAATTGAAAAACTGCCCCTACCAAATTTGCCTATAGGAAAGATTATGATTCATTTTCTTAATAGATGGTTGATGTGGGAGGCCCCAGCTCACTGTGGGCGGTGCCACTGCTGGACTGGTGTCCTAAGTGCTTTAAGAAAGCAGGCTGAGAAAGCCATAAAAGCAAGCCAGTCAGTAAACAGCAATTTTCCCCAGCCTTGTCTTCAGTTCTCGCCTCCAAATTCCTGTGCTGAGTTCCTGTAGTAAGGAGTATGGACTGGGCATTATAAACTGGAATAAACTTTGTCCTTCCCAAGTAGCTTTTTGATCAATACCCTTTAGCATAGCAATAGACAATTCAAACTGACTTCATATTTATTTTCCATGCTTGCCCTGGCCACTGGGCACAATTAATTTCATGACATCTCCCATACACTGTGTTCTTTTTGATGCCCGTATCCTGTACAATTCTTACAGAATCAACCTCTAAACTCCTGTCACTGTTGAAATATTTCTTCTTCAAGAAGCAAAGGAAATGCCTTCTCTTCAGGCCTTCGATGAGTTCCTCCGCTCTTTGTCCACCTTATTCTTTTCATAACACTCTTGTGAGATCTCAGATATCTATTGTTGATTTGTCTATCTTCCTACCTGTGTATCAACCTACTATCTGTCTCAAGTTTCTTGAGGGAAGAGACCACATCCTATGTATCTTTAAATCACTAAAACCTTCTACAATATAAGCAAAAAAAAAAAAATATTGTGACTACTTTTAAGAAACGTCTTGTTTTCTAGTGTGTGAAATGTAGCATATTTTCGCTTCCCTTTTGTAGGGGCTATTAGATCTAATTCCACAAGCAAACAATTGTAGCTAACCATTCTATCAGTGCACTGCGGAACTCTGTGCTTCACTGCGATGGAACAGGTGTCTTCTTCTCTAGCCATCAATACCAGATAGTTTCTCAGTTCAGCATGAAGAGAGGGCTGTGCTAGAGAGTCAGATGTTCTTAGGTGCTACCCAATGGTGCATTTCCAACATCTTGGTGCAACAGATTTTCTACCACCCATATTGCCTCCTTTTATCAAATGTATGCTTATAGTGTGTGTGTGTGTATGTAAGTATGTAATTTGATAACTTCTGATATGTGCACCTTTCTGAAATCATCAACACATCATAGCACAGAGAAATAGTGTTTGTCTAGCAAGTACAAGACATATTGTTTGGTCCACAGGAGTAGGGGAAAAGAACATAATGAGCATATCCATAAAAAATTTCCTTGTGATTCTTAATAATACGCCCTAACTATTCCAATCTCCAATAGATCACTAATGCAGACTCCTTCCTTATAACTGAGTTTATTTTTCTATGGTTGCATATGTGTGGAATTATACCCATGTTTTCTTTTGGGGTTGGGGGCTTTCAACTTTTTGCATTCAATGTAATTGTTTAGAGATACACCCATGTTGCCATGCATATCAATAGGAATCTCTTAAGTCAGGTCTTGCTACAACCTACTGTGATATCTGGGAGAAGCCATATTTGCCTTTCAGATGAAAATGTTGCCCATATGACCCTTCATTCACAGTTGTGTTATTACCTGAACATACCCTCCTAGCCTGTAGATCAGAATTCTTTCACCGGGAGTCTTTTGAGATCTAGATTTGGTTACATCTTTTAGAAAGGAGGATTTGAAAAGGTAATCTTAAATATGTAGAGAAAGAAAGTCAGTTTTGATCTGTCCAGTTGCCAATGTCTTCTAGGGCTCTGTGCTTGCTGTTCTTATTTTATTACATTACATAGTACACAGTGAGGCCTTCATCAACCTTCTCTCTTTCAAAGGATTTCAGTGTCTACCCATTTTCTCTGTAATGTAACTCTATTTCCTCTTTTTTCTCTTAAGTCCATCAAGGCACCAGAAAATTTCCACCGTCTTCTAAGTGCCCTCAAGCAGACTCTTCCCATTGTCACCAGCAATGACTCATACCTTCTTTTCCTTGTATTCGGCCTTTATAAGAACCATAATACTATCACTCATACACTGAACAAAAAAAGTATATAATACTTCAGCTAAAATAAGTTTTATTCTGGAATGTTCTTTCCTTTTCAGTACATTTTTGTAAACAACTATGCTTTCCTAGCTCAATTTGAATTATTTTCCTTAGCATCTCATTTTTGGTGTGCTCTCATATCAACCCCTGTCTGCCCTATCATTATATATTATTGGCATTCTTACACTATAGATATTGTATTTGTCATTTACAATGTAATAATGTTTATTTTAATATATCCATCAATTTTGTGATGAAATGGTATGGGTACAAATCTCTTTTCTGTGACTTACAAGAACTTAAGCCATTGAGAATGCCTCTAATGGATGAGATGGTCAATAAGTTGTATTTCATCAGCATATGTGCCATTCTCTCTTCTTCTTAATGGATGGAAATCTCCTGCCTTTTCCATAGCATCTTCAAATAGAGGCACCAACTGGACACCAAGTATGTAAACATATGAACCAATAGGGGACTTTTTTTTTATTCAAGCTATAACAGTATCCAACCTTGTTCTACTTTTAGTAATTACAGATTATTGGTACATCAATTTATAAGCCTACCTCTGGATGTTACCTTCAAACATTTGTTCTACTTCAAGAAGAGGAAAGAAAGGAAAACAAAGAAAGAAAAAAAAAGCAAAAATTACATGACCGCTCAAGTTAAGAAATGAAACTTAACATTTTATTTTAAGAGTAATTAAAACATAACTCTGTGACTTGGGATGATTAATCGAACTGACAATCTTACACTCTTTATAAAGAGCATTTCTTGGACAAGTCGCTTCTCCTTTGAGATTTCAATTTTTCATCTGAAAAGCGAAGGGGTTTGAAGCAGATGATATCTGAAGTTACCTTTCTCTCCAGGCCTCCATGAATCTGTGACTCTATAATATGTGCCTCGCAGGAATTCGGCAAGAATTAATGTTTTGAAATAATTTAAGACCCAAGGATGAAAGGTTTTATGCTGGTGCCAAAAACTATTTTTATGAAATGAGGCATGCCAGGGAAATCTGTTGTGCCCAGGGACAGCTGCTGTAGGTGGCTTCCCATCGTCGCCTGTGTCCAACACAGTTCCCAAAACAGAAAGGCAAGGGAGAATTCCACCAGGAGGCCAGAAACGACAGTGAATAGAGAGCAAAGGCATTCCTGAAATTCAAACCCCAAAGCAACAGCATGCATATGGAAACTTGCCCCTGTGGCATTATGAAAACCCTTTCACATTCAAGGTAGAGGAGTCCCCAGCAACCCCATGCCGTTCTGTATAACTTCAAGCCTCAGCAGTGCAAACCTATTTGATGCTGCAATTATACTTACCTATTTAACTAAAGTGCTTACCCAACCACTAATTTTTATTGCAAGACTACTTATACATTATTAATCTACTTTTTCTGATTTTGCCTCAGCTAATAGACAATTAAAAAAAATCACAATCAATGTATAATTATTCCATGACTAGTACCAGGTCTGGGACTCATAACCAAAGGTTCTTTGGCCACAGTTTATTGTTTTAATTTTATTTTTTACATCATTGTTCCTCATTATTTCCTGAGTATAATGAATCATATAGCTGTTTAACAAAAGGCCTCAGTGTTTTAGTCTAAATGTTGATTGATGGTCATAACCTAATATATAATAAGAAACTGAGCAACAGTACTACAAGAGCAGGTATGAACTGCACCACACCATTGTTTTTTATAAGATTTTTACTTTATATTTAGGAGTGTCTGTCTGAGAATGGATGTATGCATGCAATGCACAAGGAGGCCAGAAGAGGGCACCATATTCCCTGGAGCTGGAATTACAGCTGTTCTGAGCAACCTGGCTGGCATGAACGTTAATGGTATTTTGTTTATGTTTTAAAAAAGAAAGCTTGTTTGAAGATCAGAGTGTGGAGCTAGCCACATTAGTCAGCCATAGTTGCCAGTCAGTGATGGCACACACCTTTAATCATAGCACTTGGAAGACAGAGAACTCTGTGAGTTCAAAGCCACCCTGGGCTACATGAGATTGAATCAGTCTAAAGGAAAACCAAGAGGTGGTGACTCACACCTTTAACCCCAGCACTAGGCAGGAGGATACAGGAGTTTAGGATTCAATCTGAGGTTTCTTAGGGACAGCATTCTGTCAGAGGATACTTAAAGACAGGATCGCCCTTTAGGGCTGAAGATTGGGTAGTGGCAGGCTGCCCTGCTCTCTGATCTCTCAGCATTGACCCCTACATCTGACTCAGGGCTTTTATTACTAAAACTAATTAGAAAGCACCCTACAACTGTTGGGAGCGGAACTCAGGTCCTTTGGAAGAGTAGTATGTACTCTCAACTCCCACACTGTCTTCGAGTTCCTGCTTCCATGCTATGTATGTAAAAGGACCGTGGTGAGTCTGGGTCTGCTTCAGATGTTGTTACGCTCAGATTTTGAGAACCATGACTGTACTCTATGGTGCCTTCTATAGTTTTTAATTACTGTCATCAATGTCCGAGTGAAAATAAGACTGCTTTTGCTTTAAGTTTATGGGTATAAAATTGTAAAGACATGAAAGTTCGAAATACATGAATGAAATGAACAAAAATACAAATAAATGAACTTCTTTTTACTGTTTTTCTCACGTAAGCTAAACAATGATGATAATTTTGCAAGGGTTAGATAAATCCCAGTAAGTTCTGCTCATACAAACTCTTCCCAAAACTGCTACTACAGGATTTAAAATAAAATAAAATAAAAGGAAGTAGAAAATGTGGTTATAATAGAAGCTGAGTGGGAAGCGTGAGCATGAAAACTTTGTAATAAGTTAAAATTGTGACAATGGTCTTATTTAGGTATCGTGGTCACTTTGTCTTTAAAGGACGACTGAACCTACTTTTGTGAATTTATTTCAGGAACAAGAGAAGCAATCAACTCAAGACGTAGGTAAAAAAAATGATGACTATTGCAAATGATTTCTTTTAGAGACAATGTGTTTTGAACCTACCTTTGTACCAATGCTCATTCTCTATTAATGCTACGGTTTTGTTTTTGAGTGCCTATAATCTGCTCACAGTGATAACAGAGAATTCTATATCCATTGCCAATCTTATTTTATCATGGAATAGTTATTTTCCCCTTATGGAAATAGTTTTTGATGTTGTAAAAAAAGTTACAAGCTTTAAAAGAGATATATTTCAGTTTTGGTGCAGGTACTATTTACCAGAGTGGGTCATTACTTTTAAAAATGGCATCAAAAATATTTTCTGAGGGGAGACAATATCTTAAGTGACGGGTGGAGGGAAAAGAGTAAATAGTGGAATGGGTTAGCATGAAAGCAGGAGGAAGGGGTTGGAGGGAAGGCCAGGAAGATGGTCGAAAGAGAGGGATTAGATGTATGTATGGAGATGCCATAGTGAAACACATCGTGCTGTATGCTAGCTTGAAAGAAGATAAGGAAATACACTGGGAAGGGAAATACACTGGGAAGGGAGCTGTCAGAGAGAATGAGCACATTCTGCAGTGAGGAGCCCAGTGGATTAGAGCATCCCTGGGAATGACTTTCTCCAGACCAAAACCCTCTAATCACCTAGAAATAACAATTGTTGACTTGTAAATATTGACCTAAAAGACAGTAGACAGGCAGAAACAAAAGAAATTTTGTACATTTCTGAATACATTTGCTTACTGTTTTTTCACATTTAATTTTTTTCCCAAAATATGTATTACCCACTCTCAAATTTAAGAAATAGTGAGTGTTTATAAGTGTAGGTTCACAATTAACTAATATATTGATATATAATAACATGTAATAATATATAGTTATGTTAAAAAGCAATATGAACGAAATAGCCTCCGTGTAGCAAGTAGTGAAATCAAGGAAACCGTCCTGATAAACTAAGAAGGTGGTGATGGGCCCTGAAGGAAGCCAGCCAATTGCCTACTCAGCCACCCAGAATTCCACAGAATAAGGCCAGGGGAAACAACTGAAGAAAATGATCAGAATAGAAATGGAAAAATGCAAATAAATTCATAAAAGTCCAGGATTTGAGCAAGGAAAGCCAGAATCAACATGAAGACATGAGATGGTGGCATAATTTAGATAGAAAATTCCAATTTAAGAAACCAGGAATCAGGATTCCCAAGGTTTCTGATAATTGGAACATGTGCTATTACGGTCAAAAAAAAAAAAAAAAAGCTTTGGGTATTCCAGATATGACAAGAAAGCAGAAGAGATAATATGGAAGAACCGAAAAGTGACCCAAATGGCCAAAGCATGTTGGAAAATCTCATATGTTCAGTCCTAAATGGAACATCTTCATTAATACACACCCTTTCTCCGACAACCATGGGCAGGAGTATTTCCAGACATGGTCTTCTGGACTTGACATGGCTCTTGAAGCCCTGATCTCACAGCAGCTGGGGATACCTGTACAAGATCAAGCCAGTCAGAAGCTCAGCATAGATTCGGCAATGGCCCCACACCTGCTTGAGGAGCTGTTGGCAGTCGATGAGGGTGAGGGAATAATAGTTTGCTTTGCAGCTGTGGTTTAGTAGGTCACTCAGGCTTCAGTGAACTACTACTGGCACCCATGCACATACAGGCAGCACTAACTGGACACAGTGGATGGCATTTTAAACACACACACACACACACACACACATACACACACACACACACACACACCACACATACACACACACACACATACACACACCACACACACACACACACACACACACACATAGACATGAAGTTGGGAGTAAGATTTGTGGGGAGAATATGGAAGGAGTTGGAGGAGAAGAATAGGTGTGGTTATAATCATAATGCTTTGTATACATGTACTAGATTCTCAAAAAATAAATAAGTTCATGAAATAATTCATTATTTTATATGCTAACTTAAAAAATTAAAAATTGTTTTATCAACTTTGTGTGTATCTACTTTAAATTGCTGACTAGGCAATTCGTGTTTATGAACAAAATAACACTTAAACACAAAAGAAAACAAAATCCTATGTGATAGAAAATTTCAACAATTTTTGTGGGTGAATGCTCCAGTTTAATCATCAAGTTACATACAAGTTTCCAAAGGACTCCCCAACACATCTATAATGAATGACACCATCAGCTGGCTTTTAAATGACCATATGATTAAATCCATTAATCATTTGAACCTTTTAAAACAGCAACAAAAAACTTTATGTGGACAGAGCCAGAGATGACTCTGGCAAATGGAGATAGCCTGACAGGTTTTATTCTATTATTAATTATCAGTAGTCTATTCTATCACTTAATAAGTGGCCCAAACTACCTGAAACCCCAAGAGCCAATTATGCAAATCATGAGATGAACAATATTCAGCGTGTTCTTAAAACTACTTCTGTGTTGGTCATAAGTTGTTGCAAATGATTCTGTTGTCCTTGGCATTTAGTTAGCGCACGCGGTTGGGGAGTTCTGGAGCTGCCGCTACTTACTGCTACTCACTGCACTGTGTCCTGGCCTTGTCTCCCTTCTGTCCTCAGCACCAGCGAGTTCGCGCCAGTGTGCACCACTCACATTATTCTGAACCAGAGATTCGGGCAGAGCATCTGTGTTGGACAGAAAGAAAGTTAACTTCATCATTGGGAGATCCTCTTTGAGCTGAAAAACAATCTTTTAGTCCCTCAGACATTAAGTGGTATTCTTGGAGGATTTGCTGGATTTTACAGATTTTTCAGAGCACCGCTTTAAAATGACAAGTCACCTTCAATAATTTTGCATTCGCGCTTGTAAAGCCACTCAAATGTAAGAGCATATGATGATGCTGTTTCATCTAGCCCACAGCCAACCTCAACCATGCATAGTATCCACGGCTAGCTTTACCCTAAATAATTACATGGAAACTGTATTCTTTTAAATACTGCTTGGCCCATTAGTTCTAACCTCTTATTGGCTAGTTCTTACATATTGATCTAACCCATTTCTAATAATCTGTGTAACACCACAATGTGGCTTACCAGGAAAGATCTTAACCTGCATCTGTCTGGAGTGGGAGAATCATGGCGACTGCCTGACTTGGCTTCTTTCTCCCAGCATTCTGTTCTGTCTATTCCGCCCACCTAATTTTCTGTCCTATCAGGCCAAGCAGTTTTCTTTATTAGTTAAACAATGAAAGCAACAGATAAGATACAAGACCCACCTCCATCACTGAACAAATAACAAAATGTCAACCTTTCATGAAAATGGAAGCATCACAAACTGTAAGTCAAAATTATTTCAGAATTTGGGATTTTCATAAAATTCATTTATCTGAAATTAACATATATTTTGAGCAACTAAATGTGTAGATGAAAAATTAGTACTGATTAAGGAAAGCCACACTTCCTAAAAGGACACATGAAATGTGACCTGAAAAACTGAAAGTTTTCTTTAATGGTTTAGCAGATTTACCAACACTTCTCTTGTTGATGGTCTTATGGCATGCCCACTCCAAAATACAACAACTCTGAAATAAAATGCAATTGTTAGCTGAATTTCTAATTTAGCTAGGTATTTATATACTATAAAGTTCATAGTATTACTGAGAATGTATTTGTTTAATATGCCAACATTATGTATGTATTGTATCCCTTATCTGAAATTTAACAGCCCAAGGTTCACCATATAAGCATTCCATTGAGAATGTCGATACATACATGTTATAATTGACCACATTTTTTTCACTTTACAATGGATGTAGCTTGTTGTATATAAATTATCCCTTAATTAAATATAAGACTTCCCAATAGATAGAAACAAAAATCCACCACAGTAATGACAAAACACAGACCACAGCTCACTTTCTCTGGACTGGACAGGTCTTCTCTCGACTGACCCAAAATCTTTTATTTGTACTTCCATTTTGGGCATCTTGTCTTGATTGACTAGCTCATTATACCTGGGTTATAAGACAAACTGTAGTACTTATCTTATCAAGCTAGTTCTTTTGGATAGTTATGGATTTTCATTTGTCTCATCAGTTCTGTGGGTATGGAATCTTGGATCCAGGCTCTGCCACCTAGTGGCTTAAGACCTTAAGAAAGTCATTTATCTTCTTGAAGCTTCAAATCATTCACCTTAGTAAGAGTTAATAATATTGGCATCTAGGACTTCTGTCTTTTTGTAACAATTAAATTAAATAATATAGCCTATGTAAAGTTCTTAACTCTTAAGAATGTTCCCATAAACAGTTATCATTGTGACCAACATCATTAACATTGTTATTGTTTTGTTAATAGACAACTTGGCTCATCAAGTTTTGTTTTGTTTTTTAATTACTGAGAAATACAGTTACTGGTTTGAAAAATGTCATAGGGTTGAGAAGCAGTAAACACAAAATATAGGATTCTTTGTGTTTGGATTGCTTTAGGTATTGAATAGATCCAAGGAATAAATAATGAGAGAAAGTCACAAGATCCTTACATTAAATTCCATTTTATATTATTCTAGTCTCAGATTACCCTATTCTAAACCAATATTGTAAGGCATCATGACATACAGAAACAGGTGAAGTTGAAATAAGTTGCCAATTAGCTCCCAAATAAAGACATGGAAGCTTATTATTAATTATGAAAGTTTGACCTTAGCTTTGACTTCTCCCACTAGCTCCTTAAACATAATTTAACCTGTTTCTATGCATCGTTTTCTCTCAATGTTTTATAACTTTCACTCATTCTGTATGTCCTCCTTTTCTGTTTCCTGTGGGTTTGTCTGTCTGGCCCCTGACATCTTGTTTTCTTTCTTCCTTTTTCTCCTTCCCTCAACCTAAGTTCCTCCTCCTACTTACTCTCTCTGTCTGAAAGTTCTACTGATACCTCCTCACTTGCTATTCGCCATTTAGCTTTCTATAAGACCAGTCAGGTGCCTTAGGAAGGTAAGGTAAAACAGCAACACATCTTTACATAATTAATTAAATGCAACATATCTTTAAATAGTTGAAGAAATATTCCACAAAAGGCATAGAGGGGAGAGGAGTAGCGGGTGTTTAATGGGAGAATTGGAAGATTCTTCATGTCTGCCATTTCAGTGTTTTAAAAGGTACATTGTGCTACCTCAGTTTTAAGTGCTCTTTGAACAAATAAATGGTGCTATAATATTTAATTTCAGCAATATAATTTCAACAATATAGTAGCTAAAGTTTTATAATGCAAAGGGAGAATTTTGTATTTTTGTCTTTTAGAAAAGAAAATTTAAACTAGTTGTAGTGGCATGTACTTGTCTCAGTTAGTTGGAAGGCTCCAACTGGAAGATGCTATGAGCCCAGAAGATCAAGGCCAGCATAGGAAAAAGAGGGAGGCTAAGCCTCAAAGAAAAACAAAATAATGGACAAAGCAATACCAGAACAACAAAATCATAAGTCAAATTTTAGCATTCATGAGGCAACAAGAACTCCTAGATTCCATACAGACACCTAAAATCACACACACACACACACACACACACACACACACACACACACACGTATATGTGACATAAAACTAGTTGTAAAAAACTGTCCAGGCCAATCAAAGAAGGCTAAAGAGGATAGGGAAGAAGAAAAGAATACATGGATGGAGTCTGTTCAAAGTATATTATTTATTATATTAATACAAAAATAACCCTATGAAGCCTAATACAATGAATATCCACCAATAAAACAAAAAATACTAAATTTACAAAACAGCAATAAAGATTGTATAGTGTTCACATCCCTTCCTGCCCCCAGTTGGTTTGGGAAATAGACATCAAAATAGTAGTCACCAAAGAGCTCTCATCCAGTAACTGATGGAAACAGATGCAGAGACCCACGGCCAGACATTAGACTGAGCTTGGGGAATCCTTCTTAAGAGACAGGAAGGATTGTAGTAGCCAGAGGGCTCAAAGACATCATAAGAAAACCCGCAGAAACAACTAACCTGGGCTCATGGGAATTCACAGAGTCTGAATTGACAACGAGGGAGCCTACACAGAACTGACAAAGGCTCTCTACATGTTATGACAGTTGTGTAGTTTGGTCCTCTTGTAGGACTCCTAACAACGGAAATAGGAGCTGTCTCTTACTCTTTCACCAGCTTCTGGGACCCTATTCCTCATACTCAGCTGCCTTTCCCAACCTTAATACCAGGGGAGGTGTTTAGTCTTAGTGCAATTTGATATGCCGTGCTTTGTTGATATCCATGGAAGGCCTGTCCTTTTCTGAACAGAAACAGAGGAGGAGCGGATTGGGACTGCAGAGGGGAGGTGGGGAAGGGAACAGGAGGAGAGTAGGGAGGGGAATCTGTGGTCCAGATTTAAAATAAATGAAGAAATTTAATTAAAATAGATTTTGTCATTTTCCTCAATTGTATAGTGATTCATGATCAATAATTTAAAATAATTTTATATAGAATTTGCTATAAAAGCCAAATATTGAGCTACGAATTGTGATGGAAAAGATACGAAGATGCTAATAAATTTAAAACTGTTTGGTGCCTTAGAAAAAAAAGAATGAGTGGTGAAAACGCTTCATTCCTTTTTACAGGCGTTATATTTTTCTCCACAGATATTCTCTCACCTTATTAATCTGAAGCTCACTCAAGATTAAAATAGGAAAAGCTAATGGGAAAAATACGGATGCCACTTTTCACTTATATAATTTTGCTGTTCCCTGCTCATGGCAGACACAGAATTCTTAGTTCATTTATATTGGTCTGGAAAATACCTGAATTCTCTTTCCTTTTCAGATTCAAATACCCATTTTGCCATGCCATTGCCCAGTGGAAAAAACAGTAAGGGAAAAACACTAAATTACAACCTACAACAGCAACAACAAAAGAGTAGGTTCATGTTTACCTGATTTAGAAGCAAGCCTTCGGTACTGAGCCTGCAGACTTCATTCGGCCTCGCAGTTTTATATAAATTATGAGCTAAAAACAGAATTCTCCTATGGTAAATTGATGAAGAAAACAGTTTTAAAGTATGCCACATGAAAACCGGCATGAAATTCAGATGTCAGCACCCATAATTAGGATTCACTGGAGTGCAGCCATACTAGGATTTTGCACATTATCCCTAGCTGCTTGGTGCCACAAGCACAGAGCTGAGCCGTGTGACAGTCCATACGCGGCACTCTAGGTCCTTGTCACTGCTACTTCTATGACAGCTAATCACCTAAACACAGCTGCAACTCCACAGCATCCCTGTTGCCATGAGTAACACTTCATCATATTTTTTTTATTGTTTTAGGTCATGATAAACAGAAAGAGAACAAAGCAGACTCTACATATTGTAGTGTTATGGCGCAACAAAATGTGAGCTAATTCACTGTCAGCTCAGAAAGCAAAATAACTTTTTAAATCAGTGGTACCTAAGTGAAGCCAAAAGAATCAAATGTGGACAATTCCAATCTAAGCTCTCACCACATCTCTGAAAAAACAACGATCAGGACAAGAAGGAATTTTGAGTGGACTAACTCTTCTCACCAGAGTCTTCATAAAATAAAAGGCAGAAATAAGGACACAGCTAAATTTCTCAGTTCACTCTGTAGTCACTGAAGTAATCTATTTCCTGGTGTGGGCTTGTAAATCATTATGATGGTGGGAGCTGAAAAATATAAACATAGGAGAAAATTAAGATGATCAACTTTTAAGAATATTTCTTTTATTTTTGAGATTATAATTGCATCATTTCCCAGTTGTCTTTCCTCCCTCCAAATCACACCATATTCATCACCTTTTCTCATTCAAATTCATTGCCTCTTTTTTCATGAATTGTTATTTATAGACACACACACAGACATATATATTCCTAAATAAAAAGTATTCATATATAGATATATCGATGTATTCCTAAATACAACATGTTCAGTCTATATAATATAAATTTTATATATATATCTTCAGCGCTGACCATTTAGTACTGGAACACCAATTTAAAGACCCAAAGGATCAGGGGGTTTGCTGTGAGATTTTGTGCCCTAGAAATGGCTGACACTATATATGTAGTCTCACCAGCATGACCACCTAAACATGAGCCGAAGAAGGACAGCAGCAATCGATAAGAATATAGGGAAAAAGACCATGAAACCTTGACACTACATGAAGATCTATAGGTAATTTAGAATTCTTGAAAGTAAGAGAAAAAGTTTGCTCCAGGGAAGAGCATACCATTTATTCTCAACTTCTCAGCAAGATCAATTTCTCAAAGAGTTGAAAAGATTGGAAGTGGTCTCAGTAGTCAGTTTAAGAATAGGGTGAATGATAATACTGGTATTCCTCGGCTCTCATGAAGTAAGATTTTACCCACATACGTCAATTATTTACTGTTGGAGGTCAGTGGAGAGCTTGACATGACTGAACCTTTGACTCTTACCAACAACTCTGTAACACAAAAGTGAGGATATGTTCAAATGAAGCTGAGAAAACATTAACCCAATTTTGCCTGAAGAGGAATCTAATAAGATGTGAGGGGAGAATTGTATGTGGAATTCCAAGGCTTTGCTACTTAGAGGTTTACAAAGTTTACAGAACTTTAAAATGCTTAACACCTGAATTATTCTGGTGACCTTATTAGTCATCAGAAGTTACTTGGCAGAAAAATATATGAATGTATGCTGTTATTGAGTCAGTAACATCATGAGCGAAAAGTCCTAAGAGCTCAGCCATTGGATGAGTTGAGCTCAGATCACAGACCAAATCTTCTCTGAACAATTATTCTCAACCACTGTTATCCAACACTAAAGAAGCTTGATGCTAGGTTTGCGTCATTTTCCTGTGGACTCAGCAATGCTCCTTAATGAACACAAAGAAAGACTGATACTTACTTAGAAATAGATGTTAGTAATACTCCCACAAAAAAGATTTGTTTTTAAGTCATATAGTGGCAAATGCTGTACATGTCTTGTTCTATCGAATGTTAAGACAGTTATCTAGCCTTCTTTCTTACACAAGTTGACAATAGTTTAAGAAATAGCTCTGAGTTAAAATGCAACTTCAGCAGGAATTTCTTGGCTATGATAAAAGTATCTAGGGATTTGGGGGCTTCATAATCCAGTTAGCCATACAACTGAAAAACTTTGACATAACCTCCAATTGGAAGTGACTAATCTGCATGTTATCTCATCTTACAAGCCAAATACCAGAACAGGTATCAAATAGAATAAAGCAATACTTTCTGAGATACCAATGTGCTGAACTCAGGCTTTACACACTGGGTTTAAACAATGTATATAAGGGTATTTCCTAAATTAGACAAAACCTAATTCAAGATCCCTAACAAGTGATGAACATTAGCTATCAACTTGGTAAAACAGAACACTAAATCTGAACCCTGAAATGTGTTTTAAGCACCACTATAACAAATTACCACACTTAATTATTTCACAGTGTTATTGATCGTCTTTAAAGAGATTGTGTGAGGCCATCTAAATATATATGTCAAAGTTTAATATTAAGAGTTTATGAAAGATGAATGAAGACGATGAAATGAAACAAGAGTCCATGGGGGAAAAATAACACGATCCATGTGGCATCAAAGCAGAAGGGAGGCTATTGGGAGTAGTAAGGGGAATAGTTAGAGATAAGGGGGATACAGTAGAGGAGTGGAGGGAAGGGGCCAAGAAGAGCCCTCTTTGATATTAAAGGATAGAGCTTTATTCTGCTATTAAAATGACACAATGAAATCCATTATTTTACATGATAAAGCAGTGCATCGAATTTTTTTTGTTCTGTTACATAGAAACATATAATATCCTCAGATTTACCCAGTGCATGTACTACCTGTGCTTCAACACCAAAAAACAACTTTTTTCAGCAAGAAAAATATCTTCATGAAAATATTCTGAAACAAACTTAATAACATGTTCTAAAAACTGAAAAGCAAAAATAAACAGAACCTGAAAATGTGCCCAAATATACTGTTCTTTCCCTCTAGGAATCTATACGTATGCTTATACTTAGTAATGGTGTTTATCTATTCTGCAACATTAACAGCAGGAGAAATTTGGAATGAAGTCAAACGTACATAATTAGGGCATGGTTGAATGAAGGGAAAAAATCCATTCTGCATAAAAATGTTAAGTGATAACTATTTTTAGCATTATTGGTTATGGTTATATGCACTTTGATGATTTCACAATGCACATAGATTGAGAAGAGAAATATAATTAAAATTAGTTCTATAAAATTGATTGCATTTTGTAGGGACAGTAAAGAAACAATAAAAAATATGGGAACAAAGTGGTACATCCATAAACAGAGCTCCAGAAGCATTGTTCAGAAATGGAAAGCACTCTTTAAACACAAATGAAGTTTCCATTCCTTAACTTTGCCTCGCCTACTCAGTATACACCCCTCAAAAGTAGCAAGTTCTTTGTGGGAGCCTAGGCAGTTTGGACGCTCAACTTACTAGACCTGGATGGAGGTGGGGGTTCCTTGGACTTCCCACAGGCCAGGGAACCCTAATTGCTTTTCGGGCTGGGGGGAGACTTAATTGGGGGAGGGGGAGGGAAGTGGGAGGCGGTGGCGGGGAAGAGACAGAAATCTTTAATAAATAAATAAATTTTAAAAAAAAAGCCAATACAAAAGGAAAGCAGAAGTAATAATTTAAAAACAATTATTTCAATAAACTTTATTCATGAAAAATGAAAAAAAAAAGTAGCAAGTTCTTCATTTACTCAGGAAGATTCTAGTTGTTCATAAATTCTTCGATGAGTGTATGCTAAATGAGCTTAGCTTTTAACATCTTCATAATCTCACATCTGCTCATTACTTCAGAATCTTCTTTTTTTTTTTTAAATCCTTCCCTTGAATTTACATGCTGGCTACAATAAATTTTTTTCAGATCTCAAAAACCATCAAGAAAGGAACTGGTGACTGGGAGCACATGGTGGCTCAAAACAAGATCGAAAAGCATAAAGACCAAGATAACCTGTTATCACCAGAAGGGCTACAGCTGGTGGCAGAGGAGCAGCAAAGTCCAAGCAAAGATGGTGGAGAATACAGAGAATGAACCGTAAATTGGATCATGAATGTATCATGGGCCACAAGGTCTAAACTTCAAAGTCAGAGGTAACTGGTAACTTGTCAGGACATTTGTGCTTCTGACATCTTTCTTAGAGTTGCCTCAATGTATCTTCTTTAAGGAGAGCACTTCTGAATGAATTGTGTAGCTATTGTTTTATTATATATTATTATTATTCCCAAATTACCTGAAAACTGACGGCTTATGCTGACTGACTAGACATTGACTTCATCACACCCAAGCCACTGTTACTTAGTCTCTTGCTGCCTAACACCACGGAGTCTATGAGCAGAGCCAGGAACTGAGTCTTTAAGTGCCACTTTACATGTGGACAGACAGCAATCTGAGAAGACAGCAAAAGTAGCACCTTAACATAATCTTCCATCTCATCCGGTCAATTGTATACAGAGAAAAAGGAGGAAACAATGGCAACCAATCACTCTGAAACTTAGTCCTGCTCTTCTGGTCACGTGATCTTCTGTATTTCTGAGCGCGGTGGTGTCTGTGTCTCTCTCATGATTACCTGTACACTAATCCATCATTCAGTGGATGTGTGAGCTCATATACTTTTTGAAATATTGGGTCTATTGACTTTCGTAATTAACACAGAACAAGTAAACTATTAGCAATGCGTATGGTAAGGAATAACATATAACATATGTGTAGAAGTATGTGCAGATCCCCTTTCACAAACTAGAGTTCAAATATGTTTTATAAGGTACAGTCCCATCCTTCTCCTGTCCATGTGGAAGGTAAGCATAGAGAACTTTAGTGCAATAAAGACAGCAATCAATTTTAAATCAGTTCAGCAAAGGAAAGATCACTTCCTACAGATGAGCAGGACGGCTGGGCAGCAGTGGCGCACGCCTTTAATCCCAGCACTTGGGAGGCAAAGGCAAGCGGATCTCTGTGAGTTCAAAGCCGGCCTGGTATACAAGAGCTAGTTCCAGAACGGGCTCCAAAGACAAAGAGAAACCCTGTCTTGAAAAAAACAAAACAAACAAACAACAACAACAACAAAAAGATGAGCAGGACACAGGACAGAAAGAAATTCCACTATTGATTTTACTCATGTCATCAAGACAATGGAATATCCAGAGTCTTAGCCTAAATGTTTTCTGGAAAAGTGTTGTATATTTACATACAAACAGCTATGTGAAGTTTATTTACAAATATGTTTCCACTTGACTATGAGCTGATGTGGCTTGCATTGCTTTTCCTGAGTACAAGGCTAGATATCTCCCAAAGGTCATTTTAGAATTCTTCCGTTGGTTGACAGGCTGAAAGCCAAGTGTTTGAATGTCAAACTTAGTCTGAGTTTGTTGTCTAATGTCAAGGAATGTCTACTATTTCTGAAGAAATGTTTTTCCCAGCAAGAAAACTCTATTTGAAGCAAAGCCACAGATTTTACACAGGTTTGATTGAACCAGGAATCAAGACCTTTCATTTCTTCTCTATTTCTACATTCCATGAGGGACAAAATCATCAGAAAAGGCAAGGTAAAAATTACAGATAAGAGGCTGGAGAGATGGCTGCATTTAGGAGTGCTTGCTGTTCTTCCTAGAGGACCTAAATTTGACTCCCAGAACTCATGTAAGATGGCTCATAACCACGGTAACTCCAGCTCCAGGGGATCTGATGCCCTCTTCTTGGAATCACAGACATCTGCACACAGGCATGCATACACATACACATTCACACATACACACCACAAACATTTTTAATTCATTAAATTAAAAACAATTTTAGAGATTGGAAGGGAAAATGTATCTTACTATTAAATGCATATATAATTTTTAAAATCATTGAAAAATCATAATGGGGCAAATGGTTCTTTGATCTGACATTTCAAGATTAACAGTGAATTTCACCTTCTTAATAATATGTAGCAGTGTCAAATGGAAAGGTACTCAGAAATCAGTCACAAGTTTTAAGAGCAGGAATAGCCCATGTATGGGGAGGGTTGAACAGTAGAAACACTCCCCACAAGTGTAAGTTGTACAAAATAAAATAAAATAAACAATGAAATGGTGAAAAGGGGGCTATTTTCATAATAATCCCATGCTTTTATTTCAAACAATATCAGTGTTCAAATGTTCTCCCCCACTGGGTTAGACCCCTCTGTCTATGCCACCTTCTCTCTTGAAATTACTCTTTCGTTTATATGCCCTTCCTTCTCTCCTAAACAAGGGCATATATACTCAAAACTCTCCTACTAAAGTTCTCTCCTTACAGTGATATGGGGATGAGTGCTGATATTTGATAAGGCAGCAGTGATATGGAACTTTGTTAAAAAGCAGTATGTCTATAGTAACACAGAATGCCTGTTCAACTGGAGTCTGATGCCTACTTCGATTCAAGCCATAGCTTTGTCAGCTTTGCTTTTCAGACTTCAAATGGAGACCAGCCTTTTCAACTGGTAAATATTATTTTTCATGGTTTAGATGACACATTCATAGGCAACTCATCTTGAAGGAGCATCTCTCTGGGCACGGTGAGCACCACTGAAAGTCTCATTTCTCATTCAGTATAACCCAAACTGAATATTAGCTTAAGTTTATGAAGAAAAAATAAAAAAAATTCATGATGATATGTCAGAAATGTACACAAGAATTCACTCAGAAGAATAAAATATATTTTAGAGCGATTTGAATAAGGTTGTGTTAAGCAGGTTTCCAGGGAAGAAAAGTGATTTCCTATCATAAAGAAGGAGAAAAGAAAAATATATATATAATATGTCATTTTGAGTCCAAAACTGATTGACTTGCATTTCACTTGGATTTAAGAAGTAAAAAATAAAAATAAGTTCAAGACTCATGTCAATATGTGACCACCTTAGTCCCAAATAAGAAGCTGTCTACTTAAGTAGTTGAAAACTTACTGTGGACAAGGCACAGGTAGTCTTTATGGGTTGATCCAGGAAGACTCCACACTGCAATATTATTTGGCAGAAGAATTTAATCTGCATCCTAGCTATTCTTCTTGTGACTTTTATTTCAGGTAATTGTCCTGTCTTTATTACTTGCAGAACAATACCAAAGTTTGTGTTCTTACTTTCTGGGCTACTCTCAATCCTTTGCTATCAGACAAATGTGCAAGTCACCAAGAAATTAAAAAAAGGTAGACCAAGATTCAAGCCGAGACCAACAGTTACTGTTTGTTCTCGTGTGGAAAATCCAGCAAACTATGTAAGAACTCAAACTCCAGATTGTCTGAAGTCAAAGATGGAGGAACATTAGTAAGCATCTAGTTAAAGTCCACTGCTTTACACTCGCTTACAGATATAAAGCTGAAATTTAATGCACATGAATTGGTTTGGCTGTGGTGATACAGTGGTAACACAAGACTGGATGCTGATCAGTAAAGTAAAACTACATCTTGATTAACTGTTATTTTTCCATAACACTGTCCATTTTCTACCAGTTTGGGGAGATGAGAATATAGGTCATGATATAAAGAACTTGTTTTGGCATGTGTGATAGCCTGAACATAAGTACCAGTTACCACCACACACACACACACACACACACACACACACACACCAGTCCAGGGAAAATGTCTGTGCTTACAACTCATGGGTCACTGTGGTCTTTCCCCTTTAAAAATATCTAGTTGAATACTTGTCATTCAAATGAAAATGGTGTTTAGTTTAGGTTTTAAGCACACAGCATGAGTTCCCCGAATCTGTCAATCTCCAGCCCCCTCAATTCGGGGGTTACAATCGTGTGTTACCATGTCTACATTTTATGTGGGTAGTGTAAGTTTGAACTCAAGTCTATAGCTAGTGCACTTACCCACTGAGCCTTCTCTCCAGCTCCAAACCTATCCAAACCTCTGACATTCACAAGATATTTTGCAAAGATTTCATGTATCAGTAAGTTCTAGCTCATGTGATTATGAGAGCTAGGTTTTCCAAGAGAATAATACATTCAACATTAAATAAATAAATATTCTTTCTATCTTATTATAAAACTTTGCAAGAATGACACAAAGCAAATTAAAGTAAGAAATCAATTATTCCTATTTTTTAAATATATTTTCAACTCAGGAAACAGGAATTCTTAAAACAAATCTGCTTCATCTAGAAAAATCTGCTCAGAGGTTATGTTAGCTGCCAAGTATCAAAACATTCACACCATAACATGCCTCTTCCTAGAGAAATGTTGCTCCAAAACAAAACACACCCAAGATAAACTTCACACGTGAAAGGCAGCTCAGGGATGGAGCTGGCCCCATTCCCAGCCCAGTAAGAGTCCTGGTTGGCCTAAGTCAATTATAATGTTATCATTTCTAGCACTAGTGATTCATTTAAACATAGGCATGGGAAATGAGACTTACTAAGAACTCCACAGGGAGTCTTCTGGGAAAGACGTCTTAACTCTTTGAAGACTCATATAGGCTGAAGCAGTTTCTTCTTCCTCTGAATCTTGTTTCGTCTTTCTGCATGTCTTGCCTGTGAGTAACACCAGTGCAAACTGCCAACCCAGATGAGGGAGAGGACCTGAATTCCTAATAATGCCTTTGAATCTCTAAACCAACTAGTTCTGTAACTGTCGTTCTTTGTACTATCTTATTATCCACGTGAGATAAGAAATGTCTTTATTAATTGAGCCAACTGCTGCTGGAAGCATCCAAAATATTGAAGATCAAAATTGCCTCTAAAATACATATATCTCTAGTCTAGATCTCTGGGATATAACAAGTCCTAATAATAGGTACTAATCTTAGGAGCGAACACTCCTTGAAACCTCCACTGAAGGTTAAAAGAAAGAAATGGTAACAGGAAGCACACGGTTAGTCTTGCTCACAAGGCCAAACAAGTCCTGGGTGAAATGTCCTAAATAAGTCACATATTATAATGAGTATACAGCAGAGAGTTGGGCTGGACAAGGCCAGAGAATGTAGGAAGATGGTGGGATAATTTGTTGCCTGGTCTTTGCATTATTATCGATATCTTTTGGGCCCATAGTTATACTGCATCTAAAGCCTCCCACCGAAGATTAGGTTCTAATCTAAGTGAGGTACCAGAAAAGATGCTTGACTTGATGTGGTCCTCCATGCTTGCTTCCATTTTATTTGCTTGGCTAGAAAATGACCTCAGGAATGACCTTGAATATCACTAGTTGAAAGTTAGTGAACCCAGCAGCACGACTCTGTGTTCTCTTTTCCCCGGCCAACCAGGAATATTCACAATAAATATTAAATTTGAGCATCATACAAATTTTTTGTTTTATAACTGGCGGGATTTGGGGGCTTGTTATAGTTGTTACTGTTACAAGATCAACTCGGCAGACTTGTGGATCTTGAGTTGAGTGTCAACCCTGAATATGTCAGCTAGTGCAATTCAGGTTATAAATAAGGAAAGTGAGGGTCTGAACATCGAGCATCTCACCCAGAACATCCCAGACATGAATTGTGGAAACACTCTGTATCTGCACCCCCTCCATACGCCCTTTCAATAACAAAAAAAAAAACAACAAAAACAAACAAAAAAAACACCAAAACAATTCCATTTGGCTCGAAGTCTTGAAAACTGATATTGACCAATACACTAAATAAATTAAGGCTAAACATCATTGATTATTGTGTTGTTACATATACATCCCTGAATACAGCTGCTCTTGGTTTTCTGTTAAGCTTTACTTTAAGACATGTTTGCAAAATTATCATGTGATTGATATCCACTGGTGTCTGCTGAAGACGAGCAATCTATAGGTTGATCATTTCTGATTTCCCTTCTTCTCAACATATAATTCGGCTTTCTAATGAATCTCTGGTGTATTTAACATTAGGTTTTCAAAAGTATCAAAACTAGGCTATTCCTCCTTCATTTAAGCACTTTTTAAAATAAGAATTGATACTTTTAATCATAGAGAGAAGAGCAATTTGAAAGTCACCTTAAAAACCAGGTTTTCACTGTGAAATTCAAGTTACAGGTTAGCAAGAAAGATGGATTGCAATTATCTGTGTGTAGCACTATATTATGGCAAGATGCATCAATGTAAACACCTTTGTGTCAATATAAACTATATTAGTTTAACATAGTAACAAAGGACACATGTGTAGACTACGCATATACATACATCCATCTCTGTCTACTGAGAGAGGCTAAAAAATGGTAATCAGCAAGCAAACAGCCAAACATTTGTTTATGATATATTTCTCAAAGCAACACAATCAAAATAAAAACATTCAAGACTTCTAGAAAAAGTGGCTAACTCTAGAACTAGACATGGAAAGATACAAGGTGACCCTGGAACATCTTGTAAAATGATAAAGTAATGGATTTTTTTTTTCAAAGAGAAAAGGAGCATCCTATAACAATAGGGTATGTCAAAAGGACACAGGAGTCAAGAAGCCAAATGAAAGTGTGATCGAGGGCTAAATTCAGAATAATTTGAGCCATCAAATACTCTATAATTATAAAGCAAAGCGTAAAGAAATATAATGAGGTTTGTAACAAAGTAGATAAAAGCTAAATAGAATAATAGCGTGAAACAGACTGGTATCCTGAATAGAAGAATGTCAAATGATTTACAGACCCAACTTCGAGGGAGTGCTAGCTCTCCGCCCCTCTGGAGTAGCTACAGGTAGCAATATCACTCTCAAAATATAGTATGGAATACGGCTAATGTCACAATGAAGAAAACTGGTAAACATATCTCCAGGCAAGCAGTTGGGTTGACATTAGAAGTGGCATTTATAGAACACATCCTTGATGTGATACAAAAACAGGGCTTTATGACTGTGTTGGTCCTTCATTAAATTGTGTCTAATCATGAGAGAAATATCCCATAGTTCCCATTAGGGAAAAGTTTTAAATTGACCCATGAATTCTCCTCAAATGTTTCAAGTAGATCAATCAAAAGCAAGGACTGTCTGAGACACTGTCTCAATGAAAAGACAGAAAAGGCATGCACTAAATGTAATGTGGATTTGTATATGGGATCCTGGGGCAGAAAAAGGATGAGTTAGAACCCGAAGAAATCACTATATTGAATATACTGCACCAACATAATAATAATGGTAGACATTGAATGATAGTTCTAAGTTGACTTCCTATACTTTCTAAAATTTTCTACAATCTGAAGTATCTAAAATTAAGCCATTTTTATTTGTCATCATTAGTCTCATCATCATTATAAACAGAAACTTTTTATTGTCACCTTTATCTTTCAATTCTGCATGCATGCCTTTATCTTTCCAGGTGACTTCATATTGTGTATAGTTTTTCACTTAACAGTGGCTTATTCCATGTATTATAAGTTTACAAGGTGTGTAAATATAAGTCATTCATTTTAGCAAGCTATTATATTTCATTTTTAGTCAATTATGTATTGAACTCTTCCCCCCCCCAAATATGATGAATCTATTAGTCAAGGAAATGAAGGAAATAGAAAGATAAAGCCAGGAGAGAATGATGATGAAATATGTGTATATTATGAGAAGTGAGCAGGGTGGGTATCTACCATGGGGAACAGGGGAAACATGGTACACCAAGAAAGAAAATGCCCAGTATCAGTTCCATCCTCAGTAATGACTCTGGATGTAGCCTGGAAGTCCCCTAATATCTCCACAGTCTTGTTTATAAAATGGAACAAGTAACTTACTCAATAGAGCCCATTCCCAAATCTTACTTTTTTATTATATACACCTTATTGTTTTTAATAGAGCTATACATTTTTCCCCAATCTCCTTCCTTCCTGCCCTCTCCTCTTCTACCTTTCCCCTGTTCCCAAGCTCTCAATTTACCGAGGAGATCTTGGTTTTTTGTTCCTTACTGCTGTTTTTCTAATGACAGTTTCTTAGAAAAATGTATGCGAAGAATATGACCAAGTATCTTTGATATAATAAAAGGAATCATTGATGTTATTCTTATAATTAGTATCTAAAATTCATTTATTTTGTGTATATGTGAGTGTTTTTCCTGCATGCATGTATGTATACCACATGCATGCCTCATACTTGAGGTCAGAAGAGGATAATGCTTCCCTGTAGCTGTAGTTACTGATGGTTGTGAGCCACCAGGTGAGTGCTGGGAACCGAACCCAGGTCCTCTGCAATGATGTGTGTTCTTCATGAGGAGTATTGCAAAGACAATGAGTTCAACTGAACACAAGGAGTGTCAGTAACAGTGCAGTGATCGTCCAGGAAAATGGGAAAGGCCTTAGATACGAAGAAGTTTGTAGCTTGGACTGGCCAGTGAAACACAAAGAATACTGCAGACACTACTCCCCAGCACAGTCACCAGGACTGTGTCCAGGTTTATAAGGCCGGAGGTCTTCTGCTCTCTTATATTCACAGTCCTATAAATTCGGGTCCTTAAATGTTATCTTTTCTCCTAGACCAGGCTGTTTCATTATCTGCCTTAGCTAAGGCATCATATCTAACAAAGAAAAATAAATATATGAAGTATCTGTTGAGAAGATAATTAGCTTGTTTGTGTGCTGAGATGTGCGCCCTTCTAAGCATCTAATGGAAAAGGGGTCCCTGGGTGTTGCCTAAGAAAGTGAGCAAAAGGATCCCTTGAGAGTCTCTCTTCTCTATGGAAGTCGTTCCATACTGGGAAAATCAGTTCACAATCAAATTGCACAACTTCTTCTCAGGATTTCTTCATCTTTTTGCTCCCCCCCTCCCACAACCAGAACTTTAAGATGTTCCAGCAGGTTTAAAATTACACACGCACACACGTTTGAAATTGATGGGGTCTGCTGGTGGCAGCTCTTGGCCTTCACACTAAGGAACACCAAGGGCAGCATTGTGAGGGCTTTCTTTCTCTATGATGGAGACTTCGTGTTTTCCGCGAGTTCTGCAGTAAGTTGTCCCATGCCACCTAGCTCTCTTTCCTCGGGCGAAACTGCCAGCTGTGCTCTGAAAGTTTTGCTTTTGAAATTGGGCTGACAGAAGAAAAAAAAATTATCCTGAACTAAAAGTCCTGAAGCAGCTGTGATAAAGAACAAGGGAGGGGGGAAAAGGGTGGTGGGAGAAGCCAGTACTAAAAACTTCTAGTCCTGAACCCCCAAGCTTACAGAAAGTGGGTATAATACGCTGCCTTTGTCACACACACAAACGCGCGCGCGCACACACACACACACCACACACACACACACACCACACACACACACACACACACACACACACACACACACACACACACACTTCTATTGGTAAATGCCTCTTCCCGAACCTCCATAGAGATGATGAGGAGATCTAGAGAGTACTGGTATAGATGGGGTCTCTTGCAGGCCTCTCAGCTTAAGGCTCGTGGTAAGACGACCTGGAAAGTGTTGCAAGGAAAACCCTTGCATGTACAAGGAAAACCCTTTGTGGAATGTTAAAAATGCAGCATCATCCTCTTTGCTCTCTTTTCTTTAGCCAAAAGACAGAATTCGAGGGCACAGGGCTCTAAGAAGAACTTGAAATCTGCCCTCTGGAGGAGGCGTGGAGCCCTCCCTCCAGGTTCTGATGGCCCCTGCTCCCACGGGCCAGCAGCGCCTCCACCCTTTACCTTGTCCATTCATTCCAGCCAGGAAGAGAAGGAAAACAAAACTCTAAAAATAACTGTCAGCATCTTAAAAAGAGAAAAGCTTCGCTGCCACCACCACCCCCCTCTTCTACTCCCGCCCTCCCTCCGCGCCACGGGGCACATGTCTGCTTCTTACAACACCGCGAGGCACATGGTCCCAGTTAGACACCGAACCCCATCGGGACAGAGAGAAAAATCCACATCTGTGGGACGCTCCGCACAGAAACGCCACCTTCAGCAAGAAAGGCCGGGGGGACTGCAGCAGCGACATGAAGAAGGGCTAGAGCAAGGGGACGCGGCTCATGCGGTGAGAGGCAGTGCGCGCACGCCGGCCAGGGCGCGGGGAGGCCGGGGAACACCGGGTGGGCCCTGCCACCCCCCGCGGCGCCCGCGGTCCGGCCCCCCACGCGCGCTCCCGAGACTTGAGACTTGCCGGCCTTGCTGCAACTTGCTGCAGTGTTTGAAAGAGTAGTAAGAGCGCATGGAGGTGGGGCCGGGGGAAGACCGGGCGGAGCGGTTGCGGGGTGTGCGCGGGGAGGGGGCGGGGAGGAGGCGGTGGCAGAGGTGCGGAGGGGGGCCGATCCCTGGGGGAAATGGGATGGGGGAGAAAGGGGTAGCCCCAACGCTTACACATGTCACATGTGCTTTTTAAGACGGCCAGGAGCGCCTGCGAGCTGGATCTGGTGGAGGATGCTGCGGCAGGTGCTTCGCAGAGGGCTCCAGTCATTCTGCCACAGGCTGGGCTTGTGCGTGAGCCGGCACCCGGTCTTTTTCCTCACCGTGCCGGCAGTCCTGACCATCACCTTCGGCATCAGCGCGCTCAACCGCTTCCAGACCGAGGGCGACCTGGAGCGCCTGGTTGCTCCCAGCCACAGCCTGGCCAAGATCGAGCGCAGCCTAGCCAGCAGCCTATTTCCCCTGGACCAGTCCAAAAGCCAGCTCTATTCGGACTTACACACCCCTGGGAGGTATGGCAGGGTGATCCTCCTCTCCTCACTCGGGGACAATATTTTGCTCCAGGCTGAGGGGATCCTGCAGACCCACCGAGCCGTGCTGGAAATGAAGGTGAACCACAAGGGCTATAATTATACTTTTTCCCATCTGTGTGTATTGAGAAATCAGGATAAGAAATGCGTGCTGGATGATATTATTTCAGTGCTAGAGGATCTCAGGCAGGCTGCCGTCTCCAATAAGACAACAGCCAGGGTGCAAGTAAGGTATCCCAACACTAAATTAAAGGTATGCTCCTCCTGCATGCTTCTGCCACTTAAAGAGGCGGCACTTCATTTCTTGCCCTAAACAAGCAAAGAAAATGCAGAGGTCTCATCCTTAAGGCTCAGAAGCTATGGCTTCTTTCATTTCTGGAGGGGTGGAGGGGAAATGATGGGCAACTGAGCAAAGAAAAAATGCAATGAATGGTACAACTAGATAAGAAATTCAAAGCCAATCAAATACCAAAAAACAAAAAACAAAAAAAACAAAGAAAAAAAGAAAAGAAAAAAGTTTCTGAGACCCTGCAGTTACATCTTTGTTCAGGGTTAATACATCAGTGGATGGAAGGGGGGGGTGTCCTGAAGAATTGGGGGATTTCTTTCCATAATGGGGCTCGATGTATTTCTTATTACTGATTACACATTCACCTGGTACCATATCCATCTCTTCGCATCTTCAGCTTGGCTTGATTTTTCCCAGGGGTGGTCATGGAATTTTGCTGCCTGTGGTTATGTCTGTGGGCTATGAGTGTGGCAGTGATTCTAGGAATTGTGTGTGAGAGAGAGAGCTTGCAGAGCAGAAGAAGTAGGGATTTTTCTACGAATCAGAACAGGGATGTGTGCTTAACTGATGCAATAGTTTGCTTAGTATGCCCTTCCTATCCCAAAAAGTATCCTAGACCCAAAGAAGATTGATTATAGCTGCCAAATAACAAAAGTAAAGAAAAAAGTTCTCAATCTGCAGAAAGTACAAGGCATTTCAGCATTAAATTATTATGCCGTTTGGACTCTCAAATAAAATTTTGATACTCACTGAGATTCCTAAACTCATCCTACTCTGTCAGGACTGATATGCTGCAACCAATGAGGCATGCAGTCTGCAGGTGACTGAAGTCTCAGGGACAAATGTGACTTCCAAAAGACTCGCTGCACCATTTGTGTGCTTGACCCTGTTTGCGCTCAGAAGCTATGCCTCCAAGAACTCCCAAGACAGGTGTTTCCCAAGAAGAAAATGATATATGTGCGGCTGTGTATGTGCTCTTCTGTGGAGATAGTGGAACTGGAAAGACCACTACAAAACATCGCAATGCCCATTTATTTATTTAACAGAGTCACCAGAATATAAAATGCAAATAACTTCCTCAGGACTTTTAAGAGAAATTGCTTGTTTCCTGAGTCAAGCAACAATTTTGTGCAGTTGGAAACTAATGAAAACCTTGCCTTGCCTCCTTTGAGCATGGCACGCCGCTCGCAGGGATCCAGAGGCTGAGCCCATCTCGGCTTTACCAAACTGAGCAGCCCCCACTGAGGTCTAAGGAAAGTGGAAGATGAGTCATTAGGTTACATTAGGTGAAGGGCTTGCCTGCTTTGTGCTAATGATGGAGCATGGTGGAGACCTGTGTTTGGGCAGCATGCTTTTTCATTTCCCCACACCTTTGTCATCACCATCACTGCTTGCTCAGGAAAGGATGTGGTGGAGAGGTAGTCTTTCTCACCTACGGTCCTAACACAGCTTTTTGTTGTCAATCGTGTAAAGAAAGATCTGAGCTGTATCATAGTTACCCTTCAGTATGGTTTTCCCTATCTAGACAAGCTTGCAGATGATTAATATGTGCAGTTAATTAGTTGGGTCTCAATCACCTTTATTTCGCAGTACTCTCCAAGTACAAGAGCTTCATCCAATCAGCAGCTGTGGACATTTTGTTGGGGTGGCGATGTCATCATGACATTTGCAATACCAGTCTCTGGGGTATTCGTTTTATTCACCTAATGGTTATTAGTTGTGCTCTATGGTCTCTTAGGCACATGAGCTCCAATGATGGCAAGATAACTGTTCTTACTTCCAGTGAGTTTCACGATAGTAGACGTCAGCATTTTCATTTTCCAAGACAAGAGCAACTTGCTAGCACAGACTCTGCAATTGTGTGCACCCTTGAGCCAAAACATGCTGGCCTATGATACATATTCTACCTATACATTATGAGTGACTGGCTGACTGACTGGGTGGCTGATGAACATATAGACAGGACTCTATGAGAAATCATAAAGAAAAGATGTGACTCATTACAAGCTTATTACAAGAGTAACAGAATTGGTCTGATAACCATAGAAGGGACAGAACTGTCACGTGTGGACTGGTGTCCTTATTTAGCTGTGGTTCATCACTCATCTTTCCTCAAATGTGCTGGTTTGAGTCTGTGTTCATGGATTCAGGGGTGGAGGGGTTGTTCTTAAGATGTCTTGGAATAAATGAGCCTTTGAGGTATTCTGAGAACAGCAAACTCTCTCAAGGCTAGACATAATATCACAGTCCTCAGGCAGTATAATACAGTTCCATAAGTACCACAGAAACCTAGAATTCTGCCACAGAGATTTCTAGGGACCTCAGGAGCAGAACTCTCTAGCAGAGAGCAAAGTGAGATGACCTTTTGTTTTGATTTTGTGTTGTTTGGGGAAGGTTTTAATTCATGTGTGGCAATGCATCTCAAGGTGTATCTCCATGATGCTGGTACTCAAAAGTTTGATCACTGTTGCCTTTAAAGACAAGAGGGGAAATTTCACATTGACACTTTAGCTCTTTATTTCATTTTTGTTCTGCTCTACTTTACCACTAATCCTACCTCTGTCCAATATTAAAAACTTCTGTCTTGGTAAAATCCAACAATAGGAAAGAATCTCAAGCTTAGAGAAATGGCAAGGTAAATAGTATCAGGTGAACAGTGTGAAAAGGAGCTGTCATTCACTTGGCTTCAAAAGGGCAGTAGGTGAGGGCTGGAGATGAATTGAAGATAGGTAAGCACTGACTGACAGAGAGAAGTTGACAAAAACCTGAGTAGTGGTGATCAAAGTATTAAAACAGCTGACTTGCCCTGAACTCAGGAAGGTTTAGATCTGGTGAACATAACAATCCTGAGAATGTGATTCAGACAAACAGGGTCACATAAATTGGCCAACAAGGAAGAATCCACTTGAGAGATTAAATATACCCAATGTGAAAAAAGTAACACTTGGCCTAGAATACTCGAGAGGTAATCAAATTGATACAGGCTTTGTAAATGCAGAAAAGGCTGTAAAATCAGAAACCCACTAGAAAATATGAATTCTGTAATCTTTACTTTGTACTGATCTCTATGGTGTAGCCACAAATGAGCACAAGAGCCATGCCATCTCTAACGACAAAATATTCACAGTGAATGCTTCCTGACTAGTTTAGTAATCCATTCATTCAATGTCACAAAATTATCATCAGCCTTTGTGACATGCTTCCATTTTAAAGATGTTATTTATATTTTACAGATGTCTCTAAAGTGTTTTAACCTTATAATTGAAAGACTCTTACCTTAATATACACATTTAAATGTGTCTATGCGACAAATATGCACATTAGATAAAGCAGTACAATGTGGCTCTGTGCATACACAACAATGAAATAAACATATCACTAGGTAAAGTAGTTATGATGTGGCCAGACTGAATTTTTAAGCAAACTTCTTGCATATTGTAAAACAATTCTGTTTTTTAAAGATCTGTATTTATGAGCTGTTCCAGATTGTAATAAATGCTTTTATTATCATTCAGGAAGCTTGAGTGGTTAGAGATAGTGTTTCCCTGCTTCTTAGACAAGTCATCGTAATCCCACCTCTCTACCGGTGGAAGTGGCAATTCCCATATGGTCCCAATTCCTTACAGTAAAAGCAGATGTAGTCAAAGAGGTCTGAGATTTGAGCAACTTCCCTACTACTAGAAAGGAGTAACTCAGATTAGATTTCTCTGCAACCTATGCTTCCCATTAAATTACACTCACTTCCATACATCTGGACACATTTTAAAATTAACATATATTTCAGCATACCACATGATAGATATAGACAGAAGCAAAGATACACATTCTTGATCATCAATAGAAGGCAGTGCTTCTTAGGTACATTCTTAAGTACATTATCTATTTTTGGAAAATATTGCAGTTAATTTATATAGTTCCAATCTCAATTGAAGGGGTACTTGAGCCAACCTGAAAAGCTTTGGTAAGCATTTTTCACTTTCACTCTTAATTAATTCTAAAATCATATATACACATACATATACATTTTCAGATATTGTGATTTAAGCTTATCTTTCTGATTCTGCCTTTCAATAAGCGAGAAAAATTGCAACCATATTGAATATTCTCTTTGTATCCTAAAGGTTACCAAATGTTATCTCCACCGTGTGTCATTTAGTATATATAAATTTATAAATTGCATTCCCATTTTATAGGGAAAAGCCAAGGAGCTTCAGTGATTTCTTTGTGATCCTCAAGCTAGTGCATATATTCAGGCCCCGACGTAAACCCAGATCTGTCTAGCTCCAAAGCCTCATTACGACACGCTATTGGTCTTATTTTCTGTACTGCTCTCGGTAACAATTAATAGTAGCCATTCTCAGGAAGAAAGAAAGAAAGAAAGAAAGAAAGCAGTGGAGTCATCCTTCCCCAGCCATTTTTGCATCACTCCCCTTGCTTTCTGGGAGCAACTGGCTCACAAGAAGGCAGGATGACTCTCCAGTCCGGGAAAGCTCCTGCTATCTACCTAACATGGCAGCTGCTACAAATTTAGCAAATTACTCCTTGGCCCATGACTTCACCTTTGATATCATTTCCCCTCAGCTAAGAACAAACTGGAGTTTGGCTTTAGGACCAGCTAAAGGTGAGAAATCTGAAAGTGACCCAAGGTGCTGAGCCAGGGGCTTCTGTGTCAAGGAAACTTGGGCTTTTCTGGCTGACTCTGGCACCAAGGGGAAGAACAAAGAATTGCTGAGATGGCAAGAGCGAATTCGATGCCCTTTAAATTGAGACCTATTCAGGAGCCCCTGGTTCCAGTGTTAATTCTTTGAAGACAGGTTAGTGACTGACTGATTTCACCGTCATTTTAGGTGTCAGCTTTTTTATGTGGGAAATTGACGGGGCTAAGCCAAGAGATCATAGGAATTCTTGTCACCCAGCAAAGTTCTCTTATTAGTGTTAGGCAACTGTTCCTACGCATAATATGTGTTATCATAATGGATTTACATTAGATTTGAGTGATACTATTGAAAAACACTGATCAGGGTTCCTAACTAAATTACTGTATATGCATCCTAGCTACCATATCAAGAATTTATTTATTCATTAATCTGTGAGTACACAGACTGTGCTCAAACAGCCTCAGTACTGGAGCTTACCTCCTGCTCACTCGATGCAGCAAATACCTATTTTAAGTCAAATTAAATTATTACATTTTTGTGTACTTATACACATTACTGTTTTTAGTACACTGTGCTTTTTCAAAGATATTTTTAATCAGCATGCAAAGTATTAGATTTCAATATTGCACTTCAAGAAAAGTCTGTTGATGTTGATTCTTCTCTTGCATTTGCTCCCCTGCACCACATCTACTCTCTGGTGCTCTTCCCTCTGGTAGATTCCTTTCTCCTCTGTCACATGTGTCTGCTCCCTGCCCACAGCCCTTTTCCCTGTCAGTCTCCTAATTGGTTTTCTAGTCTATAGCATACTCACACCACCTTTAAAAATCTATGTATGAGAGAGATTGAAATTCTTGTCTTTCTAAGTCCAGGCCACCTTGCTTGGTACAATATTTTAGAGGAAGCTCTTAATAAAGAAATGAAAAACTAGATGAAAGAGAAGGGAGGGAGGGACGGAGGATCAATTTCCAACATTATTCTTCTTATTTCCTTACTCTTAGCTGCTCTGAGTTGTTCCTTGTGGCTTCTAGATACCAGCAAGTGGACTAGAAGGGGGGATAGAAGTCAGAATGGTGTGATAGATGGGCATGCAGGGTCTGTTGCCTCCCCATGCCCCCTAGAAAACACTCCTTGGACTCGTCTGCTACTTTCAGGCATAATTCGCCATAATGAGTTTTCTTTCATGCAGCTCTTCTTTATAATACATCTGGGTAACATCTGGAATTGTTCACCCACTGGACTTTGCAGCATATTTGGGCCACATTGCTTTTAATTTGGTTTTAGAATTGATCAGTATATGTTCAGATTGATTTCAGTTATGTTCAGACATTGATGGGTGTGCTCAATATAAATAATGTTGAAGATGACATCTGAAAATCACAAACTTCTAGATTATCCCCCTTCCAAAATTATGAATTATACTTCAGTCTCTTCTCTATAAGCTCTTCCGTATTGAGATGTCTCTGTCTTAGTTCTAAGGTGGGCCTCGATGTTTTTGATCTATGACTTGAATTTAGGCTATAATGTATTTGTTTCAAATCAGAACTATTAACAGAAGATAGATCAGTGGAGGGAGACAGCCACAAAATGTGTGGCAGCTTACCAGGTAGCTATTTTGCATTGAAAAGCCCTCGCCTCCTTCATGTAAGGTTGGGCCAGTCACTTGGTGAAGCTTAAAGTCATCAGCAAATCCTGAAAATATGAAAATGAGATTTACCCCTTTTAAGAAGTAGCAGTTTTTCGTGCTCTTTTACAGGTGCTGAGTAGCGGCCTCAGCGCTGAACTCTTGTCTCCTATGTACACTAACAGCATAAGAGAAAACAACACACAGGAACCACACATGGGGCAAGACTATCTGAGGGAGGTGAAACATAAAATCAAAAGGGAATGTGCCTTTTAACAAGAAATGGTAATCTGTGAGGTTTCAGAGTTCCTCAGTGAAATCAAGACTCATTCTTTGTTGTGCTGAGCAATCCGGGCCTCTGAAAGGTACCAAAAGAGCTGCACTTAAAAAAAAAAAAGTCTGTGTTTATGCTTAGGATTAGGAATAGAACAGACAGTGTTCTCTCTCAAAAGCTACCCTGCAAAGTGAGAAGTGAGAGGACCCACCTATGATCATGTAAGTCTCCCCTGCTGTCACAAAATCTGCAAGCAGAGTGAGGTCTCTAAGCTCAGAAGCTGGAGATTTAACCAACTACTGATGGAAAATGTTAGATTGTAACTCTACTACATACACGTGTAGGCAGAGGCTGCTCCTTTGCTTCCAGGCCACCCAGACTCAAAATAATCACACAGGAACTATATTAATTAAACACTGTTTGTCCTATTAGCTCAGGCTTCTTATTAACTAGCTCTTACATATTAAGTTAACCCATTCCTATTATTTTTGTATTTTACCACGAAGCTTGTAGTTTACAGGTAAGATTCTGGGGTGGGCGTCTTTCTCCTTTGGCAGCTACATGGCGTCCCTCTCACTTTGCCTTCTTTTCTCCTCTATCTCTGCTTGGAATTCTGCCCTGCTCTATTCTATGCTGCCATAAACCCAAAGCAACTTCTTTTTCAATGGTAATAAAACATTTTCACAGCATACAGAGGGGAGTCCCACATCATACATACATAGACTTTTTATTTTCATTATTCCCTAAACAACATGCGTTCGCTATTTATGTGGCACTTACAGTGTGTTTGCTATTGTAAGCATTCTAGAGATGATTTAAAGCACATCAATAAAATGCAAGAATAAGAATATATGCAGGAAGATGCATTTACGTTTTGTAAATGCAGAGTTCCATTTCACACAAGGAAATGAGAATCGTGGATTTTGGTACTGGCCAGGGATCCTGGATTTATCTTCCATAGATTCTAAGGGAAGACTGTAGACTCTGGGTCCTGGAAAGCCAGAAATGTATTTCAATCATTCTCACAGCTTCAGAAGCCCTTGGTGCAGGGTGTTTGCAGCAGACGCAGGTCTCACTGAATGTTTAGAATTTAGCATCAAAGTTTATACCACCCTGTGAGGGGCAGGATCTTTTAGTGACTTAGAGACTAAGGTTGCTCAATTCTGGCTGTCAGTATTGACCATAATAATGTGGTAAGGTACCTATTACATTATTCAGGTAAAATTCAAAGCCATTCGAATACACATTCACTCAGGTAAACATTGTGCCGGCTCAGTGTCGGGCAGTGTGTTGCCCACTGTGAGTTCAGCGGGGAGTAATTCAGATGTGATGCTGGCTGCCTGAGAGAGCCAAACATTACACATATAATTCATAATTATAGATTACCACAGGTGAAAAACACATGATATTGTAAGGGTAGGTATCAAGTCTTGTGGTGTTAAAAACTACTTTCTGAAGAAATGACTGGGAGCTGAACTATGAATAGTGAGATGGAGTTTATATGGACACGGTGACTTAGATGGCAGAGACAAACATTTGATTAGATCCTGGTGCTTTAGAAGCACTAAAAAAAGGCCACTATGGGTGGAAGCGTTAGAGTAATAGCCATGAAGGTGTCAGAGAAATATTAGTAATTTCTTGAGATCAAGGTTTGTGGACACAGATTATCACATATATATATATATGTGTGTGTGTGTGTGTGTGTGTGTGTGTGTGTGTGTGTGTACATATATATAAATCTGTCCTCTCTCTGCCTTCATTAACTCTATGACTTGGAGCCCATTTTTAGTTTATTTATATTTCAGTTTCCTCACAAGAACCTATCCCTTTTGGTATTGAGAAAATAAAATGAGTTGGTATAACTTTAGGCGTGCTTCATAAAGTATAGTTCTCACCTGAGGATATTGTTAAAGATTCCTCTTCAGCTTCAGAAATCCAGCATGAGCTAAGATCACATGTTTAGCAAGCTCACAAAAGATGTTAAGTGTTTCTCTTCTAAGAAGCACGCTCTGAGAAGAAAGGGCACAGGCTACTTCCTGAGGACCATCCTGGGTCCAGCACAAATTCCTAACAAGTGCCATCTTATCGTGAAGACCTGTAGAACTTGCTCAGTGGCTTCCTTGAGAAGCAATCACTGAAAGAAACAGCCCCTCTGAGTCCATCTCTAGACATTTACAGCACCTCTTCCTAGCTGTAGTCTTCACCATTGCCCTACAAAGAGAAGTGGGATAGAGCTCTTGAGCCTTTCATACTGCCTGTCTGGAGCTCCCCACAAGCCCATCATTCCGAATGTGACCTTTGCCTGAGGGTAAGAAAGATAAAAAAGGATACTGTCATACTTAAGACTCTGTGCACCTAGGTCTGAAAGTACCTTGAGGTTTTGATTTTCATAACTGTCTCAACAAAGCTAGCCTTAACTACCCTGCCTATTCCTATCTCCTCCAAAATTATGGCTTCTGCACCACCATGGCTTACTTTCATATATATATATATATATGAAATCATATATATATGAAATCATATATATATGATTTTTGCTCAGTAAACAAGTTTTTTTTTCTTTTCTCTTCTTTCAATCCATCCACAGAGCTGCTGTATTTATTTATACATGTGACTCTTACCATACATAGGACACTTACTGTTTATGTGACCCTTAGCGTGTAACTCTTACCATACATGTGACTCTTACCATATGTGTGACTCTTACCATATGTGTGACTCTTACCGTACGTGTGACTCTATTCAACCATGAACCCAAACTCAGGGACCTATCTTGTATGATTAACTCTTCTGGCTGCCTCCTCACACCTATTTATTTATATATGCATCAATAACTAATGATCTGATTGCAAAGCACATGCCATGAGCCAGCAACATTAACATCACTCGGGAATCTGCTACAAATCCAGATCTGCAGACCTCATTCTGATTTTGGTGAAACTCTGGGCCTAGACCTCAGTGAGTCCTAAAAGTGCCTGAACCACGGATCTAGAGATTGAAGTATTGTCTAAGTACAGAGGACACTTAAAACACTTTTAAAATACTCTGTATGGGCTTCATCTCTTGAGATAATGAGCAGCCAGGGCATTGTGATCTTGAAAATCTCTAGCATCTATAATATAGTACCAAGGTTGGGGACCAATGTCATCTTCTCTGTCTTGTTCTTCATAATCATGGTCTCCACCATTGGCCTTCATTCCCTTTTGCCTACTGTATTTCTGTCTCTGCTTTTGCATCAATAACTTCTCAGCCAAACTAGCCTGCAAACCATGGTTATATGTCTCTCCCAAATGCGTTTTCCTTTAAGCAACCCACACAGGAACTTACGTTATTAAAGAAATTACTGCCTTTCGGCCATGACTACTGAGAACTTGTACTGAAACCTTCAACCTTAACTTGTAGTATCGACCACATTGACGCATCGGCAGCATGAAAGCAAAGTCAGCTAATGTTTCTGCTTTCTTACTTCACTCTGACGATTTCTTTTGTTTGGACTATCTTTCACAGTGTCAAAATTACACAGCTCTGAAATGACAAGCCCCCAAGCCATTCCCCCCTGCCCCCGTGGAACATCACTAAGATATTTAGATACATAAAGCACTTTTATGTACTTTAGGGAATTGTCATCTCTGTCTAATTTGCATTTTTGGTTTAAAGTGAGTCTGTATGTGCCTAGTGAACTAATAGGGTTAGGAGACCTCTTTAGATAAATTAATTTGCCTGGAAGGATCTAGACAACAAAATGGAAGTTCCTAAGGTAAGCCCTCGGGGAAGGTTATAATAAAATAGGGAAAAACTCATTCAGGTCAAGCTAATATCCTGCAGCTATGGGTAAGCTCTGAAGAGAGGTACTATCTGAAACTCACTGAAAATGACCTTCATGATGGATTGCAAGATACACAAAGAATAAACAATATAGTTTAATATTCGGTAAAGGAAGGAGTGCTAGAAAGAGAGAGAGTTACTTTGCCATTCATCTATGTGGCTTCAGCTCAGGAGAGACGGTAGAGAGAATTACATGTATAGAACCCTAGAGGGAATTGCCAAAATTAGCAAACAAAAATATAGGACAATGGATTAAATTTTATACAAAAAGATAGTAGGCAGACAGGATAAATACTGTATCTTCTGAATTTACAGAAGTACATTGGAGACTAGGCACCCAGCTGCCAGGACCAACTCTTTCTTCACCATGTAATGGTTTGAAGGCTATGAAAACAGGAACAGGCCTTGCTTTGTTTTATCTCTTGCATTGCAAGGGAGTAGAAGAGTCTGGAGCTTTCCATTCGCTCTTATGGAAGAGCTGAGTCTAAGCCAAGGAACTGAAATTTTACCAACCCAGTTCTAATGCTTGCTAACTGTCCAGTGCTAGAAAAGAAAGCATGATGTCTACTGGAAATGAGTAAAAGATATTCTAAAAACTTCCGAAAGGACCACACTCTTACTCAGGCGGGGAAGTGAGCAAGTGAAATTTAAGCCACTCATAATATGACTCATTTACATATTTTGGCCTCAGGAAGCCTCTTCCATTTATTGTTCTACTTATTCTGAGAGATTCTATTGAGTAAAGATTCCACTTAGCCCAAACACCTCTTTTTGTTTAATAGAAATATGAAAAGATGAAAATGATTTAAAAGAAAGGTTGATTAATGGAAAACATGTGATGGGTGTATATATAAATGAAATTTGTAGATGGGAAATACTCACTAACTAAGTTCCACAATTCTAGAAGAGATAGGGTACCAATTCTATGAATACAACCTTTTACTAAAATCAAAAATGTTACATGCTCTGAACATCTTTGCAACAATAGTAATGCATCATGCATCTTTAAAATGTGTCTTCTTTTCCTCAGGACTGTAAATGTCTTAAGGGTAAAAGCCATATCTGGTAAAGGCCAGTCTTGCATATCTAAGAAATATTTCATAAAATGAAGTAAATGTAAATGTGTTTTTTTAAGAGGATTCTCATTGCAAGCTTATTTGGGTTGCCCAATAGTCTTTATCATTCTCTTCTAACACCATCCTAACATTCCATGTGCAGCTCTCTTGTGGTACCCATTCCACCTGGCAAAAGTCCAGCTTGTCATTTCTCCCTTCCCATGACTCACCTTCCCGTACCACTAGATGTGTAGAATGATCGTAGCACTCAGAGATGGATACATGAGGCATAGGCTATATAACAGGCCACAAGTACAGGGCACTAGGTAGGGCAGAGGAGATGCCCATGGGGATAGGTGCCCTGCTAGAGCTCCCTGAGGACCTGACAGAAGCTCAGGGTCTGAACTAGTTTAATGACCCCCTTTCATAGATAGTACACTCTCTCTCAGGGAATAGCACATAAAGCCAATATTAGCAACTTGGTACTTGTTTTCAATTTATTTTTTCCAAGCATTTTTTTTTTTATCTTAGGCATTCTTTCTAAGGAAGTGAATTTCTTCTAGCTGTGAAACTAGACACATTCCTTTAAAAAATGTCAGAGTATCTTTTTCTAAATGATGTTTAACCTTTATACTTAAACCTTGTTTGTTTGTATTATACAGTGAAGTTATCATACTCACCAGACAATTCCCTGGTAGAATATTTTAGTAATTATAAGCTACAATGTTAAGTGCTATTCACTTCCAAACTTTCCCTGGGTTCAGTACCCTAACTATTTACTGAAGACAAAGTTGTTGGAATTCCTTAGCAATCTGACAGTGTACCTCAAAGTAGCCATTGCTTTATTAACGTGAATCCTTTGTCTTGGAGATTCAAATAGTAATAATAGCTAATCATAATTATTATAATAACAACAATTAATGATTGACTCCTCCTCATGTCTTTTTGTTTGGTTGTTTGGTTGAGTTGGGGTCTTATAGTCCAGCCTTGAACTCATAACAGAATGGAGGATGAACTTGAATTTCTGATCCTCCTGTCTCTATATGTATGCAGAAACTGTGGACATGCACCTCCACACCAAGACTCCCAGGTTAGTTTTTAAAATAATAAAGGAAGTAAATAAGAATCAAACAAATTTATGTTCTACTCCATTTTTTAACTTTTGTGATTTTGAAAGCATTACTTCTTTATCCTTCAACTTTTCTGTATAAAAAATTAATTCTTTATTAATGCCCACCCTGCATCTAATTTCTAGCACTTAGTTTCTTTGTCAGCTTTAACATTTTTATTAATATAAACTTGTAAGATCAATGTCACAGGATTATGAGGGAATCAAAGAAAAAGTCATCTACCATCCCCACTCACCAAGCCCATTTTTAAAATTCCACTTCTAACAATAAAATACATAGTTGTCATTATAGGTGAGATAACCTGTTTAATCCTTCTTATTTCCATAGTTCTGTAAGTGTATTCATAAAATCATTATCAATTGTATGAAAAGTTCAGTTGGCAGTGCTACTATTCACTATAGCACACTTCTGGGGATTTTTTTTCTTTAATAGGCATAATGAAGAAAGCAAAATCTTCTGACTCATTAATAGGGGATTTAGATGGAGAACATCTTTATGTGATTTGAAAAGCTGCTTTCGCAAGTGTAACTATTTGTGCACATCAAATATAAATAGAGGTCAGTAGACTTCTGGGTAGCATTTTCCCAGGAGAAACCTTAGATAGCCATTAGGAAGACCTAACTTATTACTAAACCAGCTTCAAACACTATATACATTTTTAAGGACCACACCCAAGCCTCTCAGAGTATCTCATGACTTATGAAATCAAGAACTAGTTTTCGCTACCTTGCAGTTGTTGAAACTTAATGGTTTTCCAGAGAAATACTTCAGAAGCTTTCTAGTGACCTGATACCCGTGGTCTCTTCTCAGATCCATGAATTCAGAATCTAGGGGCACGGAGTTGAGCTCTGGTATTTTCACACACTTACATCACTCCAGTGGACAATTAGATTGGGAAACTTGGGCCTAAAAAAAACTGACGCTTGCCCAGCTCTTTAGCAGACAAATTGAGAGGATAAGAAGCGTTAGCAAGGGCCCAGAATTCTGCAGAAACCAAGCTTTCTGTTCATCTTGGAGTTCCAAAAGGGGGATGAATGCCCTGAACTTAGTGGTCCCACTTCCTTCTTGGGTAAGCTGCCTCACAGCATCTGTGCGGCTAATGGAAGTGACTCTGTCCTCTTCTGTACTCTCCTAATCTGAAACTGGCCGAAGAAAATAGAACATTTTAATCAATTCATTATGCACCAAAGATGCCCTGAATTGCTTATCCCTGGGAAAACATATCATTTGCACATTGAAAGGCATGCTTGTTGCTTAGTGGATTTGTATAGGGAAAAATTATTTTTCAGAACTGTAACTTGACATATATTCACCGTCCTGGTCATATGCACACATGTAATAATTCATGAGAGTTCACATGAAGCAGAACTTTGAGTTTTTATTTAATCGCCATTAGCTCCCCAGCTCACACCAAGATAGTCTAAATCACACAATCCTAAAGTGTCTAGTGTCTGTCACTTGGAAATGAATTCGTGAATACTACTCATTGCTAACCTATGCTTTAACTAGCCAAATGATAGGAGATAAAGAAATTTTACTCTCGTGAAAGTTCGACTGGACTAACTCTTGGCATTTTTAATTGCCACCTTGAGTATGGGACACTTCATTTTAATATTAAGATTTTAAATGGGACCAGGGTGGAGCTCAGTTGGTACCACTCTTGCCTAGTATGCACTAAGCCCTGGATACAATCCCACCCTGACCGAGCACCACATGAGCAAGTAGGTGTATACCTGTAACCAGAACACTTGGAAGGTGAGAAGGAGCAGAAGTTCAAGGTCATCCTATTTACATAACAAGGTCCAGGCTAGCAGGGACTATATGAGATCCTGTTTCAAAAGAAGAAAAAAAGAGAATGAAATGCTACCAACTTCTAATTAAACAAGATTGAGGAAAAAATGTTCACCCAAGTTGCACTTTTTTTTTCCTCTTCACCTGTGAAAATCATCATGCAATCTTTACTCGGTGCATTCACTACTTTAAATGTGTAGCTAATACATACAGGTGCCCTGGCTTCACCAGGAGCTGATGGCTGCACATCAGCCCATTTTACAACAGCTTTTACAGGATGTCGAATTAAAGAAAATGCAAGCTCATTAAACCGCAACAAATATTTAAGGTAGTTCAGCTACATAGGAGCATACAATCTAGGCGTTTACCTTGGGTCACAAGAAAGGCCTGTCTATTCTTTTACCAGGGGCTCACAAGCCACACACTTGCTCTCTTATTATTTGTAAAAGACAGTTCTAAATCACTTAAAGCAAGAGGTGAAGGGACGGTTAGTTGGCCAAGATGAGCGATGTAGTGTTCACCACAAGTTGTTGACGACTGTCGCCTTCATGTTAAGTACTTTATTTTTGGCAAAATCACTTAATGAACCTGAATCCATGGCCAAATTATATTTCCCAGAACCACATAAAAAGTGGAATTATCTCCTCTTCTGTGAACTAATTTCAAAATGTTAAATAGTTGTGATTGCATTGAAGAAACAACGTCTGCATCCTTGCATTTAAATATAGATCCACGATGCTTTATTGAGGAAACTTTGAAATATGTAAAAGTCCCCCACTGTCTATGTGATATTTTTCTTGAAGGATGTTATTCCTCATATTTATTTAAAGCAAGATATTTCTAGTCATTCTTACTCTGGTAGAAAAAAAAACCTTGATCAAAACCACATATTTTTCCTTTGCATGTCACATGGTTTGGTGATATTCATCCCCATACTGCCCTCTTTCATCCTACAACCCCTCCCCACGTTGTCCCACTTCCATATCATTAATAAGCACATTTTATTTCGGTATCTTTTTTTCTAAACTCTACATATGAGAGAAAACATGTGATGCTTGTCTTTGGGAGTTTGGCGTCCATCATGAGACTACAATTGCTGGAGCAATCTGTTTCCTGTAAACAATGCGGTTCTTTCTTGAACCATCCTCTACTAGGAATGTTGAAAATGTAATTATATTTCCTCATCATTCCCTTCGCTGCCTAGGTAGTCTATTCCACGTGGACTCAGTGTTAATATCTTACGCCTGCTTTCAGCACTTCATGTAGAAAGACTTAAGTGGGGCACGGAGATGCTAAGATTTAGCCACCTGTAGTATGTTGTCATTACAGAGATCGGGCCATTTTCCCTACTCTGGCCTTTCTTGTCAGTCCATTTACTTTGATGAATAGCTTTTCTAATGAGCTACGTATTCTATACTCACACCATTAGACATTCTGCATTAGGGGCTAGTGTCTGGTTATAGTCAGAAGTTATTTATAGGCTTTTGCCAGAAATACCCCATCTAGTCAGAAAGGAAACCATGTTAGTGGGAGTTTAGAAACTATAGGCTTTTGCCAGAAATACCCCATCTAGTCAGAAAAGAAACCATGTTAGTGGGAGTTTAGAAACTCAGCCCCAGTCCTTCAGTGTTAGAGGTCAATCCAGAATGATCCAGAACACTGAGGAACACAGAGCTGATGCAGCTTCAGTTTCAGCTTCCTCAAGAGCTTTATAATCAAATTGGTTTTTGTAAAAGAGTAGAAAATGTCTTCCAGAGAGGCTTATTTCCATTGGTAATGAATGTTTTCCTTTCAAAATGTATTAATTAAAATTGAGGTCAGTGGAAAACTATTCTGTATAAGCAGGGGAATATTTTGCTGTGATCAGTTTCTCTGAAGGTTATGAAGTCAGCATAAAAATCCCAATAATTTTATAGATATAAAAATGAATACCAAACAGAAATTTATTATGGGTATGGACCAAGAAACATCAAGATGAAAAATGCAAAGGCTATTAATCATCCACAGGACCTGGCGAGAAGATTGTTTCAGAGTGGAACATTCCATGATTCCCCCCAAAATCATCCAGCCTCTGGCTCTCCCCATAGTATGTGATGACTGCTGAAATCGCCATGACGCCATTTAAATAGAGAAACTGAAGCATGTATGTAAGATGTCGTCTGTAAATTGTGATGTGTTCATGGTGAAAACAGAGAAGCTATGAAGCCTCAAGGCTGTGCATTCTAAAAAAAGGAGAGGGCGTAAAAAATTAATTTCAGCTTGTTTTATGTAATATCTGGTTTCAAAAACATTTCTTAATGTCCACTTGCCTGGAAAATCATCACTTTATCCCCACTCAACAAATGAATTGTTTTTACACTTTTAATAAAAGGTCTCACTGAATTTTTTAAAACAGAATGAGTAAAAAATTTCCAAAAAAAAACCCCACGTTTTATCAACTGCAAGGCTTTGTGTTGTATTTTTCAGTGAATTCATGCTTACAAATCTTAAGTCTCTGAGCCACTGTGTTAAGAAATAAACCATAGACGAGTGCAGATTTTCAGATGGAATCTTTGATGCAACGTTGCGAGTACAACATTAAATAGTCGATCATCACAGGCGGGAAACATTCTTACTTGACTGTCACACGATTCAATTCTTTTTTTTTTTTTTACATGTCTTAGTAATTTAATTCTCTGATTACTAGTATTTACTTGTTTCCTTTAAGGCCAACACAGTAAAACTATGGCCAGTGAAATCTCTTTCATTAAATATTTTAAAGGTAGAAATATTCATCGTGTCATGTGTGATGCAGACCCATGGAATTAGCTTGACCGTGCAAGCAGTGTGTGCTCATATGGACCAAGAAGTACTCTCTGTCAGTTGTATCAGGCCCGGCTCTAGATAAGCACACATGAACCAACTTAGTTGTCTCTCAGCACCACAGATAGCCTCGCTTTTAACAATGGGAACTGAGGCACAGAGAGTTACGTAATTTATCAAAGCCCATCCAAAGTGGATGGAGCCAGCAATCTTACTTACTTTTCTCATTACTGCCCATGGGTCTCTCGGTTTTACCTTGGTTTCTAGCTATTGCTAATGGCTTTCATAGGAAGTTCACATTAGAAGTTGAAAAGTATTCACCAGATCATCAAATTTTCCCACCCCAAGAACTAATAAAACTATGTTCTCCACAGCCTTTTTTCCAAAAGTAATTTAGTCAGCTTTATTAAGTGAAATTTATGTGCACCCCATTTAATTGATCGGATTTCTGCCACTTTTCTTGGAATACTCATCTACAGAACTCATAAAGCTGACTAATACCACGGCCCTTCACTATTATAAAACCATTTCTCTTTATTATGATGTTTTATTGTTCCTTTTTTCCATGAATGATATAGAATGACCTTAAATAATTCTTCTTCTTCTAATAAGTCACGCTGACTTCTTATTTTATGAAGGCCAGAGAGTCTACTGTGGCTTTGTAGTATATAAACCATTGTAAGCAAGAATATATTTGTAGCTGTGCAGACACATCTTTCTAACACTCATTGAAATGGGTATCTAAAGTCCTCTAATGTGCAGGTGTCAATCATATTTGAAAACATGGTAATTTGACATTTATGGAGCCCTTCTTTTGTGCAAGGCAATAATGACTTGTGTGTTTCCAAACCAATATTAAGTAGTAACCCAGCCAGCAAGGACTTTACAAGTTAACTGTCACACAGATACAGTGAGTCTACAATGCAAGAGATGCCCGATAAGGGATGTAGACACTGCTGTCCTACCTATGTTATCTCCTACTACAGAGAGGTTAGAGGACAAAGAATCATTTTACTGACAATTAAGACTTTTAGGATGAAGGGATTGGAGCTGGTTCCAAAACCAGACATTGGAATCAAGACAGAAAAATACAAGGAAAGCATTTGTGGTGGTGGTGGGGAGGGGGAGCAATCTTTATAGCATTCTTACTTGGATGGTAAAACAGCTCTTTTATCTTCAGTAGACAAACAGGAGGTTGGTTTTACTCTTGTGAGGTTATGTTAGGTGAATGAAGGAGCCGCAGAAAGCCTTCAACTAGTTGTTTGTGTTAAGATCCTCAAGTATGCCTTGATTTAAGTGAACTCTAAATTGTGTGAGTTCTTTATTCAGGCCAGGGTTTCTTAACCTTTATTGATTCTTGGAACTGGAAAGTCTTTCTTTGAAGGAGATCCAGCAGGGTCCCTGCCTCTGCCCATCTGATGCTGGTAGTGTTTCCTTCCTGCCCTGATTGAGGACAGGCAAAAACAAACCAGAAGATGTTGCCAGTGTTCTCTGAGGTATGAAATCACCCCCTGCCGAGCCCCTCTATTCTCATCCGGTGAACCCTCAGGGAATCCATTCCCTCAGATCTCCGTCCTTCCGTCATACAGACCATCATGAAAGAATTTCTGGTCCCTAACCCAATTCTCGCATTTTGCCTGTGTCCTCTCAGAGGGTATATGCCTGCCATGTCAAAATGATTTAGTCTACTTGGCAGGAGGCCGGACACCAATCTCTGCAGAATTTCTAGGATGTCCAGTGAAAGCCGCTGAGAAATACTCACAAACAACCTTTTCCCCCTGGAGAAAAACTCCCTAGGCTTGTTCACTTGTCAACATTGTACTCCTGTTTAGATTGAAAAGCCATTTCAACTGTAAATCCTGCAGGTGGGGGTAGCTCGGCACTGGGAAGCCAGCACAGCTGGCGCTTCCTGGATGGTAAATCATTCATCCTCCTTACCTGGGAGAGTCAGAGAGTCAGAAAGGGCTAGTTGGGGTGCTAAATCCTCAGGGTAACATTGCAAACCTAGTCACCAGCACCGCAGTAAGGAGGAAAAGGCATACTAATAAATCACAGAGGCCTTGCTCCTCAAACTTGGAAGCCCTAAATAAAAAATGCTATTTACTAATTTGATTTTCTGCTATTTAGTATCGGGCAAGTTAGGTTATCCTGGTCTCCTAAAACCCAGCTAAACAGAAGTGATCCTTTATACATATTTTAGATGTCAGAATTGTGTCGCTCATGTATATAGTTCATTTTTCAAATGAAATATTTTGACTTCTCTAAAAAATGCTTTTCCTCGGGAACCAAAAGGTGAGCCTGGGATCCGGAACCATCTGTCCCAGTGCAGTCTGTAGGAAACACGGCATTTGATTGGCTGCTTGGCATAGGTACATTTTTCTTGGAGTTTCTGTATTCACATTTGGCTTTATATTGAATAATTGATTTTAATTCAGATTATCTTTCTGTCTGTTTTATGTTTATCCTGGGTTTCAGCTATTATGGAATCTTCTCGGCTTATCTGACAGCCTGTCTTTGACGTTCATTATCAGGCTTTTAGTTAACTCGTAATTGTAGGATGTCTGTTTTACCCTTTGAGAAGAGGTTCTTCTGCTCTTACCAAAATTCCCATTTTCCATAATAATGAGATATGGCTACAAATGACAGGGTCTGTCTGCGCATTAACATATATGTATGCCCTCTCTTAGTCTCTTTAGGATGCTGTGAGAAGGTCATCAGTAGAGAAAGTGATTTAAACAAGCAGCATTTATATCTCATAGTTCTGGACATTGACAACTCCAAGGTCAGTGTAGTTTCCCATCCCTTGAGGATCCACTTCTTTGTCTGTGGACTACTCTTTCTCTGTGTATGTCCTCACACAGTGGACGGGGTGAGGGTGCACCACCCACCTTGTGACCTAATCAACTCTCAAGGACCCATCTCTACAAACATACATGAATATTAGAATTTCAGCATACTCTTCCAGGGAGAGCAAAACTTTCAGCCTGCTATCTGTTGTCTAAGCAAGGGCCATTGGCTGTGTGTTGCGAATGAGAATGTTTTTATATGTAAACTTAGGTAACATGCATGTTTTGTGACCTAGCCTATTTTAACAGGTGATGTGATATAATACAAATTCAAAGCAAACATTTCCGTTGGCCAGGCTTTTCAATGTCTGTTTAGCTCTCCTGAGAGTAAATGTAGAGAAAAGTAAAATAATTCTACACACAGGCAAGGCAATCTGCTATGGAGGTATTTCAAGCTTCTCAGTGATAATTAAGTTTATATCTAGGGAGATTCCCTGACCCCCAGATCATCTATATGGACACATCTACAAAAACTTAAATTCTCAACTGAAAACTGTTTGTACAACTATAGTCTATCAGAAAAATAAATGAATATACAAACACACGCTGTAGTCGTTAGAGTAGGTGAGAAGGAAGAGGGAACATTCTAGCAAACAAAATCTTCCATTTCAGTTCAATTGTTAAACTCTTTCTTCCATCAGAAGAGCAAGAAGGGAAAGCATCCTGGTTATGGGACCCATGAGCCCTGCAGCTCGAAATGAAGGCTCTGGTAATGAATCCCCGGCACCGCAAGCAATATCCAGCTTATGGTAGTGGTGTTCAGGGGCTTTATGAACATACACATGATTCTCTCCTCTAGATGATAGTGATGACATGAGAAAGTGCAAAGTCTTAAATGCACAGTATACCCCACAGAAGAACATTTAATCCAAATGACTTTCCATTTTATTGTGATTCCTCTGCAAACAGATTTGAATTTTATTTCATTTGAAAAGTTGACAGGCTGTATCATAAACCAGATATTGTCTTGTATATATTATAAGTAACAAAAAGTTATAGGGGTCTTCAAATGACAGAACAATTGAGAAATATATGATAAAGATAAATTTAGAAATACACAATGGAATTAAATTAGAAATTTCTGGAGAAGGCCGAAATAAATGCCTGTAGAGAAAATGTGGTCTGTACAGTAAAACATGGAAATACTTAGCATTATAGCTAATAAGAAAAAGTTAAAAGAATCAAGACATCCTATTAATTACATGTTTGATTGATTTAAAGTGAAATCAAGAGCTGGGAACATAGCAGTTTAATAATTGTCAGAATCCCATTCAAAGGAGACTAGAAGCATAGTCCCAGTTTTGTAGAAAAGAGGCTTCCAAGCAAGGCTCTTCTTACCTTCAGTTAATTTATTCTGTAAAGAGCTAGAGAAATGGCTCAGAGATTTAGAGCACTGACTCTTTTTGCAGAAGACCCTCCTTCAATTCCCAGAACCCACAGGGATGCTCACAACTATCTGTATCTCCAGTTACAGGGAGTCCAACACCCTCTTCTGGCCTTCATGAGCACCGCACATACAGGGTACACAGACATGCACACATGCAGGTGAAACAATCTCACACATGGCATAAAATTTAAAAATAATTAAAACCTATTCTGTAAAGAATCAGCTCCCAGAGAAATGAATGGGGAATTAGGATGTAAAGCCAGGTAATGTCTGGAAGTCATTGACTCAAGAATACAAACTGAGAAGTGCCTCATTTGAAAGCAAAGATATATTAAAACAACTAAGCTCATTCAAAGAAGGTCAGTTTTAGAATTTTGTTTTGATTTATGTTTTCTGAATACATATTTGTTTCCTAAAACTATTTTATTTGGGAAATTGATTACTTAAGTGTTGGAGGAGGGCCTGCTTTGTTGGTTCCCAGCCACTCATCTAGCTTAGCCCAGAAATAAACACACAGAAGCTGTATTAATTAAAACACTGCTTGGCCCATTAGCTCTAGCTTTTTATTAGCTAACTCTTACATATTCATTTAATCCATCTCCATTAATCTGTGTATTACCAAGTGGCAAGGGCTTACCGGCCAAATTTCAGCATGTCTTACTCTGGCGGCAGCTCCATGGCATCTCTCCCTCAGCCTTTCTTCTTCCAGGATTCAGTCCAGTTATCCACACCTACCTAAGTTCTGCCCTATCAACAAGCCAAAGCAGTTTCTTTATTCATTAACCAGCAAAAGCAACACAGAGACAGAAGGACCTCACACACCAATTTAAGTCTTCATGTTTTCATTTTCAATGATTTTTTAAATGTCTACTTAAACAAATTGTGACTTTATAAGAACATATAAACCATCAAGGATATAGCTTTATGCTTTTTTTTAAAAAAAAGTTCTGCTATGTAGTCCTGGATTTACTGGGATTCATTCGCCACTGTGTCCAACTCTATAGCAAACATCATGATATAAACTTTAAACATCTTAACACATTTAGACATTCATTCGACATATGCTGCAGTGATAATCTCCTTTTGACCATAACCTATTAACGACCCTTTCTCAATGAGGTTTCAATTGCTGTGATAAATGTCAGGGCCAAAATTAACTTAGGAACCAAAGGATTTATAAGTTTTTCGAATCTGTCATGAAGGGAAGTCAGGGCAGTAAGAAACTCAAGGAGAAACCTGGAGTCAGGAGCCAGAGCAAAGACCATGAAAGAATGCTGCTTACTGACTTAAACTCTGTGACTTGCTCGACCTACTTTCCTATAAAGCCAGCAACACAAGCCCTACTCATAGTGTGCTGGGCCCTCCTATATCATTACTAATCAAATTAATTCCCCATTGTACTTCCTGGAAGCAATCTGCTGAGTATATTCTCTTCAGTTAGGATCCCTCTTTCCAGGTGACTCTAACTCGTATTAACAAAACTCTAACCACCACAAACCCTAAAGGAAATGAAGATGCATTTGATCCAACACTACTCTTTAAGCGTCACTAGTTAATGGGTAAAATCTTATGTATGGAATCACACAGACCAAAGCATTGCATTCTGACCTTGTGGTGGTGGATACAAGACCTGGAAGCTAAGTACATCCTTCAAGGGTGTATCCCCAGTGACCTACTAATGCAAACCTGATGATGTTTTTGAACTATTACAGCTTAAACACTTAGATGTGGTCATTTCTTCTGTACTAGAGAAGGGAGTGGACTTGTACTGTGGTGAGGAATCAGGCCTAAGGAAAATGTTCTAATGCCAGAGGTTGTTAGTAAAATTTATCTTCCAAAAAAAGATATTTTTAGAGATATGGCATGCAGCTGTCTCCTCTGTATGATTTGGATGCAGAGCTGACGGAAGCCAGGGGGAGAAATCTTTAGAATCCTCCTCTTCTCACAAAATGGATACAGGGATGGAACGCAAAGTTGACAACTCATAATAAAAGATGGGAAGGGTGTAACAGCAGGTCAAGGGAAACTCTGCTGCATGTCTATAAGGAATGTTGAGTATCCTGTAATGTGGGGAGTTGGGTAGCTTTTTAAAGGTTTAATGTGGGAACACGGAGATGACTTTTTTCTAGAAGCTGTGCTTAAAACCACAGCTTCTTATTCTTACAACACTGTTGCATTGATGGCCAATGACACTTTAGCTAACAAGACATGATTTGCGAGGATTTTGTACATCCCTTTTGGAAGATCATCGCAAAGTACATTTGGAGACTTGAACCTGAGTATTGTATATGCCATTCATTTCAGTAGAGGACATTTTTAAGCACAATGGTAATAGGGGTTGATAAGACTGAGGCACATTGGTTTCACTTTAACATGCTATTTATCAGCTATCAGCAGACTTCTCAGGAAACAGGAAAGGAATCAAAGCAAATAATCATGGCTGTCTACCATTAAGACTTTAGTTTTTTAATGGGAGGGGGCTGATTTTATTTTTGTCTGTAATTTGTTGAACTTGCTTTATATTTTTAAAAGAAAAAATAAGTGTGGTTTTCAAAATGTTGAGTGATTTCTTTTTTAAAAAGGCATAACTTTTCTATTAATTCCAATGGATAATTCTTAAATACTTTTATAAGATATCATATATCACCAGTCACAAATCTGGTTTCTATGTCTATCTAGGTTTCCCTTCTGTCTTTAGAATGCACATTCTATAACTAAACTTTAACAAGAACAAAACCTGCATAGAGCTGACCACTTTGTGTTGGGTAACCAGCATGGGCTTATCCCTGGTAGAGACTTATTTTGCCATAGCAATTATATAGCCAATGATACTAATGAAAGAAAAAGAGGCTATCAATAGGGAAGGTAATGTAATTATATCTTATTTCAACATGTAAAGAAAATTAGTTTTAAAAGAAATGCCCTATCTATAGAAAATATTTGACAAATGCAGGCTATTATTCCAAATTCTTGTGTCCAGTTGAGAAGTTATTTGTGAACTGCAAAAGGATGTATATGAAGAGAAACATTACAGAATGACATGAAAATGCCTTCATGGTGATGTGTCGTGTTAAAATTTGGGGTCAGAAAAAATATCATTTTTTTTCTTATTTATATAAAAAATACTCCTATCTTGAAATTGCCATGTTGGAAGGAGGCCACTTGTTGGTTTCCGGCATCTCGATAGCTCAGACCCGAAATAATCACACAGAAACCATATTATTTAAATCACTGCTTGGCCCATTAGCTCAACTTCTGTTTTTTTTTGTTTGTTTGTTTGTTTGTTTTTGTTTTTTTGAAACAGGGTTTCTCTGTGGCTTTGGAGCCTGTCCTGGAACTAGCTCTGTAGACCAGGCTGGTCTCGAACTCACAGAAATCCGCCTGCCTCTGCCTCCTGAGTGCTGGGATTAAAGGCGAGCACCACCATCGCCCGGCTTCAACTTCTGATTTGCTAATCTTACGTCTTAATTTAACCCATCTCTATTAATCTGTGCATCACCACAAGTTTGTGGCCTACCGGCAAAGTTTCAGCACATCTGTCTCCTGCGGTGGCTCCATGGCTTCTCTCTGACTCTGCCTCCTTTCTCCCAGCATGCCATTTAGTTTTCCCCACCTACCTAAGTTCTGCCCTATCAACAGGCCAAGGCAGTTTCTTTATTCATTAATGGTAATCACAGCATACAGAAGGAAATCCCTCATCCTTGCCTAGATACTAAAATATTAATGAAACTACATAAAAATCAGCATTCAGATACCAAGAGGAATGGTCCCTACAATAAGACCCTGTAAGACAAAGCCAGTAAAAACAAGGATCCTACTCTATTCCTTTCTCCTGAACTCCCCTCCACAAATCTCAGCAGCTTTACATTGGGCATCTCATATGTTGGATCCAATTTTACTGTAGATTTTGTATGAAAGGTGCTTGTACCTCTGGTTTAAGTGGCACATCTTCCTTAGAGCTTCTGGAACTCTATGTAACAGCCACAGTCCACATAAGCTTCATTTCTACCCACTCGCTACCAGAAGACAGACAGCCTCAACTTTATAAATAGTTGGCATCTGGAAATATGTTTTTATTTATGAGTATTGTTATGAGCTTAGCACCTATTTTGGGTGACATTTTGTAGAGTCACTGTACATAGACCAGCAATCACAAGCATTTGAGTTGAGAGTGATGACATTTTTAGGTTTGAAATCCTATCAATGTCTTAGTGTTCAGATGTACAGTAAACCTGTAGTGTATGCTCGTCCGCTAATGACATAAACTAAGACTAAAGAAATACAGTCAGGGAATGTGTGCATGAGGGGACACTTGAGAATGAAATGAAATGAGTAGGAAAGTAGAGTCTTAATGTTCTGAGTAAGGTTCTTTCTATTACAAAGTAAAAATGCCATTTCTCATTATAAAAATGAATAATTAAATACTTTTATGAAGGATGAGCGATGTTTATCAAATGAGTTTGTCTCTCAGTTGGCATTAAGACACTGCTAATACTGTGGCTGTAAAAAAGAACAGATCACACAGGAAATTTGATTTTGAGCATAAGTACTATGAAAACTCATAAAATGACTATAGGAAAAGTTTTGAAGGGCCTTTGCGTGTGTTCATCTGTGTTAAAGCATCATTCCATACCTTTCTAACAGTGAATGTCTTTAATATGCTTATCTCTCTGGATCTTTCCTAGTAAGACCATGCTTCTCTAACCACACTTTTGAGTTTGTTTCCCTGTAATATTAACTAAACCACTGCCTTAGGGTTTATACAGCTGGGATAAAAACAAATGACCTGGAGAAGGGAGGGTTTGCTTTATCTTATAGCTTTCAGTCCATCGTCTAGGGATGTGGACATAGGAACCCAAGACAGAAACCTGGATGCAAAAATCAGAGCAGAAGCCAGGAAGGGATGCTGCTTACTGGCTTGTTCCTTCATGGATGGCTCAGCATCCTTTCTTACAGCACCAGATCAACTAGCCCTGGGGTGGCACCATCTACCCACTCAGTGATCTTGGATCTCCCATTTAAATTACCAATTAAGAAAATCTACAACAGGCTTACCAAGCTGGCATAGGCATTTTCTCAGTCAAACATCCATCTTTTGCAGTGGCTCTAGCTTGTGTCAGGCTGACATAAAACTAGCCAGCACAGCTACTATTGCTTTCTGTCCCATACATGGTACAAAATCAGCATATGTGTTTGGCATGTCTGATAAGGAGCTAGACCCATGACCCATGTATCATTATAGTCTTCTGTGTGCCTCTATTTATTTCTAGCTACTGTTTTATGGTAACAAGCAAACCAATGAGAAAAGTCAGGCATCTGATTGAAGTGCTGGGTTTTCTTGTCAGTTGTTTCTAATTAAGCACTTTGCTGACTGATATATTTACTATGTTCCCTGGATGCTTTGAATTAAGCAAGACCTGAAAAACACAGAATATATTTGCAGGGTAGAAGGAGGAATCTGCAGGGCAGTGTCAGGACAGGATGTGTCCAAGATCAGCCCAGCACATAACCTCCAGAAAAACAAATTGGGTCAGAGAATTGGTCAGAAAGGGCAGCAGCGCTGAACATTCCAGTCCCTTTCTCTGTCCAGAGTGCTGAGCTGAATTTCTGCAGCACCTCTCAGTGTGTCTAATGGACTAACCTTAACAGAGAGTTGCAGGGCAGGGGTGTCTTTCTCCATCCAGGGGTGAATTTTACATTTATGTTCATTTTGCATGGAGGTATGCTGTACTATTCCTTGTTCTGTCACACTGCATTATAATTGCAGGAGTACCACTTTACTGATTGAATAACGATGATGTTAGGAGTTATTTCTTGAATGGAACAAAGGAGAGGCAAAACCACAAAACCTACTCCATGTTTATGGGCATCGCCATTATGCACCCTGCATCGTGGAGGTGTAACAGAGTCATCTTTCCTGCCACGTAGAAATCCACAATTTGGAGGTCAGGATGTGGATTCCAACTTCAAATTCAGTTATCTTTTCTAGATACTTTATGACTCTAAGAAAAAGCACAAGTACAGCCTTCTCATTACAAATGAGTTTCCCCCCCACTATTGAATCATAGACGTTTGGTATGGTGATTGAAAACAGCCAGGGACATTTCTGGAAACACAGAGGTAAATTATATGCAGTCAGTAATCGATGATAAAGCCAGAGATGACACTAGGGTGGGCTCTCAGAGGGCTAAGCTGGTATGGATATGTGTGGAGATCTCTTGTGTTTAAATTGGTGCTAGAGAGGTTTTAGCATCTCCCATAGAGTGAGTGTGCAGCACGTCCTTTTATGGCCTTGCCGCAGTTACTTTATTTAGCTGACACTTGGTAAGAGGCAGATTTCTAGATGCTGGGAGTTAATTTTCTGGTTTGGCCTAAGAACTACTATCCTCTATTGCTGAGTAGATGTATCAGTCTATGTTCTTGCTGTTGTGACATCTGACACACAGCCACCTCGGGAGAAGGGATGGCTTTCTGTCACTCACAGTCTGAGGGCACACTCCATCACAGCAAGTAGAGCATGGCAATGGGAGTTGAGGCAGCTGCATCTACAGTTGGGAAACGGGGAGAGATGTAAGGTGGTGCTCAGCTTGCCTTCTCCATTTTACTCAATCTGGGACCCTGGCCCACGGAATGGTGTTGCTCACCTCTCTGCTCTGTTAAAGTTTTCTGGAGACACCCTTATAGACACACTCAAAAGTTTGTGGCCATGGTGATTTTAATTCTAGCCAATTGACATGAAAATTAACCCTCACACCGTGGGAGATAAATGTGGGGGGAGTAAAAACAAAGCAAGCAGTAATAAAATCGATATACCATTGTGAAAAATTAGACTTTGAGCTTATTCAGGTACTTCCTGGGTGGATACCAGGCTCCTCTATATATTCAATCCTACGAATTAGTTTTTCACTAAGTGGAACTGCTGCTGCTGTTTCATAGGAATTGGTTTTAAAATAAAACTTATCTCACCATAGTCCATAGAAGCTGGTGATTCATAAGTAAAGAAGTTGTTTTTGTTAGGGTTTCTGTTGCTATGAAAAAGAGTAAAAACCACCACAACCAAAACCGACTTGCCAGGGAAGAGCTTACTCAGTCTCATGGTTCATCATTCAGAAAAGTCGGGGCAGAAACTGGAGGCAAGAACCTGGAGGCAGGAACTGATGCAGAGGCCATGGAGGGTCACTCATTAGCACTCTACTCATAACTTGCTCCTCGTGGCTTACTCAGACTACTGTCTTATAATATGCAGGACTACCAGTTCAGCCCTCCCACACCAATCATTAGTCCAAAAAAAAAAAAAAAAGCTTCATAGGTTGATCTAAGAGGGAAATTTTCTCAGTTGAGATTGTCCCTCTTCCTAAATGACTGTAACTTGTACCAAGTTGGCATAAAACTAGCCAGCACATGAATGCTGTGTTTATTAATTCTAGTTAAAGCTGATATTTACAATCAATATCATACATACTTACATATAACAAGGAAGTAATTTTGATATTATGTGGTGGTAATAGGGATTGAACCAGGTCTGGTGCGTGCTCGATAAGCACTCCTGCACTCAGCCATAACTAATCCCTAAAGCAAGGTTTTAAAGGCATTTCTGAATTCCCTTAAAGTACCTGTTATCTTCACTCATGTGTCACCAAAATGAGACCTTTCTTTTTTTATATGTTGTGCAAAGTGGCAGGATGGTGAACCAAGCCCAACATCAGGTTTACAAGTGAGAAGGCTGAATTCTAAGCTTGACTACTTCTGTTATGAGATGTATTGCATTATAAAATCCTCTTCATATCACCCTGGAAATATGAATAAGAATAATACCTATATTTCAGAAATACCAAGGCAATTAAAGCATTTCAGAACATCTACCAAAGTATCTGGCATACAGAAGACATTTAATAAATTGGTTTTATTTTTGTCATTCTTACCATTTTATAATGTTATTGATAAAATATTCCTTCATAACTAGCTGCTCCTCAAAAATGTAACTTTTAGCCGGGCGGTGGTGGTGCACGCCTTTAATCCCAGCACTCGGGAGGCAGAGGCAGGGGGATCTCTGTGAGTTCGAGGCAAACCTGGTCTAGTAGAGCTAGTTCCAGGACAGGAACCAAAAAGCTACGGAGAAACCCTGTCTCGAAAAAAAAAATGTAACTTTTATCTGTAGGTCTTTATAATTCACTAATTATACAGATAACCAAAGAAAATGCAACCACTTCTTTCTTCCCTTGATTTCACTGAGACATATCATCCTTGAAGCTGGGCATCACTGAAAGCAAGAGGAAACTGCCTTAACAAAAGTAGAATGCCAGACTATGCTTTTTGCTACTTTATAAAAGAAAAGAATTCTAGGTGGATAGTTAATAGGACCAGTTATCAAATTTCATGATGGAAGAACTACATCCACTGTAGTTAAAGATGAAGGAATGTAAGTAAAGATGTAAACGTGAATGCAAATGAAGAGGATTGACAAATGTTCCTTATAAATCTCTGTGGAAGAGCAGCATGGCATCAGAATTATAAGATGGGACACTTATATCCCTGAAACAAGAACTGGAATCATATCATTAACTTTTTAGGTCATGCAGGTCCTTAAATATCGTCCATACTATATTACTCAAAATGATATGTACTCAGTCTGATGAGATGCTTTGGGTAAGTGCTGTGCAAGCATAAGAATTTGAGTTCCAATACCAGAACCCATGGAAAACAGAAGCTAGGCATGGCTGTGAACATTCCTGTAATATCACTATATAGGGAGTGGAGATGGGGGCTCATGGAGAATTGTTAGCTCGTTTCCTGTCTGAAGAATAAGGTAGAAACTTTCAGAATAGGACACCTGATGTGCAGCATTGTTGTAATAGGAGCGGCAGGGCTGTGTCCCCAGCACCCTGGCCGCCTGCTAGCTTATGCCCCGAAATAATTACATGAACACTGTATTCTTTTAAACACTGCTTGGCCCATTAACTCTAGCCCTTACAGGCTAATTCTCATATCCCGATCAACCCATCTCTAACAATCTGTATAGCATCAGTCTTACCAGGAAAGATTCTAGCCTATGTCCATCCTGGGTTGGAGCTTCATTGCGAGTGCCTCAGAGAGCTGAGCTATCACATCTACCCGGGAGAGGGGAGCATGGCATCTCTGAGCTCACTTCCTTTTCCTCCCAGCATTCTGTTCTGTTTACTCCTCCCACCTATGTTTTAACCTATGAGGGCCAAGCAGTTTCTTTATTGCTTAACCAATGAAATCAACAGATTGATATATGACACTCCCACATCACAGCATATACACACACATACACGCATGTGCACACACACACACACACACACACAGAGAGAGAGAGAGAGAGAGAGAGAGAGAGAGAGAGAGAGAGAGAGAGAGAGAGGTGATACCCATAGCCTCAGAATCACCTGTAGTGTATTAGAAACACAGAATCGAGCCATATCTAAAACTCACTAAAGCAGAGCCTGCAGTCCGGCAGGACTTGCTGATTATCCTTCTGCATGTACAAGGTTCAGAAGTAGGCAAAATGGAAGGTTTACACCTGTGAATCCTAGCACTTGGAATGTATAGAATACAGAAGAAAACCAGGAATTTAAATTTACCCTCAATTAAGTAGTGAGTTTAAAGACAGACTCGGGTCCAGCCAAGGCCATGCCCATTGCACTTACATGCTAGTTTTAAATTTGATGTGTATGTCATATTTTCACCAGAAAAAATGATGAAACATTCATTGAATCACTCAAGTTTGAGGAGAGAGCTGTCCAAAATCCCTCTGAAAAAAATCATACCTAATCTCATGTTATGGCTTAAACCAGCGTATTGTAGAGGAACATAAGTTTTTCATTCCCAATGCTTTTTCTTCATGTTTGCATATCATGAGATATTCACTCTTACATTTTAATTGTGTAATGTATCATACATTCATACGAATGTATAAAAGAGAGATGTGTAGCTTAAAGGATAGTTAACTGGCTGCGACAAACCAATAGTCATCATCTTGTTAAGTGGAGAAACTTGTAGCATTCCCCCTATGACTGAGGACAAAACAAGGTTAACCTTCACCATTCCTTCCCCAGTATCATACTGGGATAACAGCTAGAGCAATAACTAAAGTAAATAAAACATATTCAGATAGAAAATGAAGAAATCAAAGTATCCACATTTGCAGATGTTACAATTCACTACATGAGAGAAGCTAAAGATTCTACAAAGATACTCCTAGAGCTAATAAACACTTTAGCAAAATTTATTACAGAATTAATATATCAAAATCAGTGCCCTATCTGTATGCCAAGGACAGTGAGAGGGAAAAGGGGAAACAATCCCATACACGTTAGCGTCCAAATAAATAAAATAACCTTGCAATAAACTCAACCACAGAAATTAAAGAGCTATACAATAAAAACTGTAAAAACGCTGAAGAAAGTAACTAAATAAGACACCAGGAGATGGAGAGAGCTAACTTGCATGTGAACTAGTAGGTTAGTATTGCAAACTGCAATCTGCAGATTCAGTGCAATCCTCATCAAAATTCCAATGCAATTCTTAACTAAACTGAAAAAAACAAGAACTATTTGAAAACTCATATGGAAACACAAAAGACTCCAGATAGCCTAGATAGCTACATATAGGAAAATGAAACTTGATTCTTCGCTCTAACTCTCCAGACAAATCAACTCAAAATGGATCAAAGACCTCAGTGTCAGACCTGAGCCCCTAGTCTGATGGAGGAAAGTATACACTTGAGGACATAGGCTGAGTGAGGGCTTTCTGAAGAGGACTCCAAGGCGCCCAGAAAATATATGGTCAAGTTGAACTTCATGAAATTACAAAGCTTCTGTTCTACAGAAGAAATTGTTAAATGAGCGAAGAGGCAGGGTACAGAATGGGAGAAACTCTACATCTGACAGAAGATTGGTGACTGCAGTTTGCAAAAGCTTCAAAATCTACATATCAAGAAAACAAACACCCCAATTAAAAACTGGGCTAAGCAACTGGACTGAAGATTCTCAGAAGAAAAGAAATGCAAATGGCTAATGAATATTTTTAAAAAGGAGATTATCATCCTTAGCCATCAAAAACTGCAAAGTAAAACAACCATGATATTTCATCTTACCCCAGTCAACATGGATAAGATTAAGGAAATAAAGACAATAAATGCTGATGGAGTACCCTGGTGCATTGTTGGTAGGAGTGCTAACTACGGCAGACACTATGGAAATCAATGTGAAGCTTCCTCAAATACTAGAGAAAGATCTAGTGTATGACTCCACTGTACCACTCCTCTACATATCCCTAAGGACTCTTCTTCCTACTGCAAAGACACAGGTTTATCGATGTTCCTAACTAGTCTGTTCACAGTAGCAAGACCATACAAATAGCCTAGAATTCCATGAACTGGTGGACAGATAATGAAAATACAGTAACTGTGCACAGTTATTCAACTGAAAAGGAAAATGAAATGTGGAATTTGCAGGTAAATGGATGGAACTGGAAAACATTATACTAACTGAGGAAACCCAGACCCAGAAAGACAACTGTCACATCTTCTCATTCATATATGGATCTTAGTGCCAAATCTTTAGACTCGTGTGTTTAACATGGAATGCTTGTAAAATGTAGGGAACTGGAAAGGAACCCTTGAAGAAGAAACATGTTAAGGGGAGGGGATACTGAAACACAAGTGATGTGTAGGGAGAAAGGAGCATGATGGGAGATAGCTTTACATGTTGGGGAAGGGAGTGAGCACTAAGGATGTGGTAAATGACAAATGGGGAGAAGGGGGGGGGATAAAATGTCCCAGAGACCATCTTTGCTCCCTAGAGTGGGAAATATAATTGTAAAATTTCTTTTCTAAATAATTTGAAGACAAAAAGGAAAAACAAAAAACATGTGTGCAAACACCAAGCCCCTACTAGGAGCTCAGCATCCATCCTGCGTTTGTCCAGCCATCCCCCCCCCCCCGCTCCTCTCTAGTCACATGACAGACTATACCTTTCATGATAACCTTTTTCTTGCTTCCCTCTATGGTTTTTCTCTACTAATATATGGCTAAATAGTATGATTGTACTCATGCATTCTTGATCAATTGCATGAATGCAATCCTATGATATGTCACCAGCTCAGCTATGTCTTATTTATCCATATTGATTTGCTTAGCTATAACTGATCCTTCTGCTTTGTTGTGCTGCTTTTTCATCAAGTTATAATTCCAAAACCTAATTTTTTTCTCATGTTTATGCGCCTTTATGTTCTTTGTTCTTTAAATCTCTCTCTCTTTCCGTGTGTGTGTGTGTGTGCGCGCGCGTATGTATTTGTGTGTGTATGGTGTGTGTGCCTGTCTGTCTGTCTGTCTGTCTGTCTGTGCCTCTGTCTCTATCTTTTCTAGCTAATTTTCTTATATTATACAACCCAGGACTACTTGTCTGAGCATGGTGTTACTGACAGTAACCTGGGCTATTCTTCATCAGTTAGCAACCAATAAATACTATGCCCCCAACATGCCTGTAGGCAAATCTGATCAGGACATTTCTTAAATCGACGTTCCATCTTCCCAGGTGACTCCAGCATATATCAAATTGATAATAAAAACCAACTAAGACAGTTGGTCAACCAGGTTATATTCTCATGTGAAGAATGACAGAACTGTCACTGTCCCTAAGAGCCCTTTTCAAATGTGGCTTAAAGAAGATGTGCTGGGTGATCCTATTTCAAAGGACATCAAAGTAAAAATTATAGCTCAAGTAATATTTTCATTTATGCTTACTTCTCAGTTTAAGTTGTCAACCAAGCCTTCCCTGATATTTCAAAGTCACAACAAAAATTGGTCTTTACAGACAGATGAAAGAAATTCATTTTATAACACTGAAATTATACCTGATTATCTCCAAGCACCTGTGGCTTCGTTAATAGTCAAGTGTGTGGACAATTAACCCAGGAAAGATGTCTATAACATCTTTTACCAATGCTGGTACCACCTTCTGATATATTCTCAGCTTCAGTTCTGCGTTCCTCACCACTCCCATTTTGTGTGTGCATATGTGCATGGGGTGCATGAATGTGCTTTGAGTGAACATGCATGTGGAGGTCAGAGGTCAACCTCAGGCATCATTACTAAGGAACTATTCATTTTGATTTTTTGAGACAGGGTCTCTTAGTATTCTAGAGTTTGCCAAGTAGGCTGGGGTGGCTGGGCTGTGAACCCCAGGGATCTGCTTGTCTGCACTTTCTCAGGTCTGGAATTATAAGGATGTACCATCATACACATCTTTTAACATGTGTTCTGGGAGTTGAATTCAGGTCCTCGTGCTTGAATGGTAAGAAGCCTACCAACTGGAATACTTTCCAGCCTCACATCTTGTGTGATTGGAAGAGGAAAGAATAAAAAACCTAAAACACTGTTTTCATCTTTAGTTTTGCCTTTGCCTAGGCACCATGAGCAATATTCTTAGTCAAATCCCTGAGATTATGTCATCTCTAACCAAGGGGAAAAAGCACAAAATAAACTTGAGAAACAAAGAGTAATTTTCCGTACTTTTAGCACATGGTTGCTTGTTCTAAGTATAACCTTTGAACACTATTCGTATAGACCCACAGTGTTCTTGAAATGTGTTTCAGTCTGTTCTCTCGACTCCCCGTTAAGAGTTAAGTTCACCGGAGATGCTGTGGGTCAAAGGTTCTGGAGGTTGTCCTACTTTCTCTCCCTCGGTGGAACAGCTTGTGTTTGCACAACGTGAACAATGTTTTCAAGACATCACCAACCTTTGGCCTTCCATTTTCTGTTACACAGTTTCATGACAACATTTTCTTTTTAAACTTCCTAAATTTCCTATTCTGAAAGGTCACAATGCCATGTCTGACCAAGCCCAAGCTTGATCGAAATGAGATTTTTAAAAAGAGGTGACGACAGGCGTCCGTGTACATGTCCTTCATGAAGAAAAGGACCCCTGGCTTCTGGAGTCTTACTAATATTCCGCTGGTCCCCAGCTTTGTTGATTACAGATTTTCATGTACCTGCCTGCCCTATTTTCTCTTCCTGTGGCACCGTCACAATGCCCTGAGAAAAGTAGCTTAGAGACGTAGGGGGTTGTTCTGGTTCACAATTCCAGATTACATTCTAACTTCAGGGAAGACAAGGCAGGAACTTGAGCCAGCTAGTCACATTCATAGTCAAGAGCAGAGAAAGAAATTAACCCATTCACGCCTATTGATCACTTCACTTTCCCTACTCTCCTCTCCTCCCGGACTTAATCCCACATATTCTCTATAGCCGACTGGATCTTCTGCCTTCAATTAATGTAACCAAGACAATCCCTTCCAGACATGCCCACAGGCCAACTGGTCTAGGCCCTCTCTCTGTAAAATGCTCTTTCTAGGCATCAAGTTGACAATTCCACATTGTGTCAAGTTTACAATCAAAACGATTATACTGCCATAAACTTCAGTATAACTTTTTTGTGAAATCTCTTCCTCCTGTTCGTTGTGTTTATTTCATTAGCTTCTCTTGCCATCTTTCCACTCACTGTGCATTTTCAATGTCTCCGGAACCAAAGCCAATTACTTTGTCATGTTTCTCATATCAACTTTGACTCATTAACATTAAGCTGATATTGCAAAGACTGGAGAAAATTATCCAAGAGCTGTGATCCTCAACCTTGAGTGTACATCTGCTAAAGACACTGTTGAAGGATGGAGAGACAGACAGTTTCAGCACATTGTGAACAGGTAGAGGGACATCCACATAGTGGTAAATAGGAAGAGAAGATGGACTGAAATCAATTCTAAATATTGCACAGGAAAATGGGGGTTTACAAATCAAGGAACAAGAGAAAGGATTTCTGGGTAAAAATCACAAAGGATAAATGTCAGGAGGGCTAATTGAACTGATCAGGTAAGATTCTTGAGAGATGGTGGTGCATGAGGAACCCAGCCAGACATCTAAGATGATCATATGTTTGAGGATAGGACATCCTGGATCAACTAACTTTGGAGAATTCTTCAAAAACAGCATGCAGGACATTTGTGAAAATCCTACAACTGTATGGATTAACATAGAAAAATGGGTCAGCTTTCAAAAATTGTTCAGAACAGAAGCTAGGATACATACAGTTTTGTCAAGGACAGGATCTTTGTCACCTAAAACTCAACTGACAGCTCAATACACCAGTTCTTACAGGATCTCATCCCCTGAATTTCTGATTCAGAGAATCAAAAGTCAGTGAATTTCATATCATATTAGGTTCCCAGTTAATATTAAGGCTGTTGATCCAGAGAACTTTGTTATACAATTGATAAAATGCAGGGTTTGGTCATGCTAGGCAAGCCTTCTACACTGAGCTGCACTCTGTTTTTACAGGCACCTTCTGAAGACCACTATATTAGAAATATCTACACACTGTGGCATATTAATTTCCCATTTCACAGTGACCAACCTCATCCTCATAATTTTCTATTAGAAATAATAGAGTTTGCACTGTTGGTGTGGATTTGTGTCCTACCGTCATTAAGGCTGAAATTTCTGTAGTGTATTATATGGATGAGGCATGGTGTCTGAATGCATTTTTCTGCAATATGACGAAATTCTTACTTATCAACCACAGAGATAATGTAGGCAAAGATTATGAAATAAGGGAGAAAGGTAAAATAATTTACATTTTGTACTTGAAATACACTGTAGTATGTATGAATCATAGAGCATTAAGGTGGTGGAGCTAGAATTTCTTGAGAAATTCATTCCTTTTTTCTATGACATATGAATGTAGATTCCTTGTAAGGCCAAAGGGTTCTGGAGAGAGCAGTACTCTGTGATCCCTGCTAAGGAAGCTCACTCTCATAGCCCATCAACCAGAACTTTACTAGTTTTCACTGGTCAAGACATTTCATCTCTTAATCATCACTTGAAGAGTGGGGTGGTTAAGAAGTAAGTGTAACCTTTTCATTGATGGCAAAGAGAATTTGTTCTGATAAGGGATGTGCCTGTGGCGATCATGTCTGGAGGAATGGAGCTGCTGACAGATGTGGAAAAGCTCCGGTGTGGTTCAGGTGTCAGTGAGCAAAACTGCACCGGAACAGAAAGGCAGTAACCCCGAGAATACCATTCCTCCCACCGCAGCACTCTCTCGGCCATGTATCTGAAATGGTTCTGTGTAAGACTTCCAAACTCTGTTTAAGTATTAGCACTCTAAATCTACAAGATCCCCAAATACAAACATTACTTTTAATATTTTCCCACCAGTCAGCTTTGTTTCTTAAAAGTATTAGCCAAACTGTACTGATATAACCTTTGCTTTTCCAAACAAAGGAGAAGTATGCAATAGTAGTCAATCATTAATCCTTACATCTACCCTCTTATTCTGATCTCTCATGATGATGTCCTATCTACCAGCTTTGGCAAATACATGTAGTTACCTGGTAATGTCTGTCCTTAGACATCTCTCTTTATTTACATGTCATAATTGAGTTATTAACCTACATATTTATAGTCTTCCATGGTAAGGTAGATATACCAGTTTATATGAAATAAGTAATATATATACAGTAAATATATATGTATATATATGATACACATCACATAATTAAAATGGCAAATATGGAAAATTTTAGTCAGAACTCTAAAATATACTCAAGGTTCCTTTGGCTTTTGGAGTTTCCTTAAAAGTTCAGTGACCATGATGCTTCATATATCATGTTTGACTTTTCAAAATCTATCTTGTGGGTAGCCATTTCCAAAGTAGTAGACTCTCCTGTGAGTAATCCCGCTCATGGGAAAGATGCAGCTTCCACGCCAGTCATTCCTGTTCAGTGATATTCTTAACAGTGATCTCTCGGGGAATATTGTTGTCTGTTTTGTCTTCCTAAGGGAGAGTAGCAGCTAATTGTAAAAGTTTCAAGGACAAATAAGAGGTGAGTGCAAATTTATGGAAATCAGTGCAAAGGGATTTTTGCAAAAAGGCAGAAACCATGCAAATATGACTGACATCATTCCAATTATCAACTTGATATACAAATTTTAATTACCTGGGCCCCACCCATCTGCTGGGAACTTTCATGCTTTTCTGTTATATGTTAGTGTGATGTGGCATTTCCGCATGTCAATGTGTAGTCTTTTCAATAAGTTCTCACATCTCAATGCCTACCGTCACTGACACACTCTGTGAAGAAGTTCAGGTCTGGAAGCTAGAGTGTGGTTTGTAGTGGGAGTCCATAAAACCCGCTGTAAGTCCAGAGGAAAAGATGGAGGCCTGTGGCACTCGATGAAGAGGCACGGCCAGCACAGCATTTGTGGAGCCATTTGTTGCTGCTGTTGAATGGAGGTAGACATGCACATAGCTGATCTTAAAAATCAGGGATAGACGAGAGCACTGGGCTGCAAAGATGACCATATAGGATGGAAAGAAGACAAATATCACAGTTTTTTTCCCATAGGCTCTGGTGTTGCCCCAGCTTTCTGAAAGCTCCCCAAATTAAAGGCATCAAATTCTCTGAATGACAGTATTTCAGGCGCAGAAGTTCAGGTCGACGGTATTTCTATAATGATGGAAGGAGGTTCTGCCAAGCACCTTCTGAGAGATGCTTTGCAGCCATGATGCCGGCAGATTTCACACTTTGAAATTACATATGCTAATTGGAAAGCCCATTGGTTTCTTTATGTACTCAGAAACTGTCTTTTCTGTTCAGAACAGCATATACCATGCAAAGAAAATACTTTTAGCTAATGAGACATACATGTCTTTTTGTTTAATAACTCTTGAGAAGATTCGTTACAATAGACAATTATAAAACAAAACCACCACTCCTTTATTCTGCCTTTAGGGAGTTTCCAGCAAAGACAGAAAGGAAAACTTTAAAATATCATGTAATAATTAGAAATGTCATAGGAATGATACAGAAAATAGCCTAGTACCAGAAGAAATAGGTTTCTGTCAGCTTAAATTTATTAAAAAGGTTGCTTATTTCTAACTTTTCTTACTATCGCATACAAGAAATTCTCTGGAAGAAATGCTGAAACTCTCATGCTCATTTTGATCCAACTTGAAAATCTGTTTTATTTTCACCAGCAAATGTATTAAGTTGTCAAATTGTTCTCCACACAATATGCTATTGTTTCATAAACATCATCTTTTTTGTTAATTTCTCATAGCTTAATTTTACTTCTTTCTATTCAAATTCTTCTCATGTCCAATGAAGTTTGAATTTTGGAAGTATTTTCTCCCAACCTAAACAAACATGCACACATGTATGCACAGAGACAGAGACACTGCCTTTCCTGCTTACCAGCCACCATAGACTCAAGTGACCTGAATAAGCAGGCCGCCCATTTACAAGGAACTCTCACATATTCCACACCTCATCCCACACCATTTCATTCATCAATAGCCCCATCTTTCCAGATACCTTGTCATGAAATAGGAAATCTGAGCAGTCACTTCTAACAATATGCTTTATATTGCACCAAAAAGAATACATGTTCTTTTTTTGAATATTCATTTTCTTTTAACTTTTAAAGAATATTTAAGATAACTTTTTTTTTTAGAATGTGTCATACTATACACTAAGCACAGGATCCTGAGGAGACCTTCCTTCTGTGAAGAGAAGCCCCGTCAAGGACAGAGGAACATCCTTATAATAAGATGCAAATTTCTTATTAAAAGTCAAATCCTTTTTTCTCAAAAGGCTGTACGGATACTACTTAAACTTGATTGGTGAGAATTCCCTGTTAAGAGCCCTGGAAGAATGTTCCAATTAGGGAAAATGCAGAGTCCAAGTTACTTTTATTTTAATGAATTAGAAAATGCGAGCACATTTCCAGCCCAGAGCCAAGAAAAAATTATTCTGAGATAGCTCAGCACATGTCAGCCAACGGGCTGGCACCCATCTCCATTGCCTCTTTGTTTATGGCACGGAATAGTTCACTAATGAGGAGTCTCTATGAGACAATGCTAATTTGAAAACTTATTTTGTTATGAAATTTCTCAGTGTTATGCTTCTTACTTCTATGAGTTAGAGTCTTCTCTTTATCCCTGGAGAAGAATTCCTCGGATGCTTAAATTCTTCATAACCTGAAGTCAGGTATAATGATGCATTCTGGTAATCCCAGGACTCGGGAGGCTGAAGAAAGAGGAGCATAAGTTTGAGGCCATCTGGGCTGCATAATGAGACCTGTCTCAGGGATTTAAAAAGAAAATGTTGAGCTTGGGATATACTGAAAGGACGTATGTGAGGACCTGGCTTAAATACCGAGCAATTATAAAAATTCCACAGGATTGACCGTTTGACCTGAATCTCGGCTTACATTTTCATGAACCCACCAGTATTCTCGTAACTCTGGAAATCCTCACTAGTCCTCTTGTTTTCAACATTGTGAGAGGCTTGTTTTTCAGATTACATGGTGGGGTATTTTCCAAGAATTTCTTTAAAGACAGAGCAATCAAGTCAGAGTTCTTACCAGGGTACCCAGAAGACAAAGCAACAACAACAAAACACTATCTCTGAGAAGTTAGAGTCAAATGATTGAGAATAAAGATCATATGAATAAGACTTTTTTATTTTTATGCGGTATGCAATGTTTGAAATAATAACTGAAATTTAAGTAAAAATGATATCAGAATATATCAAATTTTCATTCACTGAGTAATGACTAACTTCCTGAGCAATAAAAAAGGGACCTTTTCAACTTTTTCCTTTTCTGTTATGTTCTGGGGATTGCAGCTAGGGCTCCATTACTGAGCAACATTTCCGTTCCTGTTTTACTCTTCCATCTCGTATTTCACACATTCAATTCGCCACCATATTCTTTCCATTGGACGTTGTAAGAATCCCTTTATAATATATGCTGCATGTATAACATATATATACTATATACAACATATGTATTATATGTAACATATAAAAGACACACAGCAATGAAATATCTTGTGGAAACAAATATATTAAAATCAAAGTTTGCTGGAAATTATTCTGATAAAATTCATTTCTCTCAATAATCCAGTTCAAATCATGGAGCTCTAAACATAAGGTGAAACTTATAAGTCCCTCTGATTTTAGCATACTCCATCTTATATATGAAACTAAGATAGGTATTTTATCTTTTTGAGACATGCTTCCACTACACAGTCCCGCCCACTGCTGGGATTAAAGGTGTGCACCACCACACCTGACAAAATAGGTATTTTTAAAGGCAACCGTGAGAGGCTCCTTTATGCCTCAGCTAATACTTTTAGCGACAGGACTTCCGATGGGAAAACTTTCTTTAATAATTTTTTATTAAATATATTTTTTAAAAGTATATCTTTTAATTAAGTTTATTCATTTAATTTTACATCCCGAACGCAGTTTCCCCTCCCTCCTCTTACAACTGTAGAGTCAGATCTGTGTTTTCCATCTTGCTTTCTGGCTTCCGGAGCACTGCACAGACTGCAGACACTTCCTCTCTATGGAACCTGTCACACCTTGAAAGCCCATCTGTTCAGCACCTGGAATAAAGCAGATGGTGATGCTGACAGGTAGCTCTGATGCTAAATCCCAAGGGATCCTGGGATCCCTGCCATGGACGAGGGAAACGGCCTAACTCTCTGAGCTCAGTCGTATCAGTATTGCTGGGTCTGCTCTGATAATGAGTTGTCTTCCATATTTGTGCAGACCCAAGGCCTAGTGGTCACCCAGAGTGACTTGCGGAGGCATTTGAGCTATCTTCTTTACGTTCCCCTTAAAATTTGTCCTGGAAACTTTCACTGACCTAGAAGCAAGCTCTAGGTGGTACTGAGAGCAAATCTCCAGGCCTGCATCAGGCTTGGTTTGGATCTTTCTCTCCTCACTTTAGCTGAAAATACCCCACATAAAGAACCCTGGAAACCTTCTTTATATTGCAAGCTGGGGCTGATGGGGGCGGAGTTGTTGTCAAGCGCCATGGTCTGTTTAAATTTATTTTTATTAAGATCAGTAAATCACTCAGCCACCCTTAGCTAATTAGGTAGCAACTGTTGATAAGGTTTCACAAAATACACACACCCAGGATGCCAGCCCCCTTCAAATATCAAACTTGACTCTGATCATGAAGCATATGAGCCCTTCAATCCCAGTTGCTAACTGAAGAAGGACCAGAGCGTGTGAACGAAATTAGAAAAGCCCAAGTAGTAACACACAACCAAATGAGCATTGCAGCCCAAATTTCTTGAATTTAAAACCAAGCCGCTATTTCCAGTTACATTGTTTGTGGGGCAAAGCGGCCACCTTCCCCACGGGAACCAGGTCCTGGGAGCTCTACCGTGTACAGTGGATCGATCTTCCTTCTGAAGATAGGGAAGCGAGCCGCTGTGTTTCCTAGAATTTTATATAAGAGGATTCGGAAGAATTCTTTATGCTGAAGTTTTATGCTTTAAAGAGAACAGCAGTGATTACTGAAAAGAAGTATTGATCGTCGGATTATGAGAAATTAAACTCCTAAAACTAAAAGCAAATGGAAAGAGGCCCTGGGATGGGGTATCATCTGGACTACACAGGCAGGAGGGGTGCTTTTGTGTTACTCGAAATGAAAGCAGTACAAGTGTACGTAGTGAAGGTGATAAACCCTCGGCCACAGTGTACATCAGTCTGCTAAAACTTGGCTTCATTCTGATTATTACTTCCATAAGAATTGTTTTCAATCTGATGTAACTGTCTAGGTTAATATTTCCTCCTACTGCTTATAAATCTAAATACATCCAGTATTAAAACTTTGGTGTTATCCACCACTGTTTGGGGTTATCCATCGGTTACCACTACTTGGATTTTTAAGGCTACCATATTTTCTAAGTAAATATGTGGATGCATGATCAAAAAGAAGATGTAATTTGTGGAGATTATTAGCTGAAAAGCCTCACAAAAATACAAAATTTAAAAAAGACTAGGGAATTTTTCTGTGAACTATTCTCATTTAAACAATACAATGACATGAAATTTTCTCTTCTTCACTAACGTTAGTAAACTGTTATTATGCATAATTAAATGTTTCTGACCTAGTGCCCAGCTTACAACACACCTAGTTTGATGCTATATCAGACAAGTGACTATAGGTGGAATAAAAACCACTTTTAGTGTTAACCTTTGCAGTTGGTGACTACTTTTTCATTCCCAGCTGCCCTGACTACGAAATAATTACACAGAAACTATATTATTTAAATCACTGCTTGTTCAATCACTTAAGCCTATTGCTAGCTAGCTCTTACATCTTTGGTTATGCCATTTCTAATATTCTATATTTTACCACAAGGATCGTGGCATACTGACAAGGTTCCAGCTGACAGCTTGCTTCTTTCACCTCTGGTGGTTACAAGTCTCTTGACTCTGCCTTTTTTCTCCCAGCATTCAGTTTAGTTTTCCCACCTAGCTTTATTCTGCCCTATCACAGGCCAAGGAAGTTTCTTTATTCATTAACCAATAAAAGCAACAACAAATATACAGAAAGACTTCCCACACCAGACCTTAAATATAAACAATCAGAAAGAGATTTGTTTTATCTCTGAAGAAATAAAAAAGAGTAATTTATTTCTTAAATCTTTAGTGAGTTTTGGTTACTCTTTTGCAATGAAGCAAAATATCATTTTTAAAAAGAAAAATACATGTGCTTTGTTTTAGAGTGTTTTCTTAATTCAAATATCTATATGTTTTCTTTGTTTACTTTTCTGAGGCATTGAAGTATTTCTCTTCCAGATAATATTTAAGACTGCTTTCTAAAATATACCTCACCAGCCAAGGAAAGGTTAATACAGTGACAAAGCTAATCTACCACACTCTCTTTTCCCATGTTGAGAAAAATAATATTTAGCTCCCACGTGGAACTGCATGATAAGAGAATACTTACCTCCTTGGCTTATCAAATAGCATTCAATTATTTTCATAATTGAGGCAGAATATCTTGGTCATAGTAAGGATCAACTGTAGAGATCTGATTAGGATGTATATCACAGACCATAATATCAAAGCCTGCCTGTCCTCTGGGGGATTACAAAGAAGAAGCAATTCAGTGGTGATAAATTGAACTTAATCAAGTGTTGCATCCTTTAGCTAGCATTTTGCTGACTGAGTTCAATAATGATGCCTCCTTGTGAGTTTAAGGTAGTTGACTTTCAGAGAGCAGAAGGACAAATTCAAAGGGGAAAATGTCAGAACATGTGGAGGAAGATTCTGAGATAGTTAAAGAAAAAACAAAGAGAGAGGGGGAAGGAGAAATAAGTGATGAACCAAGAAAGAGATGAGAAGTGCATGATGGAAAGACAATTAAACTTTGAAGTCTGAATTGACTTGGTAAAGACCCTAGACTGGAACCTTTGTTTTATCAGAGGAATAAGGCACAACTAAACTCAAACACCACTGCAGATAAAGGCTGTATTCTTGACTTCACATTCGCTCACACAATCTCTATTTTTTTTGACCTAATGAAAGGTACAATCCATATTCCCTATCTCCATTAAAATCAGAAGTTTAGTGGAGATATATATTAACTATCCAAAAAGGTCTCTTTGAATGCACATTTAATTCAATACATTTGAAAACAAAGTAAAAACAAAAATTATAAAACTGCATTTTTAAATTTCTAACATTATATCAAGATTACATGAACCAATGTCATATTTCCTAATAGCTTTATTTAATTTCATAATTCTAGATCCTTATCATTATAACAATTAAAGAGTTCAAAACTATATAAGTCATATTTATTTTTCAAGAATGCATAGTATGCAATTATGCATAGTAACTGCTCGGAAAGATAGCTATCATTGGACCAAATGAGAAAAAAGAAAGGGGAACAGAGTCATATGAAGATGTATTGCAAACTCAGTCAATAAAGAGGTGACATTGACACCAAATTTGTGAGATTTTCTTTGTTGAGAAAATGCTATTTAGCCAAGTGCAATGTCAGAACAGCTCAGAGACTAAGCATGTTAGGATTTTACCCTTAGTAGTGGGAATCTACTGACACCTGTACTTTAAATAGAATGCTTCACTCATTGTACCTCAATGGGCAAAACTACAGTCCATCCTAAAGAAGGCTGAAATGTCCTGATGAGCTTGTTGCTTAGAACTTAATCCCAGGATTGAGGGAATGCTGGTTCTTGGTCCTCTTATCTCCTCCACTGCCATTCTTTTCAATGTAAAACTTGATGAAGTGTCACACCTAATTTATCCCTCTCATCCCAGACTACCTCTGTTCTGTTTCTCTATTACTATTGTAAATGATTCAAGAGGGGTTGGTTTATAATATAAAATACCCTACAGATAAAATAAAAAATGACCTGGAATCTGTACCAAGTACAAACCAGGGCTTTTTTTGTAATGCTGTGTGTGTGTGTGTGTGTGTGTGTGTGTGTGTGTGTGTGTGTGTGTGTATACCTTCTATGAGTCATACTGCCTGTTTGTGGTAAGTGCAGGTTTGTGCACCAGCACTTACACAGACTTTTGAGCCATCTTCAGTCCTGCAATGTTCCTCATGATTTATCCTTTTGTCATTGTATCTATGTGCTTTATTCCTGTAACAAAAGCATAAACTCTTCTAAGGGAGAAAATGTGTTTCCCTTTTATTTGTCTTTATCTTGTTTTTCATGCCCAGCAATCTACCTCCCCAGACACTTAATACAGATATTTTAAGGTGTTGGAATGATGGGAAATCTGTATAATTCCCAACAACTCCTACACCTCAAAGAGGCAAAATTTTGTTAAAATGCCTTTAACACTCCACACAAGGTAGTTCTTGGAGAAAAAACACAGGTGTGGAGACATTTATTTTCAGAATGGTGTGTATTTCAGAAGATGTTTAAAAATATCTTTCTAAGGCTCACACAATGTTAGGTAAGATGCTTTAGAGGAAGCTGTGAGGAAGACAAATATGCATATGTACATATACATATATATTTAGGTTCTGTGTCATCTCTGCTCTCCAGTACACAGTTCCATCCCTGATGTTCTCTAGCAGTTCAGTTATTAACAGAGCAATCAAAGAAAGCGGGGGGGGGGACTACCCTTCTCACTCTCTGTCCCAATCTCATTGCAGATTCCAGGCATTCTGAATGTTCCAGAAACACAATGTGCTTACACTCTTGTGGAGACATGTATACTGCTGTTCTCTACGTACCTGGGCAAGGAAAAATCTCACTGTTCCTCTGAAAAACCTTCTTAGTGCCTTATGGGCCAAATGATTCCTTCTTAATGTTCCCTTAGCACTTTATGTTAACCAGTATTAGATAGGTAGGTATATAAATGATAATGAGATAATGATGATGTTGGTAATGATAGATGATAGATTGATAGATAGATAGATAGATAGATAGATAGATAGATAGATAGATAATAGACAGAGATGATAGATAAGTAGATTGATGATAGATAGATAGATAGATAGATAGATAGATAGATAGATAGATAGATAGATGATAGATGATAGTAGATAATACCCCTACATACTTATTATTCCTACCTCAGTCTTCTATTCCATCCATAGCCACAAAATCTCTGAAATAAATAACTACTATTCAGTTCAGCAATTTATCCTGCGCCCACCTAGAATAAATGGATCTGCCTTCTTATTTGCTTCCACCCATGTGTAACATCTAGATACCTAGACATGTTCACCACACTCAGGTCTTATATAAATATCTGCATAAAGCTTGAGGTTTTTCTCATTTTCTTAACTTTCCCATTGCTTAGATGATATTTTTATTTAAACATTTTTTTATAAAAAAATATAAATACAACACTATCCCCCTCCCTTTCTTTCCTCTAGCCCTTCCCATGTGCCCACTTACTTCCTTTCAAACTATGGCTTCTTTTACATTAATTTATTGATACATATATACATACAATGTAATCACTACTGAGCCAATTTAGTGTGTTGCTGGTATATGTATATTGTCAGTGTTGACAACTCAGTATTGGATAACCTATTAGGGGACTCATCCGTTGAGAAGACTACTTCTCCCACCCTCGATATTCCTTAATTGCCTGTAGGTTTTTGTTTAAAGATGGGGCCCCATAAGATTGCCCCCCTTTTATGTCTGTTAGTGTTGTTCTTTTTCAGGTCTTGTTCAGGCAGCCATATTGTTGAGGTGTCATGGGTGAATATTCCCTGGCATTTCTAATGACATAATCTCACATCTGACTTTCTGGTCATTTGACTTGTCATCTTTCTGCTTCTCTCTTCTGTGATGCTCCCTGAGCCTTGGGTGCAGGAGTTATTGGGGATGGACACCCCATGAGCAGTTGGTGGCTTTCTGCGATGGTCTCTGTTGCTTACCAGAATGACTTTGATGAGGAGTGGGAGCTACAGCTTACCTGTGGGTTTATGGATACATTGTTAGAATGCAGTTAGGGATGATGCTGGTCTAGTAACATGAGACTATATATTCTCCTCTCTGACCCATTAACTCACTAGCCCCAAGTAGTTGATTAGGTTTCTAGAACCAGGAGTGATTTCTTCTCTGTTAAAGGGGCCTTAAGTCCAAATAGGCAGTTGTCGGTTACCATCAAGATATTAGTGCCACAACTGAGCCAGAAGGGATATCTTGCTATGCTGGTCATTATTGTGATTCAGAGGCTATGTAGGTCTCTTGGTAGCTTCCCTCTTTTGTCAGCTTGTATGGAAAGTTCTGGGAAAGCAAAAGTTACTCCTTGGCAGACTTTTAGAGAAAATGAAGTTCAGATCATGTGTGCAAGGTGCATAGTATTTTCAGAAACAGGAACTTATCTTTACCCCGATCAAAGGATGTTTTAAACTGTACTTTGAGATTTCCCCTGTAGGTTGTCAGTATGACCTGTTTTTCAACTCAGGTGCTGATAAACTAAGTGCCATATTCATTATAGGCCCTATGGTTATTAACAGAACCTTTTAAGGAAAAAGATTCTTACTCCAAAAAAGGATTAGAATGGCAAGATTTTCAGTACTTCTACCAAAGCGTTATGGGCATCACCAGACACAGGGACTTTCAGTATTCCTCAAGTGCTCACTTAGGTGGCAGTGAGCTTCCTTAACGCAGGTCAACGCCATAACTATATACCGCTTGATATAAGATACTCGTCCTTGAGTAACCATTATGATTCCTTTGTGAACAATTTAGCTAAAAGAATAATTTTAACACTTTTAATGGAGATGGGGGGATAAGATCATTAATATGAGCTTCAGAGGAACAAAATATTCATTTTCATATCATATCCTAGTCTCATTAATAAAGATTTTTAGAAACGGATTTGAAAGAAAATTTTTAGTGTGTAGAAAAAAGTAGGGCTGGGAAGATGTAACTCTGGCAACTGCGAAGAGGAGGGATATGGAGAGGGGGGAGGGAAAGCAGGAAGATTTAGTAATGGAACAGCAAACAAGACAGGCCAACATGGAATGGCAGAAGAAGAGGGAGCCAGTATAGAAAAGGATAGTCAATGCCCAGAGTGTCTCAAAAGCAGTGTTGAATGGCAGAAGGAAAGGGAGCCTCTGTAGAAAAGGATTGTCAATGCCCAGACTGTCTCAAGAGCTTGCTTAGGCCTTGACTGTATCCAAACGACTACGAGATAGAGAAAAGCAGGAGTTATGTTTTTTTGAATAATACAGAAATCTGGCAGACCATGGTGCTGATGACGGAAGTTCTGAAAGTGACTGTACCAGGTGAGAGACGGGTGATCTGGGAAATATAAGCACATTATAGTATTAAAGAGATAATTTTTTCCCATCTTACTTGCATGGATTTAAGTGAACTGGCCTTTCTAAGGGGTGATATCTTGCAAGGCCAGCTAATTGGAATAACTGTTAAGAGAGGAAACACTGATATGTGATGCTTTAATCTTTGGAGCATGTCTCCATCCAGGACATGATATATATTTTATTCTTTTTATCAGAAGACAATAGCTTTTCCTCAGTGGGGCTCAACAGAACCCTAATATCCACCATCAGATATCCTCAATGCTGTGTAGCCTTTGTTGTCCAAGGGTTGAATCCTTAAGATCACTTAAGAGATGGGTTGAAATTAGAAAATAGGTCATCATCATTTCCATCATGAAAATTCAAACTATTATTCCTGAGAAAGAATTAGCCTCTGGACTAGAACTTTAACCACACACTGACTTATGACCCCATATAGGTAGTGCTGCTTAGGAAAAGAATGATAACCAGAGACAGAGATCGGAATATATCTCAGTGGTTGTGAAACTTGCCTTGCACATTTTAGACCATAAGTTCAATTATTCATACACAAACACACACACACACACACACACACAGAGAGCGAGAGAGAGAGAGAGAGAGAGAGAGAGAGAGAGAGAGAGAGAGAGAGAGAGAGAGCGCCAGACTTCTCTTCTGAGACCTCAACTCTCCATCCAAGACAGGACTGAGAACATCTGTACCATTTGGCCCTGGACGAAATACAGAAATGGAACTGCTATTTTTGGGGGTCCTCATCTTCCCTATATCTGCCTCCTGTTTTAACCAATATCATTTTCATTTGATACAGGTGGATAATGCTATTTCTATTCAGTTTATAAATTTCTGGGAACATTTAGCATAAATGGAAAAAATACATATGGGAGAGCTGATTTGATAGGGATCTGAAGAACAAATGGCTTTTACTTATTAAAAAATTGATCAGTTCCATTTGGGTTGCTGACTATTTACACCCTAGGAAAAGGGGACACATTTCTTTTTGTTGTTATTTAAGGCGTCTTTCTGGAGATTACAGAAGGGAAGAGAAGTGACTTTGTCCAGATTTAGAAAGTGATAACACTTCCTGTTGCTATGGAAATGAGCATAGGTTATGTTGTTTTCCCATTCTTCTTATTTCCATTTTATCACAATAAGGCAGGCTGATCTAGCTGGTCTTCTAACATGTAATGTCTTCACCACTGAGGAATCATTTGGGTTCTATTGCTATGATAAACTCCACGACCAAGAGCAATTGGGAAGAGGTTTATTTCAGCTTTAGTTGTAGCCCATCTTGAGGGCAGGATTGAACTTAAGGCAGGAACTTGGAGGCCAGAATTGATGCAGAGGCCAGGGAGGAGTACTGTTTACTGGCTTGTTCAGCCTGCTTTCTTATAAATCCCTGAACCTCCAGCCCAGAAATGGCATAACCTCTCAGTGAACTGGATCTTCCCACATAAATCAATATCAAGAATATGTACTATAGATTTGCATCCAGACATATCTGATGGTAGCATTTTTCTCAACTGAGGTTCATCTTCCCAAAGAACATTAACTCTGTAAAGTTGAAAACAACAACAAAAAATCCAACCAAACAAAGAAAAACAAACAGAAAACAGGATAACATTTAACAAAGAGTGGATCAGAACTTCAGAGATAATAGAAACTATTTTTTTTTTTGCTTCACTTGGAGAAGAGACAAACCAGGAAACACCTGCTTATTATAGCAGAAGTAGAAATTAAACTCCTATGACTTAGTCCTGTGCCTACAAACTTGTGTCTGTGCACATTTTAGACACCTGCTGGGAAGTGGAGAACAACTTTAAATGACTAAATGAATAAACAATATTATATAAATATCCCAGGTGTTGCATATTAATAAGAACAATACCCAACCCTATCTGAGCACTAATCATACCTTATATTAACATATATGACCTTTGCAAGACCATAAAGATTTTATTTTATGAACTATAGAAATGACCCTGGAAAGCAGAGCCTTCAATTGTGGTGTTAATCAGTAATAAATCTTACTATGGCCAATGAGTTTAAGACACTCATGCTCCTTGTCATGTTTGTGGGTGGAACCATAAGCATCATAGGTGGCCACTCAAGTCTTTTCATATAACCACTGTTTTGCAAATTTTCTCTTTCAAGTACATTTACAAATTATCACTAAGTATGTGAGCATTGGAGCCTGAAACAGGAATGAAGTCACCACCACTGCCACTGTAGGTAGCTGTAACCTTATTTTTGCTTGTTTACTTTCTTTTGACCTCATTGGTGCCTTGAAGCTATGTCAGTATAACCCTTCCTCGAGAATAATGAAATACTTGCCTAGGACAACCAAAATCAAGATCCTCTGTCTTTGAGTCTATTACTTGGATTAAATCATTCCAACCAAGCTCAGGCCACTGACATGCTAACATGCTCTGCTAAAATTATTTTATATTCTGGTAGGTTAATATTTTGTTTTATTTCAGCAGCACAGAAATCTTGTGTGTCTTTTTTTAGCCTTCCTCTTTGGAAAACAATCTGAAATACTACACTTTCTGAGCTTAAAATATGACCAAAGGAATTGCATTTATTCTCTCCTTGGGGCATTTTAATGCTTTAAAGTACTCATCTAGAAAATGACTTTTTTATTATTCTTTAATCAAATACCTTGTAGGAAGTTGTTTTCTTATTACTTGCTTATTCCTTCCAAATGCAAAACCCTGTGATGGAAAATCAAGATAAGTGATGGTTTCACTTAATCCTATTTTGTATTTACATTTAACAAGGGGAAATGAAACAAAGAAAGATGTTAGGAAACAACTGCAATGGAAGTATTATGCAAAGAAAGAAACAAAATCCCATCATTCTTTTAAAACTCTTACTAGCTCCTTGGTATGCACGAAGACTTACTCTTCATTAATAAAAGGCAGTTGACCATCTAGAAGTTTATAATATTCTTGCAGCATCTACCTCATTGAAAAATCAATGAAATCTGTTTTACAATTGCCTTGGCCAGGAGCTGTGCTGACAAAATTATTTCATAGTCATAAACTATCTGCATGTTAACCCAGCATCCAATGAAATGAATGCTCAGCTTGCTTCCTTACCCTGTCAAAGCATCATTGAGTAGTTATTGCTGTGCACAGTTGTCTGCAGAGTATCTCCACATTCTCTTATCTCTGTGAGGACATCTCGGATCTTTACTCTGAGATTAACTCTCCCTCTGCTGTAGAGTTGTAGACGGGCTGGAAGTAATTTGAAGGCTATAGAACAGTAGCTCTTAACACAAGCTCAAGGACCCAGGAATATTGCTCCTGCATTGCTGTCACTGGACAGAGACCTTAATGCGCTGCTTTATGGCTGGGAGACAGCATTGTGACCTGTGATTTTATTGATTCACCTTGCAATTATTTACCTACTGGAGACTGCCTCTGCTGGCATTTTTTATGCTGCATCCAGAATCTGAAATCCTGTAGGATTTCCTGATGTTTTGCTTCGGAATCATCCTGACCCCAAAAACCTTTAATCATTGTGTGCTAGTGTAAGAATTCAAAAAAGTACATCAAGTCTTTCTCCTGAATACACTCACCCATATTTTCATATTCAACTACCAACCTTTCCCCTTAATGAAGCAGTGCTGCTGGAGCACTATTTCCTCTCTAACTTCACATTTCACGGCTCCCTCCGGTTCTTTGAGCCTCCTGCCTCCTTTGCCTTCAAGCCTAATACATGTGAATGCTTCTTCACTGGCTGTCTTGCACTCACTGGGGCCCCCTGTCTGCTGTCACTAGTAGTGACTTATTGTCCTGCATGGGCTTGATGCACAGCGAATGATGAAAAGCAATATATGCTGGGAACGTGATACGAGAAACTAAAGAGATTGGGGGGGAAAAGGGATAGTTCAAATTACCCAATTTTAGCAAAACAATCTCTGCAATGTAATGTGATTAGTGGTTTACACGTAAAGGTGAGTTCACTCAACTAACGAGCGTTATGCAGAGACTGGGCTTGTTTAAGGCTTCAGGAAGTTATTAGTAAGCAAGCCAGGAAAGGTCATGGATCTCAGTTAGTGTGTGCTCTAATTGAAGATACAGAAAAGGAGAAATTGAATGACTATATACAATTATCTCAGGTAGATGTCATTAGCAGGAAGCTCATAAAACAAGACAGTGCAATGGCCTTGGGAAACAGGGTGTCCAGTGTAGGTTAGATTTAAATAGTTTGTTGTTGATGTTGTGTAGTAATATGGGCAGCGGGACTGCGTTCCCAGCACCCCGGCCCCCTGCTCGGCTAGCTTATGCCCCAAAATAATTACACGGACACTGTATTCTTTTAATCACTGCTTGGCCCATTTCTATCTAGCCTCTTCTAGGCTAACTCTCGCACCTGGACTAGCCCATTTCTAATATTCTATGTAGCACAGCTAGGTGCGCTTACCGGGAAGATTCTAGCCTAAGTCCATCCTGGGTCAGAGCTTCATTGCGTGCATCTTCCCTGGAGCGGGGAGCAAGGCGTCTCTCTGAGGTGTCTGCTCCCGAGAGAAGAGCTGTGGAGTCTGAGCTCACTTCCTCTTCCTCCCAGCGTTCTGTTCTGTTTACTCCTCCCACCTATCTTCTAACCAATGAGGACCAAGCAGTTTCTTTTTATTTAACCAATGACCTTCCTCCATCAATGTTGCTGTTGTTGTTTTAAGCTAAGACATTCATAACAAGAAGTAGTCTTGGATTTAAGAAGAATATAGGGAAATATTCAAAGCAATGAGAACATCAGACACAAACCTGAAGATGGAAATTAATGGGATGTGTTCAAGGAGGAAGAGACACAGGGAGAGCAGGAGGAGACGGGAAAAAGAGATAGAACAGTAGGCAGGGTCAGAAGACATCTCTAGCTGTGGCCATCCATCACTCTGCAGTTCTGATAAAGAGCCCCAGTTGCAGGCCTAGTGCAAGTTCAAACCAGTGGAGGGTTCAGATATAGAGATGATGTGGTCTCATTTGCAATTGTCTGAGTAGGCCATGACTACAATGTAGAGAGTACATTGAGGGCAGAATCAGACCATGATTTAACTGGAGACCTGATGCCATCTTGTGTTGGTGACATGACAGCTGAGCTCAATACAGCACTGAAATGGAGCAATACTGAAGGCAGCATGCTACCATCCTACCATTTAAAAAATTAAATGATACATTCATAGTAACGAGACTTCTAGACTCACAGAAAATTCAAAATTTGTGTGAGAAGTTACGATGAGTAATGAGGAGGCTGAGTCAAATTCCAGGCATGATTTTACCTGACAGGCTGCCTTAGATGAAGAGGAGGAAAGTTGGAAAGGGGGATCCACAGTTAAAATAAGTGTTCATATACGAGTCAAAGTGGTTTCTCTGCCTCAATAAAGGTCTAGAAGGATTGGAGTTGGTGTCAGATCTTAATAGAAACTAACAAAACTAACAGGTATGCCTTTTCTATGCATCCAGGCTCACTCATCTAGCAAATAAAAGAGTTCTACCCATGAATAGTTAGATCTTAGCCTGCTGCTGAAATAACCAATATATTGAACAAATAGTTGTAGGAACAGCATTGCTGACATTCAGGTCTCTCCAAACTCTTTGTGTAGGTAGTTTTTTTCATAGAGTTAGAAAGCTGAAAACTTACTTCTGTATCCTATAACCATCACCTCATATATTCATATCTCTTGTTGAGTTAAGAAAACTGAAGATGACAGAGATAATTAACTATATAGAAGTTCTCCCTGTTATTTCTCCCAACTAGAAGGAGTTAACATGGTACAACTCAAGTCGCATGATCTTCTGAGCAGTTCACTGCATTAACCTACCTGAGTATATTATGAGTTCAAGGAAGTTTCTCAAGAAATAGAATATTTGCTGCATTCATTCTCAGTTTTTCCTACTTAGAAGTATCTAATGATCAATTAGTTTGAGAAAAGAAACTCTTTATCACTCTTATCTAAAAGTAGAATGTTGTCATGCCCAGAATGTGTATGTCTGGGTTTCTAAAGAACCCATTACTACTATCTAGAGTCCATAGGTTGGCTATGCCAAATGCATGTACATATTGCAACCATCCAATTAAGTTTTCATGTGGGATGGATGTGAAAACACCTCATTTATATTGTGCAGGTGCATAGATTTAAACATTGACCAGTAATTCATTGTTATTTACTGAAATATAATGAGGGAAGATACAGTAAGGATCTATCTCTTATAAAGCACTTTTATTTTTTTTAAAAAAAATGAAAATTAGGCAACTTCAAAAGGAAGGTTGGCAGTTGGTCAAACTGAATAAATTTTGACTATTTAAAAATCTATGCATCTTTAAAATTTTTATTTTTGTCCAGACATGTGATCAGCACTCTTCTTATCTACTATAATCTCCAAGTGAGACCTGAGAGTACCTAACTCTCTGCACTGCTGCCAAAAATCCCTAGAGGTCTTTTTTTAATGACAGAAAGGAGCTAAGATAGAACAACACATTCTTAAAAAGAAACAGAGCTTGTGGGATATGGCTTTCTCAGATGATCAGACACACACACGTTTAAATAAAGACAGAATTTCAAAGTTATAGAAAGAAAAATTGAACCAAAATATTATGTCAGTATTTAGATAAAATACATCAAATAAGTGAGCAATTTGGATCTGATGAGCAAACACAAACTATACCCGCAATTACTCAGTTCTGAGGCATGATTCACATCGCTTTCCTCAAATCTTGCCAACAATCTTTGCAAGATCCAATGGGTTTAAACAAGGAAACTTACAATCTGACTTTCAGTTTGATATTATGCTTTTTACTATTTTTATTTCTATGGGTGTTTTTCCTGCATGTAATTCTGTACACAAAGTGAGTGTCATGTGCCTATAGAGACCAGAAGAGGAGCCAGATTTCTTGGAACTGGAATTATAGATAGTCATATGCTACCTTCTGTGTTCTGGGACTTGAACCTGGGTCCTGTAAAAGAGCAGGGTTCTTAACTGTTGAGCTATCTCTCCAGCCCCAGTTTATTTTTAAGAAAGAAAAGAAATAGTAAGATTACAAAGATTCATTGCAGTAGTCAATACACCAAGGAGAACCCACAAATCAAATTGTTGTTAGGAAATAAGTTATTCATTTGGGTTTGGTCAAGTTTGGCTTTTTTCCTTTGTTCCCTCCCTCCCTCCCTCTCTCCCTCCCTCTCTCCCTCTTTCTCTCTCTCTCTCTCTCTCTCTCTCTCTCTCTCTCTCTCTCTCTCTCTCTCTCTCTCTCTCTCTTTGTTTCTTTCTGGATTTCCAGACAGGGTTTCTTTTGTAGACCTGGCTGTCCTGGAACTAACTCTATAGACCAAGCTGACCTCAAATTTATAGAGATCCACCACTTTTGCCTCCTGGGTGCTGGGATTAAAGAAGTGCATCACCACTGCCCAGTGGTTTGGTTTCTTAAGGTGGTTGTAACTATTTAGCACAAAGGGGAAGATACACAGAGTGACTGTGATATTGTTATCTTTCAATGTTTGATCATTCTCCAAGTTGAGATTGCATTCTCTAAATATCTCCAACTTCTCATTTTTACAATACATGCTGAAATATTGGGGACACTTTTGTACATGTTAAAACAAAATACAAACAGTTGCCTCATATCTAGGTATCTGGATTAAACAAATTATCTCAAATGCTAGCTAGATGCTTAGTAGTTCCATGTAAATACCCATGGTCAACACACTGGTCAGTGTTCTGCTGCCGTTGCCTACTGCTCTCTAGAGAGAAATACTCCTTTCTAAGAATCAACTCTTTTATACCCTATTGAGAACATGTTTTCTGACTCCATTCACATACAAACTACTTGTAGGATAAACTTTCTTTTGTGCCTACATCTCACCTGATACCAACAATGTATTCTCAGCCCTATAAATCATCCTGAAACTTACTTTTGGGCTCAACATTCTATCAGCCATTACCACCAAAGTGTGGAGACATCTTTGATAAAAATAATATTTCCAAATATATTAAAGTTTTGTGATGGCAATCAGAGAGCACCCTCATTGGATGAGAATAACCGGCAATTCTAAGTGAGTGTGCTTTAAAGAAGGATTACTGCTTTGTTTACCCAATTCCTAGGATGATGGTCTTGTCTACACCTCCTCAAGCTCAGCATTGAAGCTTGGATACCATTTGGTGATACTATCTGAAAATTTTATCAGCTTCCTTTGAGAATCTACCTACAGGAGACGATAAGTCTAAGACAGATTCAGGTGTTGTCAGGGGAGGGGGAGATTGTACAGACCCAGCAGGTGCTGGTACCACATGCAGGGATTGTTTCAATACCACACTAGCTTTGAGAAAGGTATTTATCCTCTTCTGAATTATTCATTTGACCACACAAATGTAAGGAAGTAAGGCTGTTCTTGTCTGCATGTTGGTGCCTATGTTGATACTGGAAACCTTAGCATATTTATATATAGGATGATTACATGTTACATTTTGAAGCTCAAAGACAATTTTTTAGAATTTAAAAGGAGACCACCCAGGGCAAACTAAATATCAGAAACTGGTAGAGGAGGAGACTAGAAAAAGATAAAAGAAAAAAAAAAACATGCCATTGAGCTAGAACAAAGGTCAGATATATGGCAGGAAAGGAGACTCTACAGAAAATAAGGAAGCCCAAAGTATCAAGGAAATAAAACTAATTTACATTCTGGTCAGCATTTGAAAGAAAAAGGCAGAAAAGGGAACAAGGACACTGTAGAACTTGTGGTGGCTTATCAGGGCAGGACTAGGGCCAGGAGTTCTGGGAAAGATATATGTAGTATCTCTTTGAAGGAAAATTTACTCCATCATTTTAGCATGGCCTAGGGTGAGCCTCATGCCTTGCTCTACTTACGGCTAAACATAAACCATAAACTTGATCTGCTCTTAAGGAATTGGACTAGATTTCTATAGAAGAAAAGGTACCGAGTGAGAGCATTTGGCAAATCCAAATGTATGAGCCTTTTCGCATGAGGCTTTTTGACACTCTCTCCACCATCTTTATTCCTGTTCATCCTGCAGGGTTTCCCACGTAGCTCCAAAAGATTAAGACTAAAATCCCGACTCTCCTCTCCACCCACATCAATTCCACCATCACCGGCACCTCTCTTTGCATTCCTGTGCTTCTTCACTTAGAATAAGAAACTGTTCCTTGGAATGTACATCCTTCTGGTAACTGAAGTCTCCCCTCTTTCTGTTTTCAAGGATGGGAGGAACAGTTTTATTGGACACCAGCTGGGCGGGGTAGTGGAAGTACCAAACAGCAAAGACCAGCGGGTCAAGTCAGCCAGAGCCATTCAAATCACCTACTACCTCCAGACCTATGGTTCTGCCACTCAAGACCTCATAGGGGAGAAGTGGGAGAATGAGTTCTGTAAGCTTATGAGGAAGCTCCAGGATGAGCACCAAGACCTTCAACTGTACTCTCTGGCATCTTTTAGCCTCTGGAGAGACTTTCATAAGACCAGCATCCTGGCCAGAAGCAAGGTCCTGGTGAGCCTCGTGCTGATCCTGACCACGGCCACCCTGTCCAGCTCCATGAAGGACTGCTTGCGCAGTAAGCCCTTCCTGGGCCTCCTGGGGGTACTCACAGTATGCATTTCCATCGCCACTGCAGCTGGGATCTTCTTCATCACAGACGGGAAATACAACTCCACCCTGCTGGGAATCCCTTTCTTCGCCATGGGTAACTATCCATCCTTGTGGTAATTGGATTCTTGCCGGTTTGGGGCAAGGTAGTACTTTCTTGACTTCTCAGGTGGAAATCTGTTTTAGCTTTTGCTTTGGTGTGTGATTGTGTATTTTTTTTGCCTTAGAGTTTGGGTTTGTCTTACCTTTTTGAGGCCTTCAAAGTACAGTACCCAAAAATCAAATCATCATTCCCTTTCATCTAATGATGTCAGAAATCTTTAAATTGAATAATATGGGAATTCTCTACTCAGTTTCTTCATAGCTGACACATTGGAATTATCTGACATAAAAATAAGGAGAGTTGATGAATTTTGTGCCCCCCATCATAGCTACCCTCAATGATAGTGACATGATAGTTAATGATACTGGAAAATGAAAGGTTTAAGAGCAACAGATGTGTCTTAATTTCAGAGATCTAAAGGAAACTCAAACTCATTTAGAAGTATTGCACAGAACCCACTGTATTCTTTTACCTGTGTAAAAAAATTTTTTTTAAATTAAAAAACCCTGTCTGATATCACATAGATATATGATCTAGCTTATATATTTATCTCTAGTGAAAAAAATAGTAATCATCCATAATTAAAATAATAAATATTCTCCCAGCCAAACATAAATCATGACCTAAATATAAAAATGACACATGTGAATGCATGTATGTGGTGTCTGTGTATGTATATTTTCTGGGAATAGACATGAGTGAGGACTCGGTGACAGGATGGGTATGGCTTATCAATAAAGCGGAGATGATGGTGATATTTGTGGTATTCAAAAGGCTCTGCTCTATGTGGTATAACTGTGTGTAATAATTCAGAAATTGAACCTCCAGGTGGTGACCTAGTGACCTGACACAAGCAAGAGATCCTTAAGTTACAAAGAATGGCTTTGGATGTACTAGCTTAATATCAGTCATAGCAGGGTGGTGGTGCATGCCTTTAATCCCAGCACTCAGGAGGCAGAGGCAGGCAGATATCTCTGAGTTCTGAGTTTGAGGCCAGCCTGGTCTACAAGACCTAGTTCCAGGACTGATTCCAAATCAACACAGAGAAACTCTGTCTCGAACCCCCCCCCAAAAAAATAGATGTAAATAAGCTTTATTATTAAATGCTAAATATGCATGCAGAAAGCTCTCTAGGTGGCCCATTTCTTTCTACCTTCACAAGCAAATTTGTAAATAAACAAGGGGCAGGCAAGTTGTACAAACTGAGGTCATGTGTCAGCATTGGGAATCCAACTTAAGCATTACTTCTTTCATAATATAATAATGGAAGCTCTGCAAATTATTATTTTTTTAATTTAAGAGACTATAATGAAAGATTCTAGTTTAAAGTAAATGCTCTACAAATAGCTACAAATGTTAGTGTGTAGCATTGTATGAAAGTGTAGTGAATTCCACAATGAAAATGAAACAGCCCATGGCTTCACACAATTGAGTCTTTAAAACTTTGCATATCATCACAGACGCATATTAATTAGGTAATAAAAATATTTTATCCAAAACTATGTAAAATATTTTGCCACTAGTGATAAAAATGAGTCTAGGACTGTATTTTACCTTTTCTAAATATTCCAGTTCTTCTCGACTTGAAAATTGACACAAGATTTCTAAGAATCACAAAGTAAGACTCACAAGTAAGACATGGCTTGCTAAAGCCTGGTCAAAACCAGTGGCATCCTAATCATGGAATAGAAAGATACTTTTCAGAAAAGGATAGAATTACACACTCTATACAAACGGGGTGAAAATCTACCTATAGTAACGCTCGATTATAATGTCAGCGCTACAAGGACAAAGTGGTGTTTTTATTCCTAATAGCAAGAACACTAACAAGAGTAGTGATAGAAAAATCCAGATGTATAACACATACTGTGTCCCTATCCACTGAACTTTAGAACCACAAATCAACTCTGGACACCATGGGTATGGACTGTAAGCAGACAGGTCAGTGTATACCCAGGGTGCTGCTGCAGTTCTGAGAGGAACGTGTCTGCTGTGCTCCCAAGACATGGCAAAGAAAGACCCACACAGATGTTTAGAAGTTCCACTTCACCAAGGCTGTGTTTCCATCCCAGTATTCTGCTTGCGTTACGTGCTATACTGAACACTCCGTAATGATAGTTTGATCTGGTTCTTCACATTGACAATGAAGAATTTGGGCTACTTAGTAATAAATTTGAAGATGCTATGAAATTATTTAATTCCTCATCTGTTGAATGTAGAATATTTGTCACTCTCAAATTGTAGGGTTTATATTAACCTCCAAACTCTAATCCTAGAGAGGAACAAAGAGACAGAGAATGGGACAGAGACAGAGACTGACTTACTGATAGGAAACATCACAGTCTTGCATATAAGGCATCAGATAAGCAAAGCTACGACTCACAGAAAACTCATCGCTGAGAAGGTGCTAAAGGAGAATGTGGTGTGAAATATAAATAAATTTCATTTGTTAAATACGTATTTATCACTGGCATGCACAACATTTGCACAATGCTGATTCAATTCTTGATCAATTTCTTGAGTGTTTGTGTCTTTTGGAGATCAGTCCTTTGTCTGATGTGGGGTTGGTGAAGATCTTTTCCCATTCTGTAGGCTGCCATTTTGTCTTATTGAGCATGTACTTTGCTTTACAGAAGCTTTTCAGTTTCAGGAGGTCCCATTGATTAATTGATTCTCTCAGTGTCTGTGCTACTGGGGTTATATTTAGGAAGTGGTCTCCTGTGTCAAAAGGTTCAAGTGTACTTCCCACATTCTCTTCTATGAGGTTCAGTGTGGTTGGCTTTATTTGGAGATTTTGATCCATTTGGATGTGAGTTTTGTGCATGGCAATAGATATGGATCTATATTCATTCTTCTACATGTTGATATCCAGTTTTGCCAGCACCATTTGTTAAATACTCTTTCTTTTTTAATTTGATATTATTTTGCTTATTTGTCAAATATCAGGTGTTTGTAGGTGAGTGGATTAATAGCTGGGTCTTTGATTTGGTTCCATTTGTCCTTCTGTCTGTTTTTATGCCAATACCAGGCTGTTTTCAGTACTGTAGCTCTGTAGAAGAGTTTGATGCCTTCAGAAGATCCTTTATTGTACAGGATTGTTTTGGCTATCCTGAATTTTTTGCTTTTCCGTATGAAACTGAGCACTGTTCTTCTGAGGTCTATGAAGAATTTTGCTGTGATTTTGATGGTCATTGCTTTGAATCTGTAGATTGCTTTTGGTAAGATTGCCATTTTTACTATGATAATTCTACCTACCCAAAGAGCATGGGAGATCTTTCCATTTTCTACTGTCTTCTTCAATTTTTTTCTTCAAAGGTTTAAAGTTCTTGTCATAAAGATCTTCCACTTGTTTGGTTAAAGTTATTCCGAGATATTTTATGCTATTTGTGGCTTTTGTGAAGAGTGATATTTCTCTGATTTCTTTCTCAGCCCATTTATCAATTTATCATCTGTGTACAGGAGGGCTACTATTTTTTTTAGTTAATCTTGTATCCTGCTACATTATTGAAAGTATTTATGAGTCATAGAAGTTCCTTGGTAGAATTTTTGGGGTTGCTTATGTAAACTATCATATCATCAGCAAATAATGAGAGTTTGACTTCTTCTTTTCCGATTTGTATCTCCTTAATCTTTTTTTGTTGTCTTATTGCTCTAGCTAGGACCTCAAGAACTGTATTAAATAGATATGGAGAGAGTAGACAACCTTGTCTTGTTCCTGATTTCAGTGGGATGCTGTGAGTTTCTCTCTACTTAGTTTGATGTTGGCTATTGGTTTGTTGTATATTGCTTTTATTGTGTTTAGGTATGTTCCTTGTATCCCTGCTCTTTCAAAAACCTTTATCATGAAAGGATGTTGTATTTTGTTGAAGGCTTTCTTAGCACCTAATGAGATGATCATGAGGTTTTTATTTTTCAGTTTCTTTATATGGTGGATTCCATTTACAGATTTTCATATATTGAATCATCACTGAAACCTGTAGGATGTAGTCAACTTGATCATGGTGGATGATTTTTCTGATATGTTATTGGATTTGGTTTACCAGTATTTTATTGAGTATTTTTGCATCAATGTTCATGAGGGAGATTGGTCTGTAATTCTCTTCCTTAGTAATGTTTATGTTTGGTTTGGGTATCACGGTAGTTGTAGAGTCATAAAAAGAGTTTGGCAATGTTCCTTCTGTTTCTATTGTGTGGAAAATTTTGAGGAATATTAGAATCAGTTCTTTGAAAATCTTGTAGAATTTTGCACTGAAACCATCTGGTCCTGGGCTTTTTTTGGTTGGGAGACTTTTGATGGTGGCTTCTATTTCTTTACCGGTTACAGATCTATTTAATTTGCTTATGTGATCTTGATTTAATTTTGGTAGGTGATAATTATCCAGAATGTTGTTCATTTTCTTAAGTTTTCCAATTATGTGGAGTACAGGTTTACGAAATATGACCTAATGATTTTCTGAATTTCCTACACATCTGTTGTTATGTCCTCCTTTTCATTTCTGATTTTGTTAATTTGGATATATTCTCTCTGCCTTTTGGTTAGTTTGGATAAAGGTTTGTCTATTTCGTTGATTTTCTCAAAGAATCAACTCTTTGTCTCATTGATTCTTTGTATTGTTTTCTTTGTTTCTATATTGTTGATTTCAGCTCTCAAATTGATTATTCCTACCATTTGCAGTTCTTCTGGATGAGTTTGCTTCTTTTTTTTCTAGAGTTTTTAAATGTCTGTTAATTCAGTAGTGTGGGATTTTCCCCCACACTTCTTTATGTTGGCATTTTTGTGCTATAAAGTTTCCTCTTAACGCTGCTTTCATTGTGTCCCATAAGTCTGGGTATGTTGAGTGGTCATTTTCATCCAATTTTAGGAAGTCTTGTCTTCCTTTATTTTTTTCTTGACCCATTGTTGTTTCAGGTGAGCATTGTTTGATTTTCATGTGTTTGTGGGCTTTCTGGAATTAGTGTTACTGTTGAATTGTAATTTTAAGCCATGGTGAACAGATAAGATACATGGGGTTATTCCAAATTTTTTGTATCTGTTGAGGTTTAGTTTGTTACCTAGTATGTGGTCAATTTTTGAGAAGGTTCCATGAGGTGATGAGAAGGTATATTCTTTTATGTTTAGATGGAATGTTCTATAGATGTCTGTTAGTTCCCTTATTTCTCTGTCTGACAGACCTGTCCAGTGGTGAGAGTGAAGTGTTGAAGTCTCTCACTATTAGTGTGTGAGGTAAAATGTGTGATTTAAGCTTTAGCAGTGATTCTTTTACGTAAGAGGGTGCCCTTGTATTCGGGACATAGATGTGCAGTATTGAGATTTCCTCTTGGTGGATTTTTCCTGTGACTAATATGAAATGTCCTTCTTTGTCTGTATTGATTGGTTTCAGTTTGAAATCTATTTCGTTAGATATCAGGATAGCTACACCAGCTTGTTTCTTAGGTACATTTGATTGGAAAATTTTTTCCTAAACCTTTACTCTTACGTGATGTCTGTCTATGAGGTTGAGGTATGTTTCTTGTATGCAGCAGAAAGATGGATTACTCTTGTATTTTCCTTTTGTATTCATTATGTATTTTTGATCCACTTGATGCCCCTAGTGTTATTTCAGAGGCACATAGAATGCATCTAAATATCCTTCCTTTTAAAAGCTAATTCCCATTTTCATACGTTTTCTTTATGCTTCCTTAGGCAAAGTTTTATTTGTCAAGTTACATGCTCCATATTTGGGGGGGTTTTGTTTTGTTTTGTTTTGTTTTCTTCTTTTTCTAACAATAACCCTAAACCTATCCATATTTGGGTTTATAAAAGATGGCTATGGGTAGAAAGTCTCTTACACTCAGCAAACCCAGAATTGGAATTTTTAAGCTCCAAAATGATTCAGGCTTAATATCCTTTCTTTATTAAAGAATAAACCACTGAGAATTCCACCAGTTAAATTTAAAATTCATTGTTTCTCTTTTTGTTTTAAAGGTTTTCATTTGCTTTCCATGCATACATCCCCTGTTTATGGAGGGGGAAATGGAACTAAATACCTCAGAAAAGTGCCGTGCTCTGCCTTTCCCTAGATAGTTACTGGACTATGTGTAATCTTGCTTCACTATTATTTCTCTGCTCACTCTGGATTTGTGCATTCTCGCATTTGTCCTCTGCACACACTGGTCATGTAAAGGGAACTTGGTTTCTGCAGATAAGCTCAAGGTTTATAGATATAAGCTTGTATGTGCCTCAAAGCCCACCTTCACTTACTTATTAGTTGTTACTTATTGAATACTATTATACTCAAAGTGTTTAGGATTATAGACTCAAAGGTTTTGAATAGAATAAATCAAGTCCTTACTCTCACGGATGTTAAACATAGGTCCAAAAGAAAGGAAAGGTGGGACAACAAAATAAAGAAATATAAACTTTGCCATATTGTTGAGAAATGTTGCAAAAATATAAAAATTAAATGGCCTGTGAGATAAAAAGCATGCTTCACCAGAAAAAAAAGGCTTGTCTAAAAATTAAAAGTAAAGTAGAAAGCTAAGTGAAGTAAAAGAAAGAGCCACCTAGAAATCTAGAAAAGTGCTTCGGGAAATGAGAAGAGGAACTGAGAACAAGAAAGAGTGGATGGGGGAGGGGAATGAGCAGCGACTAAAGAGAAGTGCTAGGAGTACAGAGAGATTCCATGGGGCACTGAGCAGGTAAGACTTCAGATTTAATCTGGTGAGAAAGAATACTATCACAGAAGCATTTTGCCACAAGAAGGTGTGTTCTAACACATTTTTAAAAGACTCTGATTATTCTGTGTAAACCAGTCTGTAAAAGCACAAGAATAAGGCAAAAAGTGATCCCAAAACTCTTCTGGGATGCAGTGATGGCATGACAGAGTAACAGAGCAGTGACAGATAAATATGGATTAATTCAGAATATGAACCCAAAAGCCAAGTCGACACTGGAGAACTGCATATGCCCTGCAAGAGAGAGAGGTGTAAAGGGTAACCCCAAGGTTTGCTGAATGAATAGATTGCAGTTGCCATTGCCTGCTAAGAAGGTCAGGGAAAATGAGCTACATGTTAAGGGGAAAGTAATCAAAAGTTTACTTTTGTTATCTATTAAGCCAGAGATATCCATTAGGCATCCAACTTTAAAGGTGTGGGTTGGATCAGAAGTATAAAACTGTGTGGAATCCAAGTTCAGTGATAGCATCTCTAAGTTGGAACAGGAGATATTAGTGACTTCTCATGGCATTAATAATTGTAATAGTTTGAAAATCTATGAAAGTCACCTAGAAAGGCGATTGTAGACAAAACCAATGCCTTTGGTCCAAGCCTGGAACACTACAATATGAAAGACTGGGAAGATAAGATGATACAGAAAAGTGAACGTAAATATGATTTGACAATGGGAAAAGCCTGAAAACCAAAAAGATTAGTGTGCTTGAAGCATAAAGACGATGTTTATAAGGAGCCAGATACCAATAATATATGAGCTTCTCGTGTCTTATTTCAAGTGGGAACTGAGAAGTGGCCTTTGATTCATCAACCTGAAGACCAGGGATTACTTTGACAGGAACTGCTTTGGCGGATAGTGAGAAAGAGTCATTTAAAGATGTTCAGTAATATGGGGAAAAGAAAGAAAGTGGGTACAAACATTATAAACCACTTTTGTATGATTTGTTTTAAATGGAAAATAAGGAATTTTATGTATGGTAGGAAATGGTCAAAAGAGGGAAAACTTCAGATTAGAACAGAAAGAAAAAAGGGTATTATAAAAGGTGCAGAGAAGGTTCTGCCTCTAGAGCATAGGTGAAACACTGGGTTTACATAGGGCCTTAGCCAGTCCACAGGAAAGGGAAGGAGTAATACAAGGAAAAACAGGAGCATATGGTGGGCTGAAGAAGGCATGGAAGCCTGCATGCAGAAGTTTTCTTCTGTCGCTTCAACGGATGCTAGTACTCATGGTTTTAATAAACTAGCAAGTGAGCAAGAATGTTGAACTCTTAAGCCCCCAGCCACAAGTAGTTGGGCGAAGAAATTGAATTTGATCAGAAAAAAAAATAAAGCCTTAAAAACATGCATGCATAAAACACTTTCAATTTTCAGTTTTGTGTTGGGCCACACTCATAGCTAGCTGTGTTAGAGCATGTGCTCACATTGGAAAGAGTTGAGCTAGAGCAAATACGATATTGTTCATATAACTGGTACTGAGTCTTAGATCTCATCATGTGGTTTTTAGTACTATAGTTCTGTAATACAGCTTCAAATCAGGGATAGTGATCCCTCTGGAAGTTCCTTTATTGTACAGGATTGTTTTAGCTATCCTGACGTGGTTTTTTTTTTCCATGTGAAGTTGAGTATTATTACTTCAAGGTTGGTAAAGAATTATGTTAGAGTTTTGATAGGGATTGTGTTTAATATGTAGATTGCTTTTAATAGGATGGCTATTTTTAGTATGTTGATTCTACCAGTCCATGAGTATGGGGGATCTTTTTATCTTCTACTATCATCTTCAATTTCTTTCTTCAAAGACCTCATGTTTTGTCATATGTCTTTTATTTTCTTGATTAGGGTTACACCAAGATAGTTTGTATTGTTTCTGACTCTTGTGAAGAGTGTTGTTTCTACAATGTCTTTTTTTCTCAGTCCATTTGTCATACGTATATAGGAGGGTTACTGAAATTTTTTAGTTACTTTTGTATTTTGTCACTTCACTTTTCCAGCTATAGAAATTCCATGGTAGACATTTTGGGGTTGCTTATGTATACTATCATTCTATCTGTGAATAACTGTGCTTTTGACTTCTTCCTTTTCAATTTGTATCCATTTGACTTCCTTTAGTTTTGGTATTTCTCTAGTTAGAATTTCAAGTATTGTATTGAATAGATATGGAGAGAGGTCACAGCCTTGTCTTGTTTTTGATTATAGTAGAATTAATTTGAGTTTCTCTCCATTTAATTTGATATTGGCTGTGGCTTGCTGTAAATTACCTTTATTGTGTTCAGGTACGCCCCTTGTCTCTCCAAGACTTTATCATGAAGGAGTGTTGGATTTTATCAAAGGCTTTTTTGGCATCTAAAGAGATGACTATGTAGTTTTTTTTTCTTTCAGTTTGTTTATAGAGTGGACTACATTAACTGATTTTTGTATATTAAACCATCCCTGCATCTCTGGAATGAAGCCTATTTGATCATGGTGGATGATCTTTTTGATGAGTTCTTAGATTATGTTTGCAAATATTTTGTTGAATACTTTTGCATCAATATTCATAAGGGAAATTGGTCAATAATGATATCAGGGCAACTGTGCCTCATAAAATGAATTTGACAACATTCCTTATGTTTCTGTTTTGTAGGATAATTTGAGAAGTGTTCATGTTAACTCTTCTTTGAAAGTCTGGTAGAATTCTGTGATAAAAATTTTTTGGCCTTGGAATGTTTTTTTTTTATTTTTGGTTGGGAAACTTTTAATGAGTGCTTCTATTTCCTTAGAGGTTTTTGGTGTGTGTGTGTGTGTGTGTGTGTGTGTGTGTGTGTGTGTGTGTGTGTGTGTGTGTTGTTTATCTTATCTTGACTTAACTTTGGTAAGTAGTAGCTGTCAAGAAGATTATCTATGATTCTCTACTTCTTTTAGATTTTTCCAATTTTATAGATTATAGGTTTTTAAAGTGTGACCTAATAATCCTTTGGATTTCCTTGGCATCTGTTGTTAAGTTCCCCTTTTTGCTTCCAATTTTTGTCATTTTGGATATTTTCTCTCAATGTCTTTTACTTAGTTGGAGTAAGGGTTTGTCTATCTTATTGATTTTCTCAAGGATCCAACTCTTCATTTCATAGATTCTCTGTATTTTTCTGTTTCTATTTTATTGACTTCAGTCCTCAGTTGGATTATTTCATGCCATCTACTCCTCTTGGGTGCATTAGCTTCCTGATGTGGAATGTCTTCTGTATATGAGTTGCTTCTTATTGGTTGATGAATAAAGCTGTTTCGGTCAATGACTTAGCAGAGTAAAGCCAGTGATTTAGCATTGAATCCCAACAGAGATAAAGAGTATATGGAATCAAAGAGATACCATGTAGCCACCAAAGGAGAAAGATGCCAGAATATTACCAGTAAGCCACAGCCTCGTGGTGATATACAGATTGAACTGGGCTAATTTAAAATATAAGAGCTGGCTAGGAATATGTCTAAGCTATTGGCTAAACAGTGCTGTGATTAATATAGGTGGCTGGGAAACAAAAACACAGAAACTTCTATGTTATAGCTTTTTTTTGGTCTCAAGTTTTCTGGTGTGTTGTTAATTTGCTAGTATGAGATCTCTTCAATTTTTTTGGTGGTACTTAGTGTAATAAACTTTACTCTTATTTGGGTATGTTGCATATTTATTTTCACTGAAATATAGAAAACTTTTACTTCTTTTCTGATTTCTGACTTGACTGGTAGAGAGTTGTTAAGTTTCCATGAGTTTCTAGGGTTTCTATCTTTTCTGCTATTGTTGAAATCCATCTTTAATCCGTGGTGGTCTGATAGGATGCAGGGAGTTATTTCCATTTTCTTGTATCTGTTGAAGTTTGCTTTATGATTGAGTATGTGCTTGATTTTGGAGAAAGTTCCACAAGCTACTGAGAAGCAGGTATATTTTTTTGGGTTTGGGTGAAATGTTCTATAGTTATCTGTTTGAATCATTTGGTTTATAACTTCTGTTAGCTACCTTATTTCTCTGTTTATGTTTTTTCTGGATGACCTGCCTGTTAGTAGACTCAGCTATTTTTAGTAACAAAAGGGGCTCAGTATGGAAGAAACAAGACAAATGACCCAGTTCTTCCGCTAAAAGTAAATAAGATTACAAAACAGGGAGCCAGAGAGCACAGAAGGGCTCAGCCCCTGTTACTTGACAACTGTGATGGTGAATGAGGTGAGGACCCATTTTAACACCTTGACTGACCAGTGGATGCACCCTCTAAAATTCTATCACATCTCCCTTCTTTTCCTCTTTGGGCTCAAAGGACATTATGTCTTTGTTTGTTTTAATGCTATTTATTATAAGGCTTAAATTATAGTTGGTGTCCTTAACAATTAACTTCTGTTTTATTGTTTATTTTATTATTTTTGAAGATTTCATACTTGAGTACTTTGAGTACATCATCTCCACCCACATTCTCTCACCTCCAACATTTTTCATCCTCCTACTCTCTCATCTCCATGATTTCTGCCATATTTAGCATTGTAACACATGAATGTATGTATATAAACAACCTGCTGAGTCCACTTAGTGTTTAGAGAAGACTGGTTCCTACTGGATAACCAATCAGGAACCTCCTCCCTGGGGCAGACTGATTCTCCTCTCAGCAGCTATTAGTTGTCTGTAACTGCATAAGGAAGGCCGAGAGCTTGAGAGATTTTCCCCATCCTAGTTGGCATATCAAGTTGTCGTTATGTAGGTCTTGCTTAAGTAACCATTTTGTTAAGGTTTTATGGGTTTAACACCCTGTCATGTATAGAAGACATTATCTCACAGCTGAAGTACTGATCCTCTTTCTCTTACACACTTGCCTCTCACTCTTCTGTGGTGTTCCCTTAGCCTTAGGTGTAGGGTTTATATTACAGGTGCATCAGTCGGGACTAGGCACCTCATAATCAAATTTCCTCTGATTTTTTCCCAGTATTTCAGTGAGGTCTTGGTCCATTGCAAAAATTAGCTTCTTTTTGATGAGGGCTGACCATGACATGCTTTCTCTTGGGACACCAACCAGCTTCATGACAAGGAGACTTATTAATAATTATGAATGCTCAGCCTTATCTTATTTCTCCCACTAACTCTTATAAGTTAAAATAACCTGTTTCTCTTCATCTATATTTTGCCACGAGTTCTTTGTTTTGTTTTGTTTACTAATTTTTTCATTCTGTTTGTTATACTCTGTTTCTGGCTCACTGGTGGCTTCCTGGCTGCTGGGTCCCTGGCATCTCCCTCTCATACTCGCTTGCTCTCTTCTCCTTTCCCCAGCCTAGATTTCTCCTCCTCCTTATTCTCTCTGTCTACCAGCCCTGCCTATCCCCTTACTGCCTAGCTATTGGCTATTCAGTTCCCTTAGGCAGGCAAAGCAACACATCTTTACATAATTAAACAAATGCAGCATAAACAAATATAACACATCTTTACATAGTTAAAGCAATATTCCACCACAGCTGAGAGCTACACTTATCCTCTACACGAGGTTAGGTGTTTAGGATACACTTGGGAATGACACTAATTTTGGAAAGTGGTCAGTTCTCCTCTAAGGCCCATGATTTCACTAACAGAGAGAGGTGAGGTTCCCAGTACCAGGTATGAGTGGGCCTTACATCCAATTAGGCGACTCTTGTTACCTCTGTAAAAAATGACACCTGGAATAGATGTTTTATCATTCCACTGGTTCACAGGTGGGGGCTTCTTTAGGCAGGGATAAAACCTGAGAATGAAACTGAAAACTCACTCAAAATTTTTCATTTATTTGAAAAGTCTTTGAAAGCGTTAAGGCAATTCCGGATTCCAAATATGAAAGTTGGGTTTAAAGATTTTATCTTTTCTTTGGTGCCTCTCTTGGCACAGAAAAGTGTTCCACTGCCTGTGTTATCATGCAAATCAGCTCCTTATTTGCCTGAATGTAAGGACTGGCATTTCTATTTAATAATGAAGAAAAGCCATCAGATCCTTTCTCTGCTCTGTTGTGGGTCAAGGATCAGAGCCTGTGTCTCTCCACCCTTCTCCCAGCTTTCTCAGTCTGCAGCTGTTCTCGGCAGAGCCTTGGAGGCTTCTAGGGGCTCTGAGAAGCACTAAGGTAGCAGAATTTCCAGTTGCCCCCTCCTGCTTCTGACCGTGTTCCTCACATTGTCCACATTGTGACACTTCTACGCTTGTGTAAGGGAAACTGACTGCAGGTTTACTTTTGTTTGGAACTGATCGCTGGTAACACAACAGAAGGGAGAAGGAAATGTGAGAGTTTAGGAAAGAAAAAGGGAAAGGAGGGACAAGAAAGGAGAACTATGAACACACACCAGGACATGATTGCTCCTTTCCCATTCTATACTGCCTCCTTCTTAATATAACGGAATGTAGACACAAACTAAAGGTGCTCCTAGCCTGAATGCTTGTGCTCTAGATGACAGACTTCCTGTTGTCTTCTTTGAAGCGTTTCTACAGGTGTGATGTTTACATCAGACCTCAAATTTCTCTCTTACACATGAAGGAACTTCATTTAAAGGTCTGCAGGCGATAAAAGCTCATGGTTGTCAAGAAGAATGTGTGAGAGAGTGCCAGGAGATTTGACTAGGACCTCATCTTTAGCCTCACTGTATTCTAATGTCTGTCCTATAGAACAGGATAAAGACACGGTGGCAAAATTGTCAATATTGTAACTTCTCAAACCAAGCTGACAAGAGATAAAAATGGGATCCAGAACTTGTGTTCTGAAAATCTTTCCAAACAGTGGGTTACATGTAACTCCCAACAAGGCTTCCTTTTGCTCACAGTGTGTAAAACACTACTTATTAATAAGAAGACTTAGTCGTGGCCATAAACTACAGCAAGGGAACAAAAAGTAATCAGTATTAGCTCAGGACCCCCCAAGTCCAAGTTCTCAACATAAAGGAGACTTATCTACCCCCCGCCAAAGGACAAAGGGCAGGAAATAAAGGACAAAAGACAGGAGACAGAACATAAGCAAAAGGGGGAAAGGAGGCAGGGGTGATTGTCCTGGAGGACAAAGGGCTGGCTCTGGATAGAGAGGAGACAGATGTGGCCCAAAGGAAAATGGCAGTTTATTAAGGTTAAAAGGGAAACCCCAAGTTAGGTGTTAATTTTACTTGGACCTACTAATTAGGTAAGTTTAAGAGGGCATTTGATTGCTGGACCTCAACACTTTGATAGTTGGGCCCTGGTAGTCAGCCTCAGGAGGAGGGTGTGGACAAATAAGAGAATAGACCTTGGGGGCTAGCTTTAGGAACGGAATCTAATGGTTTTAAGCAAGGCAGAGGGATGGGGAGAAGGGCAAAGCTTGCCAGTGCTATATTTGCCAGGCCCGTCCTGGTCAGAGTCCCTTAAGGGACATTTTATAAATATCTAAGATCTCAAAAATACTGTCAAAATCCCTTCCTCTTTGTCTCCCAGATTCGTTATTCTTTCTGGGAAATCTCTCTCCATGCTGGAGAGCTTCTTATCTTGTTGGAGTCTACCAGTATATGGCAACCTCCCTTTTGTGTTGCTAAGTAGTCTCCAAATGGATTAGTATGGCTTGCTATGAACTAAACAAACAAGATTCCTGTTGAGACTGGGAGACAGTCTTTCTTTGTTGCTCCCATACCGATCAAACATGTTTAATCTTCTTCAAGAAGTGACCTTTTCCCATTTCAGAAGCGCTGGGGTTCTTCCCCATTGCCTCTCCCCATAATCTCCCGGGGACAGTTTTTTCTGGCTTGTATTATTTCAGCTGGTTTATTGCTTTGGCCACTTTTAATTCTGAGGGCTACCCTGAAAAATGAAAACCCAGTCTCGTAGCATGTGGTGAGAATCTTTCTGAATCCCTCCAATGCTCTCTCAACATTGCTAGCATCAAGCTGTAATTACACAGCCTAGCCCTGCTGTGCTCTGATAGCTGTCTGGCCCAGGGACCGTGGTTCATCCAAGGAGGCTAATGGGTTTTGCTTGCCTCTATCCAGCCTCTAAGTTCAATCACCTTTACATCCATTGCTCTGATCGAATAAAACCTTTGATGTCCACAAACACAAGGCTGTTCCTGTCTCGTGATGTTCTCTTTTCTAGAAATTTTCAGGGTCTTTCATTTATTTTAATTTTCAAGACTCCTTCTTTATGGCTTAAATAAATAAATAGCTTCCGAACTCAGGAACAGCCGAATGGCTTCCATTTCTGCTTTCTCTGCATGATTGTTTACATGACTGCTTCCACTTTCTCTGCTGAGTTTCAAAGCCCACATTAAGAGATTGAGACTATTTTTGCATCCTCGGTGAGTAGCGCAGGGCCTAGCATAGTGTGGGAGGTAATCTGCAGTTATTTTGTGCTGCCGGAACGGAGGGCTGCTCTGCCATTTGACCCACTGTATACCCAGGGCTCAGCGTTGAATTCCCAGGAGGACTGGATTCTCATTAAACTATTGCACCATATTTTCTATCTTTTATCTTTCCTGATCCTTGCTCTGGATTAGTGATTTTCTTCTAGGGATGGGCTGACCCCTTTCTCCTTCACCCTCTTCTTCAAGCTCTTTGTTTGGTTTGCTCAGCAAGACTCACTAACGAAGATAAGAGGACGGCAAAGGAAGACATAGAGCTCTCTTTCCAGTTCCTGCCTGCCTTGCTGTGGCATTGTGTCTTTGTCAACGACTGCAGAGGCAGGCTCACTCAGACACAGCCTTGTGTATGGGAACACCAAAAGCTTTTATTTGATCAGAGCAATGACTGTAATTGTGATTGAATTTAGAGACCCCCAGCTCTCACTGGTCCCCCGTTACACTATTCAAAGCCTTTATTTCATAGGATTTAACAGTCCCAACAACTTCCTGCTCTTGATAATATTAAGATGCCAATGTCCTTAGCTAGGTGGTGGTGGCACACACCTTTAATCCTAGTACTCGGGAGGCAGAGACAAGCAGATCTCTTTGAGTTCGAGGCCAGCCTGGTTTACAAGAGTTAGTTCCAGGATAGGCTCCAAAGCTTGTTTCTTTTGGTTTTCCTTTGGCTCTGACCGTATTTACAAAAATATTTTCTTAATATATAAATGTATAATCCTTCACCTAAGGGAGTTCTATGTCCTTCCAAGCATCTTAAAATGTGCTTGCCTATCATAAGGGCACCTGAGCAACCTATTGGATTTGAAGTATTTCTCAGGAACCCATTCACTTACCTTACATGTTGCCAGCCAGATTTCAAGAGCAATCATTGCCAATCACTACCAAATCCTTTCCTGACCATCAGCAGTCTTAACAGCATTGCACCCAAAATCCAAATTTCCAAAACACCACAAAACCATCCAATGCAAAAGCAAAGAGTTTTTAATCACAAGTTAACTCAGCTCCCTCCATCCATCTGAAGTGGTGGCAACAGCAACAGAGGCCACAGGAACAGTGCAGGAGAGACCCCTCAGCAGCAGAAAGATTGGGGTTATATAGGGGAAGAGACGTGGGGAATTCCAAGCCTGAGGTGGATTCCCAACTGCCAGTAACTTCATGACGAGAATTCCAAGCATCTAGGGGCTCAACAATTGGTCCTTTATCCCTGCTCAAGGATTGGTTGGTTTTTTGTGAGGGGCAGAGATGGCTCTAATTCTGGGGTCAAACTATGTTTCTTTCTTTGGTTCTTTTTACCTTTTGGGCTCTAATTTTTGGACCAGGGCAAATATCTTTGGTATGCTCTGAATCTAGGGACTTGGTACGTTCTTTTGGTCCTAGTTTCGGGATCCAGGGACTTTTCTCTGGCTCTAGTTTCAGGGACAAAATGTCTCTTCCCCTGGCTCTGGTTGCATTTTCAGTGTGTGTTTCTTTCCTTGGCTCTGAACACAGAGCCAGGCTGCCCGAGGGATTGTGCTATGTCTACAGACTGACTCAATGAATCTGTGGGGGCCTGGGTTTCTCAACAGAAACCTGATTATCCACCTGACATTGCCCACTCGGCACAGGACACATCCATCTCAAGTTCACAACACCCTCATTCATTGCACATTGTATCTCCTTTCAGAGACCAGCCTGGAGACACGATGTACTTCATTCCCTTTCATAATCTTTGGGATTTGCTTCTTATAGTAAGATGAGATTTCCAGGCCAAAGCTTCCATTTAAAATTTCCATTAAATACTTTTTAAATGGTCTCCGCTTTTGTGATGAATCTGCTCTTTGAGAAAATGTCTGTGTTTTCATCATCACTCATGGCAAAAGTTGAAGTGAGCATTAACAGAGACTGTTTTCTCTAAGAAGTAAGAATAGAGGACGATGCCTTGAAGAACACTGTGTCCCGGGGGTCACTTTTAGATCGTGGCAGCTATTTTTTTCCCAAATACCTAGTTGAAGTTAAAAGTAGTTGGATATAAAAATGTTGCCTTTAAAGTGAGCGTTTCCAGATATACATAAAAGAAACCGCCTGTCCTTGTTTTGTGCCATGATTCCGGTGCTTCCACAGACAAAAATAGAGCTGGCACTCACTCCTGGCACACTGCACTGGAGGCTTCTCTTAATTTGTTGTCCACCCTCATCCTGAAGGCCTCTTCATGTTGCTGCTTTCCAAGCATTTCCTTCTCATGAGTATCCATGTCCTATGCTACACAAAGTCGTCCATTTCCCAGGTTGACCTACACCCCTCCACCAAGCTCCACTTTTCCACAAACACTATTTTCTGTTCCTAGGCAATAGGTCTTAATTTTTACTTTACTTGTTTAATTATTTGCTTTATTTTTTGAGATTATACTATAATTAAAGCATGTCCGTCTTCCCTTGCCTTCATCCAAACTTTCCCACATCCTCCTCCTTGCTCTCTTTCAAAATCAGGGCTTCTTTTTACGTTGATTGCTGTTCTATACAAATATATAGTCCTAAATATGTAAGTACATTCTTCTCAGCCTGGATAATGTTATATGTCAGTATGGTAGATTATTTTGAATTCATTTTTACCTTACTGAAAAATAATGCACATTTGTTATAGGAAGAAAGAGAAGCAGTATAAAACCACCGCCTGAGACAGTAGTCAGTGAATATAGCCTTGGCCTATGTCACCTGATGCTTAGATAAAAGTACAAATATAGAGAAATACAAAACAAAAATGGGGTGATTTTTTATATGTCCCATATTCAAGCTGCTTTCCCATTTAATGCTAAATCAGGAATTTCTATGCATATAGAAAATGATAATCTTTATCCATCCCATCTTTGCTAATGTTAGCATTTTGATGCATGTGAGAATCCTGCTCAGTGGAAATAGACTATTAGGAGTGTCGTAGCAGCCTCCTGAGGGTTATTCTAGGCACGCCCCGCTCCCTGTGATCACTGCTGTCCTGGCTTTTATAATGCTCACCTTCAGCTGTTCCCTGTCTCGTCACTATCTACCTCATGGTACATATGCAGATCTATGAGTTTTCTATCTTTACGGTGAGTAGACTCTGTTATCAGTTTAAAGTTCTTTTGCATCTAGAAATGATTCGTGTCTTTAAAACCAGATTTGGCATTAATCTAGTTACTGAGATTTTCTCTTCATAAATATTAAATATACACCTTCTATTCCACTAACACAGGCTCTTAGGATTTCCACATCTCTCTGGTTAATTGTCACAGCCAAATGTGAAGAATGTTCTCCAGGGAATTATGAGAGAAGCCCATTTCTTTAGTTGCTAAAATATAATTTGGACAATAATTAACGTATTAATTATTATCCATATTTTCTTATCAAATTTTAATTAGTATGTAAAATAATGAGTTTTGATGCAGCATTTCTTACATATTCTCACACACATATATAGGTTAGTTTTTGGTGTTACAGTGCTAGGATTCATTTTTATATGTATATACATATTTTCAGACAGCTTTTATCTTGTTATCTTCCCTCTTCCCACTGCCCCTTTCTGCCACAATAGCTTTCTTCTATTTGCATGTCCTATGTACGTACATATTCTAAATTTAGCATTTGAATAGAAAACCAGCAATATTTGTTTTTCTAACAATGACTTACTTAGCTTATCACTTCCCTTAAGTCCCATCCACTTTCCAGAAAATGACATAATTTTGTCCTTTATGTCTAAGTGAGATGCCATATGGTATATATCATACACATTCTTCATCTATTTTGATGGTAATGAACATCTAGGCTGACTATAACTTGCCTATTATGAAAGATGCTAGACTATGCAACAGAGATAACAACATGTCTATGTTTATCACCTGCTTCAAAGTTTCATGCTTAATTTAGAGATCACACTACACATCGGCATGCCCACCCTCAAGCGACCTGAGGATATATTTCTTTCAAAACTTCATGCATGAGTATGGTCTTCACACTTTTTTTTCCTCTTTTTTTCTCATTCCTTTACCACTCCTTCTCAAATTCATGATTTTTTACTCTATAGATAGATATAGATATAGATACAGATACAGATATAGATATAGATAGATATGTGTGTATATATGTTAAATATAGATATTGTATGCATGTATATATGTACATGTATATATTGTAGTAGGGAGGCCACTTGTTCATTTCCCAGCTGGCCAGACTCCTGAAATAACCACACAGAAACTGTATTAATTAAATTACAGCTTAACTCATTAGCTCTGGCTTGTTATTGGTTAAGTCTTATATATTAATTTAACCCATCTCCATTAATCTGTGTATCGCCATGTGACTGTGGCTTACTGGATAAAGTTCCAGCTTCTGTCTCCGGTGGAGCTACATGGCTTCTCTTTTGACTCTGCCTTCCTTCTCCTATCATTCAGTTTAGTTTTCCCTGCCTAGCTAAGTTCTGGCCTGCTCTGCATCCAAAGCCGTCCTTTATTAACCAATGGTATTCAAAGCATACAGAGGGGGAATCCCACATCACCTCCTCTTTTCTGTTTAAATAAAAAGAAAGGTTTTAACTTTAACATAGTAAAATTACATATAACAAGACAGGTATCAAGTAAGAATTAAAGTTGCAATATCTATACCTATTGTATCTTTTATCATAACTAAGGAAAACTATAACTATAACTATATATTCTTCAACTCCATCAAAGACTCCAGAAGGATATATTACCTAAGTAAACAAGAAGTGCATTGTAAGCAACTTCCAAAACCCTAGAATTGACAAAGACATCTCACTGCCTGGACAGTCACCCAAAGTTTTTTCTGTAACGTTGGAGCATCCATCTTCAGCCTACAGGACCATTGTATCTACAGACTTTTTCATGAAGCAGGAAGTTTCAAAGACAGTTCCGCCTATATTGGCAGCTTGTCAGTTACTTTCTTCTGTGTCCTGAAGAATGTCTGGCAAGCTCTTTCATGAAGCAAGAACCCCAAAGGACCATCTCACCTTTAGGCAAGTTCAGCAGTCATTTTTCTGTGGGTCCTGCATGTCCAGTTCATGCAGCATAGCATCAAGTAGTCCAGACATGAGCAGTTTCTTGCCCAAATGGCTAACCAACTCCATAAGAAGCCTGTTTGATGCCCATCTTTCTCTTGGAGTAGACTGGTGCTGCCAGGAGCAGATGTGTCTCATTGTCATAAGTCCTAAATTCTTAAAACATTTTAAATGTCATATTCTGTAGTCTTTGAAAGATTTGAAGAATGCCTATCTATCTGAAATACATCTCTGTACATATAGAAAATCTAACTAACATGGCTAGATACTTGACTATTATAGATGATTATCTATTAACCTATATTTCATCATTATACATTGCATTTTTTAAATAAACTGCACAAACACAATAACTACATCAAGAGGAAAAAATATGCATATAGCAAAATTGACCTGAAGTTTGTATCAATAAACCAAGATACATACCAATGCAAATTTCTATAGAATATCTTCCTTTAAATATAAACATACATTTACAAACAGTATTTGGGAATATGGGCATAGTTCTCTCCAAACTGCTTCCTGCTCTTTGTTGGAAAAAGTAATTTTTTTGGTGGTATTCACAGAAAGCTTTCAGGAGGTCTTGGTTCATCAAACTACAGTAGTCTGGAAGAAATCCACAGGTTCTCATCTTCTGTGGAAACAAAAGAAGAACCTTTTTCCCAAAGCAACATATCCTTAGACTCAAATTTTAGAATCAAGAAGCCTTTGTGTTGGTTTAACTTAGCAGTCCATATAATAAATATCACTCTCTACTTAGCTTTTTCACAGTCAAAAAATTAAAAAAAAAAACACAATAATATACATAATCCAGGCTCTCTGTGAATTTCCATCTTTATGTGGCTTATTTTACTCTGTTATTTTTAATCTATAATCTGTCTCTTTTTTTAAAAAACAATTTACTTCTTTTTATAACTGTCTATATTCTTTTTCTTCTCTCTCCCAAGCCTATGTACATTTTTAAACACACTGTGACTTGTTTAGCATTCTTTTGTGTATCTGTCCTATTGTGTACCTGTAATTCTTTTCTGTCCAGAAGTGCTTCTTAAAATGCTAAGCCCTTCTGATAAACCTAATCTTAAACTGCTAAGCCCTTCTTATGAATTTAAGTGGTGGCATTTCTAGGGGAAATACGTCCCTGCCTGCTTGCTCCACCCAGTCTGACATGGCAGGGCAGAGGTTTATTTAGTGTGGGCCAAGCTCACAGCCCCATTTTCAGGCACACAGGGGTTTATCTGTCATTAAGCAAGTTGTAGCACTCTTCTCACAACCCCCATTTAAATGCTCTGTAGTCAGGTCTCTTGAAAGAGTCAGACTTTGTGCTGACATCATGGCCCAGAAAGCCATTTCAAAAATGCACAGCTTTTTTTCTGTTAACACTGAACCAGAAAAACCTCTCTTAAAGAAGCTATAGCATGCCACCAGTTGAAAAAAAAATGTAGCTAAACTTTGTTTTTCTGTGTCTAGAATTCCTTTCCAAGTTTTCTCAGGTCTTACATGGATGTCGTCAACACCACGTTAGAGCACCAATTTGTAGTAGGGAAGCCACTTGTTCATTTCCTGGCTGCCCAGACTCCCAAAATAACCACACAAAAACTGTATTAATTAAATCACTGTTTGACCCATTAGCTCTAGCTTCTTATTGGCTAACTCTTATATATTAATTTAACCCATCTCCATTAATCTGTGTATTGCTACATGGCTGTGGTTTACCGGATAAAGATCTGGTGTCTGTCTCCAGTGGGACTACATGGCTTCTCTTTTGACTCTGCCTTTTTTCTCCCAGCATTCAGTTTAGTTTTTCCCGCCTAGCTAAATTCTGCCCTGCTCTAGGTTCAAAGCAGTCCTTTATTAACCAATGGTATTCACAGTACACAGAGAATCATATATATAAATATATCATGGGTACCCATCCCCAACATATCCATATACAATTAACATTTAAGCCCCAGGCAGCGTCACTGAAGATGGAGCAGAAATACTGTTAGAGGCAAAATATTAGTTTGTCTGTGTTGAGATATTGTGTGTGTGTGTGTGTGTGTGTGTGTGTGTGTGTGTGTATGATATGTTTAAATACAACCTGATGATTTAATTTAGTGTTGTTCATAGGTATATGTGCCTACAGATGACCATCTGGGTTTGAATAACCTATCATGGGGGCTCATCCCTGGAAAATACTCATTCCCCCTCCTTTAGTAGCCATCAGTGGTCTATAGCTCTTCATCTAGAATTGGGGCCTGATGAGATTTCTCTGATCTACAGTGGTATGCCAATTGTTGTCATTTTCAGGTCTTGTTGAAGCAACTATATTGTTGAGATCTCATAGGCACAGTTTTCTTGTCATATATAGAAGACAATATCTCAACAAAGACAAACTAATATTTTGCCTCTAACAGTATTTCTGCTCCATCTTCAGTGATGCTGTCTGGGGCTTAAATGTTAATTGTATATGGATCTGCTCGGAATGGGTAATGATCAGTGGTTATCTACATTTTGACCAGTTGTAGCTTTCTATAATGGTCCTTGTCTGCTGCAAAAAACAACATCGTTAGTACAATTGAGAACCGTACTCACCTGTGAGAATAAGAGTGGGTATTTAAAATGCAGCTTGTGGTTATGTTGGTTTAAAAGAATTCTAGTAGCAGGTTCTCATCTGTGTCCACATCAGGCATGACTAGTGAGCTAGGTTTAGGGCGTTGAATACGAATGCCCACCAATTGAGCTGTGCTTCTGTCTCAATAGATGGCTGTTGGTTACCCCAAGGATGTGAGTGCCACTACTGCTTCTTCAGAATATCTTTATTGTGGTCATTGTTGAGGTTCACAGACATTAAAACTTGGTAGGACTATTGATTACCTTTCTCCCTTAGCAGCTTGCATAGCTTCTTCCAATACTGTAGAGATAATCCTCAAGCAAGAGTCTTCCAGACCAGTTCAAGTTTGATCCCTCCAAGTACTCTTTCCTAAGTGTATAGTAGCTTCAGGAATAATCTGACCTTTGATTTCGGAGAGATAACCACGGGCTATGCCAATACCCTCTATTGTTTGGAGGATTACTTGGACTCTCCTGACCAAAAATCAACTTAAAAGGATACCATGCCTGGTATCATAATATTGTTGTTAGATAGTCTAATCATAATAATCATAATATTGTTGTTAGATAGTCTAATCATAATAATCATAATCATATTGTTGTTAGATAGTCTATACATATTGTTGTTAGATAGTCTATAGCTTTTTGGAGTAGTATTATCACCCCAAGAAACATAACTAATATGAGATATATATATATATATATGTGTGTGTGTGTATGTATGTGTGTGTGTATGTGTGTGTGTGCATGTATATGTGTATACACATATATGTAATTTCAGTAATAAAATAATATGACTCCCTCTGACTTATTCAATCATCATTATTGTTATTTATTCCTCCTCTCTCCATTTTCCTCTTTGTATCCTCCATCTTAACTGCTTTCAAGAACACAATTATTTAATTTACTCTGTGTTACACCTTGATGAGCTCAGATCTACGGAAACCACATTTAGTCCCACTAGAGGAAACAAGCCCAGTGACTTCATGAGATTAAGACATTTCATGTCATGTAAAGCAGTTCCTGACAGGAATGAGCAGTGATACAGTAATCCATTCAAAGGGCTCTGAATGGATTACTCACAGCTGCTAATCAGTCTGCAAAACAGCTCATACAAGACACTAGGAGCTGGAAGGGATCTGTTTCCTGAAGAATATGTGCACTCTCTTGAAGAAAGCATTCATAATTATCTTCTAAACATGATACCTATATTGGACACATCTGCAAGCCAGATTTTGTGGTCCAGGAATCAGAGCACTACCAAGGATGCAGACTTTGCATGTGTTAACCAAATTTCTCACAAAATAATATATGGAAATTGATATACATCAATACAATGATATATTTAAATTTTAATGATTTTAGAGGGCCTTAACAAATGCGGTTGGATTCAAATCCCACATCTCTGACTGCATATAAATTCATGCAGGCAAAACACTAATACACATAAAAATAAAAGAGAAAAGGTAAAATGAGAAATAATGTAAATTTAAAAAAAAAACTCTTCACAGCATAAGATGATATCACCTCAAGTTTTCCTCATAATGTACACTCTATGGATAAAACATTTACAAAAGAGACACGTTTTAAATGAAAATCTCTATACTAAAATGACAGCCTTTGTTTCCTAAATTAACAGTGAAAAAAGGGCTTAGGAACAAAAACTCATCTAGGATAGATACACAATATAAATAGTTATATCAGCATGAACTCATTTAATTAAAATGAGTTTCTTCACCTTCTACCAGATGATTTATTCTAAGTGGGAAAATTAAATACGGATATTTATATTATGAATTGCTCCTTTTATTACTTTTAACTAATTTAATGTTAAAATATTTTAAGACTAAATAAATGGCTTTCATACAGTGACTTGATATCTATGCATATGCTTCGCTACTACAAATAATTTTATTGCCAGCATGAAATACTAGACTATCCTAGCTTGTCACTACATACATTTCCATCTGTATCTTCACATTTGTCTTCATCTCATTTATAGATTTTAGCATGTTCTTTACTTGGTGCTGTGGTCCCTGTGTCAACATTTATTCACGGTGTAGAAATCCAGTCCTTCACACAGTAAAGCATTCAGTTACACCAAGTAATAGGAACAGAATGGATGGGAGCTAAGCACACAGAATGGGAGCTAAGCACGCAGAGGGCAGGCGTCTGACCCTAGCAAGTGGCTTCACACAATAATCCCAATGACTCACAGGAAGAGATCCAGTGTGCTTGGTGAGCAAAAGTCATTTCTTGACATAAATGAAGGTTGGGGAGATGGTCCTCAGTGAAACAGTTGCTATGCAAGCATGAAGATTTGAGTTCAGTCCCCAGCACTCAGTAAAAGAGTTAGGCAATACTTCTAATCCTGTTACAGTCTTGACAAAGCTAGACAGATCCCTCTAGCTTGCTGGCCAGCGAATAGCCAATCTAGCCATGCCAATGAATCCTAGACCATTGAACCTAATTCATAAAACAAGGTGAATAGTAACTAAGGAAGATACTCAAGGTTGACCTCTGACTTCACACACACACACACACACACACACACACACACACACACACCATCACCATCACCATCACCACCACCATCAACAGCACAGCAACAACTCAATGAAAATTTGTTGTCATGACCAAATATATTTGAAATTCCCATATTATGCCTGTTGTTGAAGAGCACTGAGGTGTTGACAGGGGTTTCTGTCCCACCCTGTCTCACATCTATTTAGTCCCAAAGAATCACACAGAAGTCTACATTAATTATAAACTGGTCGGCCTATTAGCTCAGGCTGCTTATTAACTCGTATAACTTATCCCATAATTCTTGTCTGTGTTAACCACATGGCTTGGTACCTTTTCAGTGAGGCAGTCACATCTTACTTGCTCTGTGTTTGGCTTCCTCTGTGTCTGGGTGGCGACTGTGGACTGAGCTTTCCACTTCCCAGAATTCTCCTGTTCTTATTGCCCTGCCTCTGTTTTCTGCCTCGTTGCCCCAACTCTACTTCCTGCCTGGCTACTGGCCAATCAGCATTTATTTAAAATCCACATGACAGGGTACAGACCATTGTCCCACGACCCTGAGGTAACCTTATGTTCATTTTAAGGCATCCAGAAAATCTTGACAAAATATATGGCATGAAAGTTCAATTAAAGTAAAATTTTTACTCATAAATTATCACTTGGTTTTTTTCACCACTTTTGGAATTTCTCCAGCCCTAATTGCAGCACATACCATTTTTATTTTAGATCATAGGCACAATTATGATAGATTGCCTGGGTGCTTAAACTAAAGTTATAAAGTGATTTATTAGCACACAGTGTCCTTTCAGGTATAGAATCACAAGTAAATCTCTGCTAAATCTGTGCTCATATGAAAATCTTAGTTATTTACCCCTCTCCCAGTTCTTAAAAAAACACTAGTGCCTTCCTGAACAGAAAAACAAAAATCTTAAAAGAAAGCCACAACATTTTATTGCCTTGATTTAAAATTTAAAATTTTTATTTTGAACTAAATTGCTCCTCTGTCTAAACAGAGAGAAAATTAAATATTTAAGCCACCCAAAGCCAAGTCTTTCTCTTTTGAAATTTGGGGACACAGTTTGAGTCACACATAAGCTTTGCACTCACTTTCCATAGGAATCATAAAAATTTTCTTCAATCTCATCTGTTTAATATAATGAAAGCTCATTTCCCATCTGGAGAAACCAACCAAACCTCCTTTGCTTTAGAATACAATAAGATTCTTCCCACCATCATTGCAGCCCTAGCACAATGCCCTTGACTCTCACCAACTTTCATTTGTTCTGTTTTGATGTCTGCTTTGCCATTCTATTGCAAACTTCCATAAAAATAAAGTCGATGCAGTCAGTCTTGTAAAGTTTTTCTGCATTTATTGCTTAGATTCACTTCTGGTACCCAGGCACCAAGAGTTTATTCACTTTCTACTTTTCATGCAGATAACATGCATGACTTTATGGATATTTTAAAGAAATTAAAATTACTTATATTCATATAGCAGTGGCCCTGTAAGATGATGACATACCTTTCTTTAGAGGCCAGTATCCATTATACCCATGAGTTAGTTCATCCTTTTATTCAAGATTCTAGTTGAATGACTGTTATCTCCTAGATACTGTGCAAACAGAGAAAGTAAAGAGGGTAACATGTTTTCCATGGATAATAAGCCCTTACCTTCCACATATATAAAAGATATGGATGATTAAGGTATAAGTTGATATAGGAAGTAATATTTAGAGCCAAAAAGAGGCCAAAAACAGATGGGTTGGGTTATGGTTTATTTACTGGAGAAAATTCACAAAGAAATGAGTCTTGATATCAACTTGACCAGTAGCCATGCTTCTTCTTAGACATGTTACCTCAGATCATTTCAATATCCTCCTTTTTAAATTAAGATTTTTAAATACAATCTTTTGTCTTTTACATAGCTATCCCTGTTCCCACTCACTCCCCTCCTCCCACCCCAACCCCCTATCCACTCCTCAGAAAGGGTCAGGCTTCCCATGAAAAGTCAACAAAGTCTGACACTTCACTTCGAGGCAAGACTAGGCCCCCACCCCTCTTATATAGGCAGAGCCAGGTATTTTTCCAAAGAGAATGTGTTCCAAGATGCCAGTTAAAGCACTAGGGATAAATCCTCATCCAACAGACTGCCCAAGACTCACAATTGTCCTCCACATTCAGAAGGCCTAGTTTGGTCCTATGCAGGTTCCCCTGCTATCAGTCAGAGTCAGTGAGCTCTCACTAGCTCAGATCAGCAGTTTCTGTAGGTATCACTATCACAGTCTTGACCCCTTTGCTCATATTAGGGCTCCTCCCTCTCTTGAACTGGTCTCAGGTAGATCAACCCAGTGCTTTGTGGTAAGTCTCTGTATCTGCCTCCATCAGTTGCTGGATGAAGGTTCCATAATGACAATTTAAAAAAGTCAATGTTTGTTGGTCTTCTTGGACTTATGTCAGGCTGGCTATTTACTGGCAGGCAAATGTTCTGGTTATGAAAATAACACAAAGTCATCTTATTTACAGAGATTTATATGAGATATAAGAGCCAAGGCACACTTTGAGAAAGATAGCATAATGAAATGTAAAATGTTTGAAAACTTAGAGGAAAGTAAAGTAGTCTTCACTAACAAAGATGACCCTGGATGAGAACCGGAAGAATGGCAATATAGATTGCCTTCTGATCTAAGGAGCACAGCACTTAACGGAGGTCTCCTGAAATCATAATGACTCATACATCACCAAAAGTTGTGTGTGGGAGATGCGCAATCAGCAAGGAAGTCAGGAGTCAGTAGATCCACTGCAGGAGATTTTAAGTGAGCTGGACCCAAATTTAAACATGAGGACCAAAACACATTTCCCCTGCAAACATCCTTTTGATGCTCGCCAAGTCACTGGAGACAAAACTGCATTCAGGTAATAAACAAAGAAACAATAGCACACAAAAATAAGCAATTAACACAGGTAATATGCAAGTGAAGAAATTCTACCAAGTCAGCTGTCTGCTCTGAGAAACAGAAAACGAAAAAAAGGATACGGACCATAACCCCGAGATCACAGAAGTTCAAAGAGTAGACACAAAGGAAACCAGGAAAGCTGATGAGACAGCAAGATGAAAGCCTTCAGAGCATACAAAAAAGTAGAGGAAAAAGAAAACATTACTAGAAAAATTAGTTACTTTGGAAGCAACGTAATATAATATAAGCTTGAGCAAAAATACGCTTAGAAATGGGAAGACCAATGAGAAAAATCACACAGGAAAGAAAATAGGAAAGCAAGTGGAGAAGCGATTGTGGAGATGGAGACAAAGACACTGGCACGAGAACCAAATGTGATTCTGAAGAGAGTCGGGAAATAGGGAATAGAAGTGCCACCACCCCAAGTTGCCTTGCAGGCATCGGGAAGAAAGCCAGGTGATGTACCCATGACATCTCAGAATGGAGTCCACGTGACTGTCCCCTAAACAGGAAGCACTTTTATTTTTTAGGGGCAGCTATAAAAAGAAGAAACTCAGACAAGAAGCTGTCATAGAACTAACTGCCTCAAACACAGAATTAAAGTCCACAATGCTGAGCCATGGAATAGGATGCCATTATTATGATGGGTAAAGGTGTGAGTGTGTGTGTGTGTGCACATGCTCACACATCTATATGTGCATCCATACCTATCTATACCTATACAAATATATACACATGTGTACACGAATAATTAACAGAATCAAGGAGGAGGAAGAGGTAATTGACACCAATATACCTTTCATTCTGCTTTGGGAAAGAATAGGCAGCTATTAATTAACATTGAAATATGAGGCTAAAATTCTGTTCTTTCAATCTTTATAAACTTATCATTTTTTCTTTCAATTTTCACTTAGAAGCTTTATAGTCATAAATAGGACATATATAAAATATGTGAATTTTAATAACTTATTTTGATCAACTTTATTTAAAGAGCATGACAATAGTTCTCCATCATCAAAGGATTTTAGTAGTCAACATTTATAGTAGACTAGTGTATTCAAAGCATGATTTGGAAAAGTAAGGTTACAAATTCATTTTCTTTGGGAGAATGGCCGTGGGATTTTAAGGAAGCTAAGCAGTAATGGAGCAAAGAAGGTTAAGGATGGAAGAATAGAGCTAAACACAGAGGAAGAAAGGAACAGAAGTGATGCATTGACCTATCTGGATAGCAGCATGAGGTGTCTTCTTCACAGTAAGACAACCCTTATAACATGCTGACAAGCCGTGATTCTGTTAGGTTTGGAGTGGTGGTGGTAGTAGTGGTGGTGTGTGTGTGTGCACGCACGTGCATGTGTGTATGAGGGTATGCTCATATATTTAAAGAATAGAACTTCGTTTGATGTGAGGACCCTGAGGAATCTTTCTTTCTGGTTTAAAAATAAAAATAAAAATGGAAGCATTACCCTTTCTGGCTTAATATTTCTCTGTGTAAAAATAGAATAATTTCTCTATTACATGTTTGAGTATTTCAACATTATTGAAATTTTTGCTTTAATAGGAAATGTTATTGTCTTAATGAGGTGGATGTAACTGAGCTTTTAAATTCTTAATGAAAATACAAACTTGTTTTTCTTTTGTAAGTTACCAATTCATAATCTTTCCTATTTAAGTGGGATAAGTTCTTTAAATTGTGAATGTATAATAATCTGCTTACATAAGCTAAACATCTCCAAATATGTTGATGCAGTGATATTCTAACAGACTGCTAGCCACATGGGGAAATTCACTGCCCATATGGGGGTTGAGATCTGAGAAGTCTATGAAGAACTCAAGTTTTTCTTCAGGGAAAACAGAATTGGGCCTTTGGCCTTACTCAAGAGAAAGAAATAGAAGGAAGCTTGCTTCCTAGCTAACTTATGCTTAGGGAAGGCTTCCCAAGAGTTTAGGATCTCCATTCACAAACTGAGCAAAGAGCATCAATAAGATTTTTAGTCTTGGAAAGCCATTTACCAGAAGAAAGACTCTAAAAGGTTTTAGAGTGATGTGGTCTATAACAGTCTTTAAATGACATCACCAACCAGAAGACGAAGGCAGGTGAAGTACTCAAGTCTTGCAATGCCCTTAAAGCAGCAAGCAAAGAAGAAATGCTGGAAGACTTCTTTTAGGACCAGTTTCAGCAATGTTACCCATCTCTCCTGGCATTTGTCTTGTATGCAAATGTCTTAAGGTGTGCAGGCAAAGTTGAAGCATGGGTCACACTGTGAACTCTCAAGGAAAAATGCATCCCCATGCTAAGAAGAGTTTAGTAAAATGGATCAAGGAAGGCTCTTGGTTTAACTAAAGATTGAAAGTTGTAGCATAATTAGAAAAAGGGGCATATTGATGCAACAAGGATAATTACTTGTGGATGCATGCAAGAAGGAGACAGAGTCTATAGCGGAGAAACATGAAGTACATCTTAACTGAACAAAAATGTTAGATCCAAAGCCAGGTAGTATAATTAGCTAGGAAACCACAAGGAAATGACAAATCCATGGAACAAAAAAAAATGCTATAAATCCAAATGTCAAGAAACCAGGAAGGAAAGCCTTAACATTTGTATAAACAGCTGCCTACATCAGGATAAAACACTAGTGTTAGAAGCCTTAATGGAAAAAAAAATTCCCAAGTGGATTAATTATTCGTGTATTTATCCAATAACTATAGAATTAGCCCATAATATGGGGAAAATATGCTTCCAGAGAGTAGATGGTGGAAACAGGAAATACCCTATAACTTCAAGAATAAAGGCCATGGTGCAATAAGAAGAGAATTATGTGTGTGGGTGTGTACGTGTGTATTCTTGCATGTGTGTGTAAGTGTGCATACATGCATGCATGCATGTGTCTGTGTATGATGAACTGATTTTTAAAAAACGTTTCTGTTGTTTGAAAATTTGAAAAAGAACATATAATAAGTTTTGATCAAATCTATCCCCATTACCTCCCCTCTAATTCCGCCTCACTACATTCCCCTACCAACTTCCTGTATTCTTTTATAAATCCACTGAGTTCACCTAGTGTGACTGTATGGGCACAAATATAGGACCATACATAGGAGCATGGTTAGGATCTCAGGGGCCACATTCCTGAAGAAAATTGACTCCTACCCCAGAACTCATGAATTATCAATAGCTCATCAGGATTAGTGCTTCATGTCCCTCTGCTCTATACATTCTAGGATTTGGGCAGGCTTGGTCTTGTACAAGTCTTCTGTGTGCAGTACCAGCTGCTATCAGTTCATGTGTGCAATTGTCCTCTCACCTCCAGCTATGAGCTCACAGTGCAATTGTCCTCTCACCTCCAGCTATGAGCTCATGTGTGCAATTGTCCTCTCACCTCCAGCTATGAGCTTACCTGTGCAATTGTCCTCTCACCTCCAGCTATGAGCTCACAGTGCAATTGTCCTCTCACCTCCAGCTATGAGTTCACCTGTGCAATTGTGCTGTCACCTCCAGCTATGAGCTCATGTGTGCAATTTTCCTGTCACCTCCAGCAATATTTGTTTCCATGAAAGAATAAAATATCACAGGAAACACAGAGGAGTTAAATAGCCTAGTCCTGGAAACAGGAACACAGGAAGGATCAGCCGTTGCCTGCTGCTAGAACCAGAGGAAATGCTAAGCCAACATTTTCTTTGTTTCCCTTCCAGGATGGAGAATGGGAAAAGTTAACAAATGCAAAATGGTTGTCCCTGGCATTTCTCCTACATAGTCTCTTATTATTGATGTTCCCATTTCTCCACTTCTGTCTTCTCTTCATGAGTTGTCAGCTCATCCATAAGAATTTCCATTAATTATTTTTTCTTCTTTACCCTCCCCATTTTTCATAATTTCTATGTCTTATTCTCAATAACCAATTGAGAAAAGAAAGTTCAGCAAAAGTCTCCATAGCCGGTCATAGCTTTCCTGTTATTGCTGCGTAACTATGTTCATTTTAAAAAACAAAAATGTAAACACTTAACTCAAAGTAACTGAAGGACGATGCTGAGATTTTTAAGCAATGACCACTGTCTACCTTTAATTTGGTCTGTCCTTTAAGATTGGGCTGGTATGTATTTCCTGTACTGTGGCAGCGGCCGGGTGTGCAAATCTCATGTCTCTTTGTTGAAATATTAAAGGTACTACAACCAGGATTGGTCTTTACCATTTGTTTTAGTGCTGGCTACAGTGAACCCTTGAAAGCATATCTATGAATTCCTAAAATGTTTCTACACCATTGATACTTAACTGTTTTTCTATATATCTACAATTCACCTCGAAAAGCTTGCCCTAGAGTAGACTTTATTCCAAGTTCTTCAACTGTCTATCAGACCCACTAGTGCCTACTCCTTCCTTTCCTCTGCTTGTTTAATAGTCCTGATAGAGTTTCAATTATATCTCCAGCCACAACCATTGCCCCCCAAAACATATTGCCACCATTGTTAGTGGAAGTTGAGTATCTGCATGGATCCAAATAAGTAAGCATGAGTGAGCGATTCTCCTTGATAATTCTGTTCTTGTTTGAGTGTTTGAGGAGATACAGAAAATTCCAAATATAACTCCAACATTTAGCTTTCCATAATAATCCTTACAAAAGGCCTAAGAGTTAGTTAATTATAAATATAGATCCATCTAACTGAGGAAAATTTAAAATATGGCCATTCTGTTGGTATCCATTTCAAAATGCACATTACAAATACAATGCTAGAAATAACTGTAAGAGTTAAACACAACTATAAAGATAAAAGATAATGATGTGTACACGGAGAAAAATAGTAAGGAAATGAACAGCATGAAACAAGTGGCATGATTGGAAGAATACTAAAAGTATGTAGTGATATCATCACACAGAATGATGCTGAGAATATAACCTCATCCAACAGGCAGCAACAAAATCCTTACAAGACAGTCTTTTCATTTCAGGTCTTTACAGATGCATTAGCACTATGATCATTATTATATAAAACTCAATGTTCTTTTCATATCAAATCTCTACAGATGTTTTAGAACAGAGATCATTATAATGTAAAACTCTAACAAACACAAAAAGAGTTGAAAATAACTTCAGCTCTCACATCTTAGTATAATCATCACTTACCTTTTATGAATCTTAGTCTGAATATTTCTCACGTATTATTTTTGCAAACTTCATAGATGTATGTATGTTTGGATGGATGGATGGACTGATGAATAGATGGAATGATGGATGGATGGATGGATGGATGGATGGATGGATGGATGGATGATGGGTGGGTGGGTGAGTGGTTGGATGGATGGATGGATGGATGGATGGATGGATGGATGGATGGATGAATGGATGGATGGACTGATGAATGGATGGATGGATGGATGGATGGATGGATGGATGGACTGATGGATGGATGGATGGATGGGAAAATTGGTAGATGTGAAACTGAAATTATTTTGGATATTTGGACATATTTTGTTTAATGTATATTTTAAAAGCTAAAAAGTTTGGAACAAAAATATTCCAGTATAAAGCCCAAAACACTTGGGGAAAATTATTTCTAGAAATTTTTATGGACAAGAGAAATTCTAGAATTTTTTATGGGCAAAAATATTATGAGAATAGAGATTTTCAAAGCCTGTCTCCTCTTCGAGCTTCCTTAATTCTTCTGCACTGCAAATATTTTTGAACTAGCATGTTACTCTCCTATAGTGCCCTTTCCCAGTTGCTGAACCCTACTATCACAGGCCTTTTTACAAACATTTACATTTAAATGAATCCAAGCCAACTATCATTTCTTCATTAAATTCATACACCGTCCTTCTTAGGTTTGTGACCTATTTAAAAATGTTCATTGTTTTTCAGCCATTTTCGATTCCTCTGTTGAGAGTTCTCTGTACTCCATTTTTATTGGATTATTTGTTCTTTTGATGATCAATTTCTTGAGTTCTTTGTATATTTTGGAGATCAGGCCTATGTCCAATGTGGGGCTGGTGAAGATCTTTCCCATTCTGTATGCTGCTCTTCTATGATGTTCGATGTGGTTGGCTTTATGTCGAGGTCTTTGTTCTTCCCTTTGGACTTGAGTTTTGTGCATGGCGAAGATCTCCTGAGTAAATTGGGAGCATGGAGATCATGGAAGAAGGTAGGAGGGAAGGGGAGAGAGGGGAGGGAAGCAGAGAAAAACACATAGATCAATAAAAACAATTTTTTTAAAAAAGAAATAAATTGAATCTTCCAAAATAATAAAAAAAATAGTTTATTGTTGACTTCCCCTGCTGGCTTGTGACAGCTTGGCACGATCACATCATTTCTAGCGCTCAAGTTTCCTGACTCTCATTGCATCTTCTTTTAAAATCAACGTTTCATGTTCATATTACTGTGCCCATGGATTTTTCAGAAGATAAATGATAATTCTCTCTCATTTATTGTGTTCCTCTCAGTTTAGTAGATGATTTTCCTCTTACGTCATTCTCCCTATTCCTTCCCAAAATTAATGTTATCAAGAGTCCATTTTTCCTTCTGTGATGTTTCTGGCCCCTCTTTCTCTTCAGAACCCTCTACTGGTTGCCCTACTTCTATGGAACTGTCCTACCCTCACCCTTGAGGGCCCTCTTCTCAGTCCTATAACGGTGGCCCAAATCCCATGTGTTCTTGTTTAGAAGACATTTTTATGTAAGAAACAAGATATTCTTGCTTAAATAGAAAATGTTTTGAGTAAAGGAGATAGGTGTGTATGTATGTGAGATCCTGTGTATCTATAAATTTTTAAATTTCTGTTCTTTGGGTGGCTTGGCTAAACAATAGTCAAAATATTTATTTTAGGGCTGGAGAGATGGCCCAGATTTAAGATCAAGTAATGTTCTTTCAGAGGACCCAGGTTTGGATTGTAGCACCCACAAAAGACAACCCAGAAGAGCCTGAACTCCAAATCCAAGGTGATCCAATACCTCGTGCCTCTTCAAGCATCTGTATCACAGACAGGTACATACACATACATAGAGATATGTGATTAAAATAACAACAATTTAAAATCTTTATATGGAGCAGAAAAAACTGTTATTTCTGAATACAAACATTTTCCTGTTGCCACTGTGTCTGCTGCAGTGTCAAAACCATTTCATTTCAAAGGCTGTGCACATTACTTTCCACCATCTCTCAAACCTGGTTCTCCTGAAGATTCTGGTTCAGAATAGATGCCAACACTTTTGTCTTTTTATTGAGTTTTATGCTGAGCACACAGGAGGCCATTTGAACTTGGATGACACAATTTTTCTTAAGGGCATAGTTTTAATGTCAACAATCATACTTTCATTATCATACTTTCATTTCCTGGAGAACGCTTAGTTGCCCACTTTAACCACCTGATCAAGATACAGGAATTCAATCTCTTTGTGTGTCTTCCTTGTGAGATCAGTTAAGGTCCTCCTGAAGGTCCCCATCAATGTCACACCTTATCCATGCCCTTTGATTACTTGGGTTTCAAACTCCAAGACTCTCTTCAAATCTCTTGTGATCTCCTGTGTGCCAGATGTTTAAACACCACATGTTGTTTTCTGTGCACATACTTAAGTTGAGCCAGTGGGAGGGCTTCATGGCAGAGTCATCTGTTTGATAGTGGGCCTCTTGGACCAGTCAGTTTCTCTAGAACAGCCCTACTTGAATTTTAGTACAGGATTTAAACTCCTGAAGGGCCTGTGCAAAGGAGCCAGGAGCTACAGCTGAGAATTTGCACAACAATCAGTTTTTAAGCAGTGCTTGTTTGGCTGGTATTGAAACCGCTAGAAAACATCCTTTCCTTTGCTCCATCACTCACCTTTCTTCCCCCTACTTTACATTTTCCTCTTCGTTAACGATCGCCAGCAGTGTCTTTCCATTTTCCTTTGTTGATATAATAAAATTATTTCTTTTTTATTGGGGTCCCAGTGAGAGAACATGGACCCACTCTGCCGTCTTTGAAACCACCCTCCACCATTGCCTGCCTTCTATTGGCTTCCTTAAATCAGAAGAAAACCAACCCACAGGCAGGGGACATCACTGTGGGCACATGGGACTCCTTCCCTCTTCCTGCACTTCACCCGTAAAATTGAGACAATGTTTTTTCTCTTGAGGAACCAGTGTGAGCTACTAAAAGTTTTGGAAAGAGGTTTAGGTCGACTTTCTCACCTTCAATTGCTTTGGTCTCTACTTGACAGTATTTTATTCCTAGTGTATTGTTTGGGCTGTGAAATTGTTCCTATTCCACTGAGGATAAGTTCTTTGTCATTTAATTTGTTCTTAATATTGGTAATTTCAAAGAGGATTAGAGTAGAAAATTGCATTGCGCCAACTTTAATTGGAGATTCTCTTTCTGAGGATTTTAAGTTTACTGCATGTTTTTACTGCATTCATACTGGCTTGAAGTAAAACGATAATTACTCATTTGGAAATTCCTCAGGCTCTTTGAAAAAGAAATCTCCTAATACCTATATAATTCTGTTTAATTTCTTTTTCTGTTTTTTTTTTAATTTTTGTTTTTCTTCTGTGTTCAGGCTAGTGACACTTGATATATATTTAATGTAATTACCTTAGTATTCAAGTCTACTAACTTTAAATTTAATTTGTTGAGAATTCCACGCATGAATACAATACTAACATCACTCACTTCGTTCTTTTGTACCCCTCCAGTTCCTCCCATGGTCTCCCTTGGCGTCTCTCAAATTAATGACTTCTGTAATTGTTACAGTTACATATGTGTTCTTTATAAATAGTCACATCCACACTACTGAATCCGTGCATCACTGTCCATCTGACAGGGTTGACTGGGACTAGATAACCTATCAAGTAAGCTAATCCCAGAGAAACACCCGAGTCTCCCTCTCTCAAAAGACACTGGTGCTAGAGCTAGTCACATAGGGTGAGACCTTTGGAAATTTCCCCATCCTCAAGTATACTAGCAACTGAATTTAAATGGAATTTTTGTTTATATACAGATACATCTATGGCAAGCAGTGACTGTTTTGCTTATTTGTCTGTTTGTTTTGAGACAATGAGCTCACTTTGTAGTTGAGACTGGCCTAGAATTTGCTGTATTGCTCAAGCTGGCCTCGAACTCAGAGCTTCAGCTACTCCAGCACCTGGGTTAGTCATATGAGCCATCATAACTGGCTCAATTTAATGTCAAAGAAAGAAAAGAATAACTCCTCAGGATAGGTCACTAATCATTTAAGAATTTTGTTTTCAGACTTTCTGGTGGATGCCCAACGGTATTATTTGAACCATTAAAACTGGATCCTATCAAGTCATGAATATTCATGGGGACAGAAGCCACTTTTATAGGTATCACTGTTATCAGATTACTCTCAGGTGAAAATAATACCCAGCTCCTCTGTACCCCTAAAAGTTTGACACTTAGGAGCTAAATTTATAAGATGGTTGGTTACCCTAGTTTTATTTGCCTACATTTTATTCATAGATGTTGTCTATGTTGTCTTCTTCATGGTCCAATGAAGTAGTACACAACCTGTCTATCAATTTGAAGTATAGTCAGACCATGAAAAATGAGCATTAAATGTTGTTAAGTATATGCATGTATCCTGGATCAATATTTAAAACTGGTGAGCCGGGCAGTGGTGGCGCACGCCTTTAATCCCAGCACTCGGGAGGCAGAGGCAGGCGGATCTCTGTGAGTTCGAGACCAGCCTGGTCTACAAGAGCTAGTTCCAGGACAGGCTCCAAAACCACGGAGAAACCCTGTCTCAAAAAACCAAAATAAAATAAAATAAAATAAAACTGGTAAGTTAACTTTAAAGCAAGATATTTCCTGTTTAAGATTATATGAGGGGCTAGAAACAGGAGTCAGAGATCAAGTTAGCATACAGTTCTTTCCGAGGACTTGAGCTCAGTTCTCATCCCCCAAGCTAAGCAATTCAACGATCACCTATAAGTCCAATTTCATAAGAGATCCAATTCCTCTCTGAACAAAAGCTATAACCAAAAACAACTTGGGAGGAAAGGGTTTATAGCCTATACTTCCAGATCACACACCATTACTGAGGGAAGCCAAGGCAGGACCAAGCAGGAGCAGAGCTGTGAAAGACTGCTGCTTACTGGCTGGCTTGCTCTCCACACTTACATTCAGCTGCCTTTCTTTTTCTTAATTTGTTTTAAATTAATTTTATTTGTATGTATGTTGTGTCTGCATGTATATATGTGAGAAATTGGGGCTCAGAGGCATCAGCTCCCCCAGAAGTGGAGTTACAGATGATTGTGAGCCACCATGTGAATGTTGAGAACTGAATCCCAACAGTATTTTTGACCCCTGAATCAATTTTTCAACCCCTCATCTACCTTTCTTTTACCTCCTAGAGCTACCTGCCAAGAGATAGCACCCCTCACAATGGGGTAAACGCCACCCACAGTGGGGATAAGCACCACCCACAGTGGGGTAAGCACCACCCACAGTGGGGTAAGCACCACCCACAGTAGGGTAAGCACCACCCACAGTAGGGTAAGCACCACCCACAGTGGAGACAAGCACCGCCTACAGTGGGGTAAGCACCACCCACAGTAGGGTAAGCACCACCTACAGTAGGGTAAGCACCACCCACAGTGGAGACAAGCACCACCCACAGTGGGGTAAGCACCACCCACAGTGGGGTAAGCACCACCCACAGTGAGGGTAAGCACCACCCACAGTAGGGTAAGCACCACCCACAGTGGGGTAAGCACCACCCACAGTAGGGTAAGCACCACCCACAGTGGGGTAAGCACCACCCACAGTAGGGTAAGCACCACCCACAGTAGGGTAAGCACCACCCACAGTGGGGTAAGCACCACCCACAGTGGGGTAAGCACCACCCACAGTAGGGTAAGCACCACCCACAGTAGGGTAAGCACCACCCACAGTGGGGTAAGCACCACCCACAGTAGGGTAAGCACCACCCACAGTAGGGTAAGCACCACCCACAGTGAGGGTAAGCACCACCACAGTAGGGTAAGCACCACCCACAGTAGGGTAAGCACCACCCACAGTGGGGTAAGCACCACCACAGTAGGGTAAGCACCACCACAGTAGGGTAAGCACCACCCACAGTGAGGGTAAGCACCACCACAGTAGGGTAAGCACCACCCACAGTGAGGGTAAGCACCACCACAGTAGGGTAAGCACCACCCACAGTGGGGTAAGCACCACCCACAGTAGGGTAAGCACCACCCACAGTGAGGGTAAGCACCACCACAGTAGGGTAAGCACCACCCACAGTAGGGTAAGCACCACCCACAGTAGGGTAAACACCACCCACAGTGGGGTAAGCACCACCCACAGTAGGGTAAGCACCACCCACAGTGAGGGTAAGCACCACCCAGAGTAGGGTAAGCACCACCCACAGTAGGGTAAGCACCACCCACAGTAGGGTAAGCACCACCCACAGTAGGGTAAGCACCACCCACAGTAGGGTAAGCACCACCCACAGTAGGGTAAGCACCACCCACAGTAGGGTAAGCACCACCCACAGTAGGGTAAGCACCACCCACAGTAGGGTAAGCACCACCCACAGTAGGGTAAGCAAGGTTATGAAAGCCCACATGTTATACCTGCTCTTGCTGTGCTACAGCAGATGAGGAATCCTTCGTGCTTCATATTAGCTACCTTTGATTCATTATCCTTCAAATACAAACACAACATGATCTCTATGGTGTACTACACTATATTGCTAAGCATAGACATAATAATGTACATCAAATCTTTAGTGGGAGTGTTAATCAATAAAATGCCCCCACAGAGTTTTCTAAAGGCCCATCTTACAGAGACATTGTCAAAGTTGGGGTTCCCTCTTCCTATCTCAGCCAAGTTTGTATCAACTTGACAAAACCTAACCACACACTCTGACATTCATGAGCACCTGCACTCACAATCACACACACACACACACACACACACACAAAACTAAAAATAATAAAAATAAATCTTTAAAAAAGAATGACATAAAGGGCTTGTTTTCCCAAGTCTCTTCAAAAGTATACAGTTGTCTTATAGACAAGAATATCAGTTATTAGCCATAATGTCAAGCCTGTGCAGCTACAAAGGATGCTTTTGCTTTGCAAATGATTTTCAAGGAAAACGAAATCTATGTTCCAATGTGTTCTGACATGTTTCAATTAAAAATCACCCTCATTTAACACATGTTCAGGACCATCAAAGTTGCTTGCTAAAGTGTGCGTATTGATAAACATTGCTCCGAAGCACAGTTTTTCATTTAAAAAGTTTGTCCATCAGTGCTCCATTAGATAAACCTGAACAGCAATGGAAGGAAAATGTTTTCGAGCTAATGCCTGACAGGAGTGCTTTTATAAACAGAAACGTTTTCATCACTGCTATCAATCCTCCAGAAGGTATTTCATTTGAACAAAAGGAGATATTTGAATGCGCTGTTATTAATTCCTCACATGCCTACCCAACACAGCATTAAGATACTGCGTGGAAAATAGAAAGTGATTCCGATTGAACTTGGAGTAGAGTACATTCTGCTAATTGCTGAAAAGTTACTGCTGCTCTCAGGCAATCAAATAAACCATTCCATAGAATGCAGAGCTTATGGTGATGACACAACTGGACATGATTAAACCACTCGTTTCCATCATAAAACTACTTTGTATAAAAGTGCTATTCTCGATACTGAAAGTTAGACGATTTCTGTGTATTTGAGATATTTAGAACTGCCTATCAATATTTCTTCCCCAAAGGAAACAAATAAAAACCCTCAGTCCGTGGTAAACACTTAAATGCCTACTATGGCATCCCCAGTTCTGTAAATGTCATAGTCAATTGTGTCCATGTGATTAGACCTGACCAATGCACTTATGAGAGGCTACGGGAGACCATGTGTAACTCCTGCATTGACTGCAACAGCAAACAGCAAACAAAGGGTCCTCCATGGCTAAAAGCAGTTGATTCTGATTCTTCAGTCTCCAGAAAAGACAGGAGACTTATCCACTCATGTGTCTTATCTGAAGAGTAAGTGTATAAAGTGTGTATATGATATAGTTCAGCAAATATCTAGAAGCTATCCTCTCAACTCTCATAAGTGAAAGTTTCTGTCTACTGAGGGGCAACCACTGCACTCATCTTCGTGTCTATACATTGGCTGTTAAAGATAATGCCTTTTGGAGGAATTGGGCACGATTTCCTTCAGTGACTGGCTGGTTTTACTTAGAGGACGTCCTCCAGGTCCTCTGTGCAGTCAAATATGTAAGCACTGCATACATTTCAAGGCTGAATAATATCCAATTGCCTGTGTATACCAATTCTCCTTCTTCATCTATCCACGGACAATTAGATTTCTTTCCCCATTTGGCACCTAAGAATAAAGCTGCTATGAACAGGGAGCACAGGTATTTCTTGAATACTAATTTCCTTTTCTGTCAGTGCAGAAGTGAGATTGCTGAATCGTAGGAAAGTTCTGTTGCAAAGTTTTCTTTAAGAGTGTCTGAGCAGCTGTATCAAGTCTTCCCCCATTTGTCATTCCCATAAATGGTTTACAAGGGCTAAGGTTTTTCCCATCCTACAAATACTTCCTTGTTTATCTAACTCCATGCATAATTAATGCTTTTACTGTGTAATTTTATTTCCTTGCTTAAGTTATGAGTTATAGTTTTCATGGTTTTTTTTATGATTGTTCAAGTGGGCACTTTAGAACTTTAGAATCATAGCACATCTTTAAGCTACTGTAGTCTACTCTGGGGGAGCTTATACCATCTCACCGTCTAATCTTACACAGAATGCTTCAATTTGGGCCTTCTTGACCTTGTTATTATGTTGGCCCTGCACTTTACTTGTTATGAATTTTACTTTATGCTATCAATTTTATAAACAGCCAATTATCTTTGAAAAGTATTTATGTAAAAATATCATCAGCATTATTCCATATAATCCCTATTCCCCAATCCTGTTTATAATCCTATATTCCTTCAACTGTCATTCTTTTCTGCTCCAAGACCTTAATTCAACCTATTGCTGTGATAAAAAACACTTTTAAACACTTTGGTCAAAGCAACTTAGGGAGTGAAGGGTTTATTTTAGATTACACTTCCTCATCACAGTCCCTCATTGAGAGAAGTCAACCAGGAATACAGCAGAAACTGTAGAGGACTGTTACTCACTGGCTCACTCATTGGCTCAGTGTATTCTTATACAGCCAAGCCTACCTTCCCAGGGATGGCCCTTCCCACAGTGGACTGAGCCTTCCCATATCAATTATCAGTGAAGATAATTTCTTACAAAGACCAACCACAGATCAATCTGATCTGCATAATTTTTAATTGAAGTTCTCACTTCCTAGGTTGTGTCAAATTGACATTAAAAGCCAAACAATGCATCATGGTTTTGGGTTGGCTTGGTTGTTACTTATAATTATTTTTTTTTGATTCTTTGTGAATTTTACATCATGCACCCAGCCTCACTCGTTTCCCAGTCCTTCCATTTCCACCTTCCACACTTATAAACCCACACACACAAAGGAAAGAAACTAAAAATTAAAAAGTCTCACCATGGAAGCTGTGATGTGTCACAGCAAGTCACACAGCAGACCCTTTTGTCCGACAGGTTTTACTTGCAAATGTTCACAGTTAATAAGTCACTGGTCTGGCTCCAAGTCTGTGGCCTATGCTATATCATTGATACTGGATCTTTACAGAGACTCCTCTCAGATACTCTGCTGCTGCCCTAAGTCATGGAGATCGTGTAATTCTACAGAACTGGTCCCTTTATGTACTCCAGTTCTTAGATTAGGTAGGTATTGGTGATGGGCCAGCCCAAAGATCTGAATATGGGCATGGGTGGTAGCTGAGTTGGTTAGCCCACCAGCTCCTCCACTGCCACAACACCAGAGTCAGCTCTCCCACACTGTCCAGGCAAGATGCAGGGTTGGCCCTACCGAGATCAGTACACCTTGTAACACTTTTTGTGAGCATTTTGTTTTTGCTTTTATTCTTGTTATTTTCTTCAGGTACAGAATTCTAGAATGGCAGATGCTTTTTTTTCTTGTCCCTTCAAGTGAGTGGCAGTTTGAAAGAAAATGGCTCCTAAAGGAAGTGGTACTAATAGGAGGTATGGCCTTGTTGGACTAGGTGTGGTCTTGTTGGAAGAAGTGTGTCACTGTGGTGTTGAAATAGGAGCGGCAGGGCTGCGTCCCTGGCACCCGGTGGCCCCCATGGCTAGCTTTACTCGAAATAATTACATGGAAACTGTATTCTTTTAAACACTGCCTGACCCATTAGTTTCAGGTTTTTATTGGCTAGCTTTTACATATTGATCTAACCCATTTTTATTAATCTGTGTAGCCCACAAGCTGGCTTACCAGGAATGATCTTAACCTGCGTCTGTCTAGAGTGGGAGAACCATGGCGACTCTCTGACTCAGCTTCTTTCTCCCAGCATTCCATTCTGTTTACTCCTCCTACCTAAGGGTTGGCCTATCAAATGGGTCTAGGCAGTTTCTTTATTAATAAGAAATCACTCCCACATCACTGTGGGGGTCAGCTTTGAAGTTTCATGTGTGCCCAAGATACAACCCAGTGTCTCAGTTCATTTCCTGTTGCCTGCAAGATGTAGAACAACACTCAAGCTATTTCTCCAGCATCATATCTCTCTGTACTACACCATGTCACACCATGATGATAAAGGACTAAACCTCTGAAACTGTAACCCACCCCAATAAATGGTGCTTAACAGACATGATTCATGAGCCTAACTTAACATAGGTTCAGTTTCCTCTATTTCTTTTGAATGACCCCCCCATTAAAGTGATTATCTTACATGTATCCATTAATTGCTTGTAGATTCTCAGAGTTAATTCTACATTAACTTTATTCTCCAGGATTTTATTTTGCAAATGCTAGGCAGCATGATACCCCTAATCTCTTAGTATCCCGGCAGCTCAAAGAACATGTCTCCCTGGAGTTTTCCCCTCTGCACTATGGTCTGGAATTTCTCTTAGGGTAGTATGGTACAAATATTAGGAGTCACACCTTTTGCTATCCATTTCTCAAGAACCACTGTCTTGAATTTTCTGATGTCTACACACTGAAAACCATTTTCTGCACAACTTTCCTGTAGGAGAGCTTTTTCATAGTGGGATCTGTTTCGTGTGAAGAGAATGGGAAATCAGGTTCTTGTTACTATGTCTTTGCCTGAAGTAAAAGTCCAAATCACTACAATTTTTAGATTTATGTTACCATAGTGTAAGCCACTCTGGCCTGATTAATACACACTTGATAGCCCTACCTAGAGCAGAAATTCCACAAGCAATGTGTCTTATGAAAAGATAATTTACAACCTATAACTTCTCAACTTGTTACAAAAGGTTATATTTTTCTATTAAAATTTAGAGAAGAGTATCTGAAATATCAAATGATATGATTTGTGATTTTGAACATCAGTGTGGAATTGGTCCTTTTCAGCTTCCAACAGGCAGACCTGCTGAGACTTGATATATACAGATGTAGTCATTACCCAAATGGCAGAAATCTACTTATTCTTGAACCCAAGAAACTAGTAAGATTCAAATTACCATTGGACCAACTGTCTTGCCTAAAGACTGAGTGTGAAAATCAAGTGAAGACATTCTCACTCACATGTTGGACAACTGTTGATGAGATGATGGCCAGGGCGAGCAGCCAAAATACCTCCCTTTCCCAGGGAGCTTGGGTTTTTTCACAGCATGACAGCTGGTCCAAATGTAACCCCAGAGAGAGAAAGCCAGATGGAATCTATATTACATTTTCTAATAATCTGGCCTAAGGTATTGCACACTGTTGCTTCTCTTAATGTCTTTGTTTTGTTTTGTTGGTGTTTCTTTTGATTTGGGTTTGGGTTTTTTGATATAGGGTTTGTATGTGTATTCCTGGCTGTCCTGGAATTCACTCTGTAGACCAGGCTGGCCTTGAACTCAGAAATCCACCTGTTTCTGCTTCCCAAATTCTGGGATTAAAAACATGCACCACTATACCCAGCTCTCCATCTTGAATTTTAAGGTCACTACAAGAGCCCATTCAAAGTCAGCAAGAGAAGAAACAATCTATATGTTAGAGGAAGGAGTAGCAAAGTTCTAAAAGAAAGTGTGAGGAGACAGTTCTGTGACAAATTTTGGGAATACAATATAGCACACTGACACCACTAGTACTGACAATACCGATGATAATATCAGACACTGGGAAATACCATGAATTAGAGTTGCCATTACAATACAAATGCTCCACTCCTGTGGGGATGTCTGTGGCTTTTTAATCCTTTACACATACATGTCCACCTCTTTCACTAGACACAGCTTCTCTGAAAGCATAGTTTGCACCTTAGTCATTCACTTGGTTTCAAATCCTTAGCAATCAATTTTCACTGAACAGGATAACACAATCGTTGTATGAATAAGACTGGAGTTATCCTAATGGAAAACAGATAAACAAAAGCTATTCATGCCTTTCTCAACAAAATCCAATTCATTAGTAAACTTCCAAGTACAGTCTTCTCCCATCATAAAATGGAATAGAGTATGTCAAAATTGAGAGCATGGGGCTGAACTGTAGCTTTTCATAAATGTTGAATTAAGATGTAAATTAAATTTGTAACAAGAGTGTAGGGGAAAATATGTTGACAGAGGTTTCTGTTCTGCCTGGTCCTACAGTCGTTCAGTCCCAAAGAAACAAACACAGAGATCTACATTAATCATAAACTGGTTGGCTTATTAGCTCAGGCTTCTTATTAACTAATTTCTACATCTTAACCCATAATTCTTTTCTGTGTTAGCCATGTAACTTGGTACCTTCCATCACTGAGGCACTCTCATTTTGCTTTCTATGCATCTGGTTGATGGTTACAAACTGAGTCTTTTCTCTTCCCAGAGTTTTCCTGTTCTCGTTGTCCCATCTACACTTTCTGCCTGTTCACTCAGCCTATACTTCCTTCCTGGCTATTGGTCAATCAGCATTTTATTAAAATACAAGTGACAAATCTTCACCAAGTACAAAACCATTGTCCCACAGCACTTCTCTCCCCACACTTTTTTTTTTCAAAACAAAAGCTCTGAATCTAAACTCCCTTGTTTAGCTTTCTATCTGATCATTATTCATAACAACTTGTAACCAACACTCTAAACAAAGATAAATATCCATAATCAATTTTTTGGGAATGTGGATGTGGTTTTCCAAGCTTCTTCCTGCTGACTGAGGGCGCTGATAATCTTATGGGGACCTAAAGAAAATTTAAGATTATGGAAAAGTAAAAAATAAAAATAAAAGATTATGGACAAGTCCTAACTGAAAAAAAAATCTATGAGGTTTGATCACCTCAGCCAGCAGTCTTGAAGGTGTTCTCAATGTACAACTCAGACATCAGGGCCATTTGTTCCCATCAGAGATTTCTTAAGGGTTCTTCCTTGATCAAACATTATTTTTCTTAATTCAGAATGAATCCATAGCCTCTAATATCCTATGGAAATAAAAGCAAAATCTCTTCTCCAAATTAACATATCTTATGACTTAAATTTTGAAATCAAGACATTTTCCAAATATATACGTTAGATTAATCCAGCAGCATTTATAATCAGATGTCTTTTAATAGCTGTTGCTCTTTCCTCAACATTCAAATAATTCAAAGACAACACAATAACATACAGTAGCCAGACTCTTTGTGTATGTTTCATCTTTACGTGGCTTTATTTAAAACTCTATTTCTTTTCTTTTTTATTTTTAAGTTTTTGTTTTTTGAGACTAGGTTTCTGTGTGTATCTTTGGCTGTCCTGGCACTCATTCAAAAGATGCTCTGATGTTGAGCTCATTCAGCTTCCTGGATCCTCTGCTCTTGCGTTTCATTTTGTCAGACAGCATTCAAAATTAAATAAATAGAGGTTCCAGCTTGGAACCGGTAACATTTTATGTAACTAGTAAGCTAAACAGGACTATTTGCCTGGGAAATTATTTCAGCCATAAGGAACATCAGGATCTCACCAATACGACTTGTTTTTTAATGGTACACATACAGATCACTTTGGACAAGATAATCATGGTCCTTCTTATTTTCAACAATTCCTTTTATACCCTCTATTTTGTACACTTTAATTCTAATTTCTCATTGACTATCCTAATTTTAATCTAAATCAATATAATACCATCTTTGTATTCATGCTAGAGTCATGCCTTTAATAATATCTTGAGCATTTTGTGCAATAGAAAATCCTGTCTGGGATACGTAATGAAGAGGTGGTTTCATTTTACTTGAACCAGGATAAAAAGTATGAACTCTAAAATGTAAAATGATGCTTCTTAATTAAAAGTTTATTCAAACTTAATAACAGAGTCAGCAAAAGGCAGACCCAGCACGTAGGTGTACTTAGCTCTTTCAATACAGTTTCATCTGAAATGTAGAGGTTTTAGCTTTTGGCAAATACCCTGACCTTTATGATGATCGTCAAAATTCCCTAGACTTTAAGCTCAATCTTGTCATTTTGAGCTCTGAAATAAATTTTGTTGTTGTTTTTTATAGTCATCGTTTATTATTTACCAATAAGTTCATGCAGCTCTCCTACCATATTTGTCTAAATTTGTTAATATAATACATTTGAGATCATTTTTGAATTATTCATCAGCTATGTTTTAGTATTATTTTATTAAACCCATTTAGTCTGAAATGTCATTATTTTATCCATATATGAGCAACGTTTTGGTTGGTGGTATTGGATATTTAATTTCATGTCATCTGGCTTTTTTCTCCATGTACTAAAATTGCTACAAACCCTCAAAAGGACCATTTTCCATAACCGAAGTTATTTTGGGGCATCCTGTATCTGGAAGGCATTCTTCAGTGTTACCATTGAAGGCATTCCCTTTCTTGTCACAAATCACTGCATGCTGTTTTCTAGAGTAATAAAATAAGTATAACTGCGGCACTCATGTTACAGTTCTGTGTGTGTACACATATATATTTGCATTCATGTGCATGTGTGTACATACTTATTACATGGTTATTTTCAATTTTTACTTTTTGAAATTAAAATATAATTACATCATTTCTTCCTTCTCCCTTTCTCCCTCCAACTCCTCCATAGAGCCCCTCACTCTCTTTCAAATTTATGCTCTCTGGCCTCTTGCTTTGATTGTTATTACACACACATGAGTGTGTGTGTGTGTGTGTGTGTGTGTGTGTGTGTGTGTGTGTGTGTGTAAATATAATCTTCTCAGTCTATTTAATGTTGCTTGTATGTATATGATTTCTGAGCATCTCTTTGTGCCAGGTACCTTTATAGACACTAAGAAGAAAAAGAAAGAGCATCTCCTGGAGAGGGGCATCTTTCATGCAGATGGAGTCACAGCAGATAATGACTAAGAGATTGGGTTCCTAAGCCAGGAAGGTAATAAGATGCCATTGCAGTGTTGCAGCCCAGTAGACAATTAATTGTGCTTTGTGGGAATTCCACTATGAAAGTTTATATCCCAACAGGTGTGGAATATCAATGTTCTTATAAATGTGGATGGGTTGATAGCTCATCCAGTAAAGTGATTTCATCAAACCTAAGAATTTGAGTTTGATCTCCAGAACTTCTGTTCAAAAGTCAGGTGCAATGGTCTGTTCTTGTCCTCTCATCACCAGGGAGGGAGAGGTTTCCCAATCATCCTAGTCAACTTGTTGGGTTCCAGGATAATTCGAAATCCTTTCTCAAAAATAAAAAATAAAAACAAAAAGCAAATGTGAACAGCTACTGAAGAAACATACCGTAGGTTAAATTCTGGTCTCCACACCTCTTCACACACAATTGTTCTGCCAAGGAAATAAATATGAATTGCCTTGCCACACAACCACTCAATTCCATCAACCTGTTCTTACATTTTCTTTCTGGTCCATGCTAATCTTTTTTTTCAAATTCATGCTTGTGATTAGCCTTTCATACCTACTATACCTCACTCTTGACTAAGGAGATCATGGTATATCCAGACATCTTGCTTTGTTCCTACTCTAAATGCCTTTGTTTGACATTTAGCGCTATGTTCTAGTTCACAACTTCTAAGTCACCATAAGTTTTGTATTATTTTCTGTTAGCTATGTAATATTTCAGACTCATTTTCCCTTTTTTATTTTGGCCAACTTTTCCCAAGATTATTATACTGTGCAGGTTCATCACCCGTTGTCTTTGGCATTCATTATCACACAACTTTTCTATTCTTCAGTTTCCTGGCAGATAAATACCTGATCAAATATTATACCAGAAAACAAATATGGATGTCTAGAGAGACTTTTTAAAAAAAAAAAAAAGAGCCAGATTAGAATCAAAAAGGTAAAGAAATAATCCTTCCTTTCTTGGGACAGGACTATTTTAGTTACTCAATGAGTAATTCCTGACTGAAAACTCTATGATAATTTATATAATTTATTCCCAAATAAAAGTCAGGGATGATGAAGCTCCTTAATCAAAAATTGAAAATCTTTTTAATCAGAAAAATTAGGAAACTCTTCTAATGTAGAAATCTGGGTGTCTTCACATGGATGAGGCCCCTGCTTTGCATATTTAGTTAGTGCAGTTATCGTGAGTGTTAAGACTACCAAGTGAATTAGGAAGACATCATTTGGATGAGAGAAGTGAGAAACAGAGAGTGACCTCCACAATAGTTTAGAGCTACTAAATCCAGACTTTACAATCAATGGGGATATTACTCTGCCATCTGAAAAACAGTTGCAGATGTCTACTGAAATTTCAACAAAGTGCCAAAGGAGATTGATAGAAGAACACTAAAACTTTTGTTTTACTTTGATTTTTATATTCTAAACGGTATGAGATCTTTGTAAGCCATCTGTTTTATTGCTCATTCCCCCAAAATCACAGACTACAAAAATCCCAGAATCCCTTCAAACGACATATCAAACTTATTCTTTAATGACCCTTTCCTCTCTTTTTGATTTTTGTACCTTTGGGATATTTCCCTCTGAAAAGATATTATTTCTTGGTCCTTCTAATAAAAATCAATCTAGCTGTCTGTGGTTTTCCCAGTTAGCCTTCTCCTCTATCCCTATAGCCCAAGAAACTTTTATTAAAAAGTGTTCAGGAAAAAAATTGTGAACAACACAGAAAAATGTTCAGCAAATTGAAAGAAAAGGTAGGAATGAATGTTAGAAAGGTCTAATACACACACGGTTGCATCTGCATATTTCTCTTCTCTGGTGTACTGACACAGAACCTATGGTCCATGACTGTCATACAAAAACAAACACTGTGTAATGTAGCTCTCTGACTGAAAAACACACAAGCTCCATAAAGTCACCACAATGATATAAAACACCACTCAGCATCCAGGACGACCTCATATCAACTTCCCTTTAAGCCTAATGATAAAGGTCATTACAAACTACATTTTGAAATACTGACTTTGATTTCCCTGTATTTTAGCTACCTTTAGCTCTTACTTGAAAAAATAGAACAAGGGATATTGTGCCTGACTCCATCCCTCTGCAGTACCACACTGTGATAGTTCATTTCCATTATCCAAAGTTCTTGGAATTTTCTCTTTTCAGCTTCCTTTGATTGGGAGTCTGTGCCTATCATTCCACCAACAATATCAGCAAGGTCAGCGATGAGCCTAACCTTGCCTGATCCAATCAATTAGCATGTAGAGCATTTCTTTTTCTATTTAACCTTTGGAACCCAGAGTCTCCTGACTTTTTTCATTCAACTCTCTCTGATACTTCTCATTCTCTTCTTATTGTTTATCTTCACCTTCCCAACTTTTAAGGACCAGCCTTTCCTCTACCTCCCCCCAGTCCCTATGCAGCATCTAGTCATTTATTTATATTCCATTCATATTTTGGAATCTTCCACATTTAGAACTGACTTTCTTACTTCCATTACCTAGACATATGTAGACATCCTGTCTATCCATCATCTATCCATCAAAATATGTTTTTATCCTCTTCTCATCTACTTGCTCCACACTTGTGATATTTCTGTCATTAGTCACCAGAAAGCTTAGATCCCTGAGATCGAATGGCCTGAGTCCTGCTCTCACCCAGCTTCAGTTCTTCACATGGAGCCAGTGATTTTAGAGCTGAGGTTGACACCATGCAATGTACCACCTTCAAAGCCTTGAGAGGCTTGTCAAAAATCATTATCACCACAGCAACTTATTTACGGCATTGCTTAGGACCTCCCAGGAAAAGACTTTTCAGACTGGGCTTTGGAGTAGATTTCGGTGAAGAAGCATTAGCAGAATGTGGGACCTCACAACTAATTGACAACCATAGTCACTAGGTAGGGAAGACTGTGGTGCTGCTGGTTTTGTGGGGGTCAAAGAAGGATCTGGGAATCATAGAGAGAAAGAAAAGGAGTTGCATACAATCAAGTGCCTGTCAGGAAGTGTGACCTTGAGTGAAGGACACAGCCATCCGTAGTGACTCCTCAAACAGAGGCAGTGCAGAAATTTCCCAGACACCTACTCCCTCCTGCAGATTTACTGCCTGTGGCTCTGTGTTTCCTGCCAGGGAACCCGTGGATTCAATCTCATCAATGGATCTTCTGGGCAGAGAGAAGGAGGAGAAAGCTGGAGATCACACAGAGAGTTTAGAGGCCACTGATGGAAGCTGGAAAAAAACATCTTCACTACTTATCATATCTGCTACAACCCTTCTCTTCTCTTATTCTGTCTGGGCCACAGAGACTTGTCAAGTGTTAATCAAATCCTAAAGCTAACTCTTAAGTCTTTACACCCTATTCACTTCCCTCTACTTGCAACCTGAATCACTCTCCCCACCATTCCAATCTCCTCTTCACTCTGTCTTCTGCATAGGCCAGTCCTGACATCTAAAGGAGTCAGAGGTCAACCCATCCACAGTCACTCTACTGTCCTCAAGCCCCTTTCATAACCTCAGAAACATGAAGTGATTGATCAATTCACTTGTAGTGCTTTGATAACTCACTAATCTTCTATTTTCTTAAATATGAATTGAATGTCCAGGAATATAGGAACACTTTTAACTTTCATTGAAAGGGGGCAAGCCCAGCCACCTCATATGTGAGCACACTATTTTTTGAGATGGCTGGGGCTGTAGTGTGGAAGAACCCATAAGCAGAGAGAAACTAGATTCAAAATATGAGACCAGTCAGGCACACACAGAAGCCTGAAAGAAGACACAACCAGTGAGAGAATGAGGAACTCCAAAAGCTCTTGAGTGGTGTAAATAAAAAGGTATTTATATCCCATTACTGAAATTATGAAGCACAGAAGACAGAAAGAACGTTTTGAAATCAAATAGATACAAAGAAGACATAAAGTGGACCAAGATTTAAGTTGATATTTGTACAACAAACAGTAGAATAGAATTATCTTTAGTACAAGGAGGAAAGCACTGCCTACAGGGAACTAAATAGCCAACAACAAGAGTCGCTCATAGACGGTTAAAATAATGGCATTTTCAGACTAAATAAGATTAACAAAAATAAATTAATACTAAAACAGAGCCAATGAGTAATAGTTTGAAAAAAGAATAATCTCAAATATATTATATTAACTAATTGAGACGAGTATGGGTATGAAAACTGCATGAACTTATGGATAAATAACAAACATTGAATATATAAAACAATAAAAAAATTATTTTAGAGTACAAAATATGAAGATTGAACTAAAAGTCTAGGAAGTTTGGGCATATAAATGGGAAATATCATCAATATAAAATATTCTTTAACTGAGAGGAAAGTAAGTTATTGATAAGTTTTAGACACTTTTGAATGAAACATGCAAATTAACATTTTTCAAATAGTTCTTAGTAGATGTTTGTGTACAATTTTAGCTACTGGAAATTATTTGAAGAAAACAATAAAAATAAGGCCAAATATAATTAAAACAAGAAACAAGATAAATTAGATGTACCAAGTAGGAGGATAAAATAATTAAAATATTTAAGTAATCATAACACTGATTATCTGAACCATCCACGTAAAACTGTCTGATTATATCATTTTAAGATGTAATTATAGGATCAGAAGATATGGCTCAGTAGTTAAGAACACTTGCTATTCTTTCAAAAGACCCACGTCCAGTTCCTAGCATCCACAGGAGCGTTTACAACCATTTGTGACTCCAATTCCAGAGAATCGAAATCTGGTGCCCTCTTCTGGCCTCTGAGGTCACCTGCACACACATGGTTCATGTACTCCTGCTGAGGGTGTACATGTATGTAATACAATACTGATATGCAGTAGAGCAAAAGACATCCAGTTAAAAAGCTTTCTTAGTGAAAAAGGGGAAGTACTGGAAGGAATGGGGACAAATTAAAGGGCATAGAACAAGTGATTGGTTTAATGAAAACACATTATACACATGTATGGAATTCTTAAACAGTATTTTTACCCTTCTAAGGGCATCAACCTAACAATCCTGTTCAAGGTAGCTATTCCGAGGCCGCCAGTGTGTACTGGGGATGGTGCCCTTGTCTGGGATGTGCTGGCAGCTCCTCAGTTGGAATCCCTTTGCATTCTCAACTATGCTATTTTGAACCTCTTTGAGGGTAGAAAAGCTTCATCCTTTGAGAGTGTGCCTGGTTCTGTATGAGCAGCACTGAGTCACTCAGAGCCAATGCCCATGAAAGCTGAGGAGGACTGAGAAGTGACAGAAGAGTATGTCACCCTCAGCTGAGGAGGACGGAGAAGTGACAGAAGAGTATGTCACCCTCAGCTGAGGAGGACTGCTAGACGGAACCTGAACTCGGGAGCTGCCTGGCCTGAAAAAGAAACTCAAGGCCCGCCGTTGTTGCTTTCCTGATATGATTGTCATGTGGGTCGCCAACACAGTTTCAAAATGTCCTAAATTCCTGACTGTAAAGCACAGCAGCTAGAGTCTAGCTGTCCAAAGACACAAGTGGAATTATCAATGTATGCGTTTTAGCCTACGTTTTATTTTTATTTATTTTTCTAAATTTATATCCACTGACATAAAATATTTAACATACATATTTACTGTGTGGCCTGTAATGTTTTAATGCATGTAATCATTACCTAATATTTAAGCCATGGTCTACACATCCATCTCCTCAGACATTTATCATTACTCTATGGTACAAAGCATTCAGAACTCTTTTTCTGGTTTCCTAAATACACAATAAATTATCATCCCGGAATATTCTAGAGTACCAGAAGTTATTATTTAAATCCAACCATAAGTTAGTGCATTGACTAATTCCCCTGGTCTTTTCTTTGTCCTCCTATTCTTCCCAGTCCTTAGGAACAATCATTCAATTCTCAATGCCTATGCGATCAGTTTTGCAGAGCTGACATATGGATGAAAGCCTGCAGTACTTGTCTTTCTGTGCCCTGCTTATTTCACTTAATACCATAATCTCCAGCCTCATGTTACTGTGAGGGATAGGATTTCCATCTTTTCAAATGGAAGAACAGTATTCTATTATTTTGGTGTACTACATTTTCTTTATTCATTCTTTAATTAATGGACATCTGTGGCATTTTCACCTCTTGTACCAAACATATAAATATATGTGTATATTAACCAATACTTAAAGAAAATCATATAGTACTACCCTATCTCAGTCCTTTCACTATACACTTTATAAATATTAGTTCCTTAAATCACATACTGTCACTATGAGGTAGGTTTCTACTTCTGTTTCTAACTTCCCTTTACAGATGATCAGAGCGAACTCACGTAACTTCTCCAAGGTCAAACAGTTTCCAAAACAAAACATCCTACTAGGCTAGGTTGAACTTTCTCCTGCTCAGTTCAAATTCCCAAGCCCTTAGTATCTCTTGGCATGAGTTTTTGCCACTGTATGACTTTGCCTCTTAAAGGCCAGTCTATTACATGATGGGTCCTGATAGACCCTTTCATCCCAGGTCATTTCTTTCTACCCAATCTGGGTGTGCCCAGTTTCTATCAAGTATAATGGGTACATTAAGAAAAAATGAATTTAATTCCCTAGTAGGGAATTGGGAATTTGGAACCATTATGAAAGCAAGAAGAATGCTCTCCGTAGGCTTCAATAAGTAAGGAGATATTCCAACTTCACCCAGCCGCCCCACTCCAAACAGCTCACCTTTCATAATGCATCAAATATCTCTCCTGTCAAGGTGCATATCCAGGCATCTCTTTCTAGAAGAGCACAAATAGTTTTTTTCTCTCTTTTTTCTTCCTTCCCAAATCTCAAAAGTGGCTATCATTGGAAGAGCAAATCATCAAACCTGCTAGCAAGGCCTCTGGGAAATATGGTTCCTGTGTATAGACACTGCCCTGCAGGAGGGAGCACATGAAAATGATAGTGATGCTAAATGTCTGACAGTGGGGTACACCAAGAAGTCAGGGAGGCTTTGCGCCAATAAAATCTACTGTGTCAGCACGCAGGCCAAGGGGCCATGGATGTTAGACTCAGTGTCAGACAGCCAATATCTATTAATGATCTGTGGAGAAGTGCTGGAAAAGATGTTCTAAGAGATTCAGCTTTGCAACCCCTCCCATACCACAGTATTGATTTGTCTGTTAGTGTGGGTGACCAATTCCTTCCCCCTTAGAATAGACACAGGATCCTGTGAGTCCCGAAACTAAATAGGAGTAAGTGGGTAAAAAAAAAAAAAAAAAAAAACAGTAGCATGCACATTGTTTCCTTGTGTGACTTATCCTCCTAGTGTCTCTGCTTCCAAGAAATATTTTTCAAAATGCTGTTTATCAAACAAATGAGCACAATAAAGTAGCCAAGGAAGCTGTCGATTTAGCTTGCTTTGAAAGGCTGTAGAAGTAAAGGCTTTAAGTATTTATGGTTTTAATTTTAGGCTGAGTTGCAGTGCAGTGACCTAGAAAGGCTAATGCTTTGTGATATAAAGCCTGAAAGATAGCCAGCAGAATAACTCTGGGGAACACCCTTTGGAAATTAAAGGAGAATCATTTGTTAAATTGCTTCTCTCTTTCTTTATGAATTTTTTTTTAGAAAGTCATCCAGTAGAAGGAAATACGTGAGTAATGTACAGCCCACACTGACTGGAGCTAATGCTTCTTTCTAAATTATAGAACAAAGTACTGGGAACATCTGGGTACTTTAAACTCAACATTCAGGTCAGTTGCTATCACTACATGGTCAGTGCAACTGCATGACATTCAAGAGGCAGTAGAAATGGCTCTACATATTCCTCCTGCTAGACTATTTAGTATTTTCTCCATGGTCATAAATAAATCTAAGATAAAAGGGCAACAGAAAATCTATGGTCCAATCGATTTCCACCAGGTAATAAGAGCCTTTCACAGAAAACATTTATGAGCACAGTTTCCAGTTCCTGTGCATATGATGTTACAGGCAGTTGTGAGCCGCCTGACAAAGGTGCTGGGAATCCAACTTGGCAAGACCACTGTGCACTTTTAACCACTAAGCCATGGAATTGCTTAATTTTTTTGAATACACCAAACTTAGAAACTTTCACACTACATATTCCCTCTACCTAAGTTACTCTCCTGTTTGATTCAATCACTTCCATAAACCTGTTTGGACCATTTCTGCGTTAAAACTAGAGGTTGACACCTTAAATGTCAGAGGCTGTGGAAATATACAGCATAGGGCAATTGATAATTCAGGTGTTGACCCACCAGACCCTGCTGGAGCTAATCCTGTCCATGAAGGCTTACAGGATCACTGACTCTGTATCTCTAATTTCTCTCATGTGCCACTTGACTTCTTCCCTAAGAACAGCTTTGGGTATTTTCCCACTGCTTCCGTGTTTATCTCAAGAAAATATTCGATCTACTAGGTACATATCTATCTGTGGATGGTCAGGAAGATGACTTTTCATCTATCTGTATAATTTTGATATACAGAAAACATACTAGGACACACTTCGTAACTAGATTTATTATCCAATGAGGACTGTAGACATTTAAAAGCCTCTTTGTTCCTTTTGCTCAGACTAACTGCACAAAATTAGGTCACTTTTACCTCAGATAAAGTTCAAACTAGACTAAAACTTTTTGTAAATAAATCATAAGTTTAAAACTCTACAGCTATGCAAAAGGTTAAGGTCACAGATGTCCAACCAAGGCGCTACGCTAAGCACCCCAAGAAAAGAATGCCAATTCTTAGCTTTCCAAGTCTGCTGACAATAGATTTATGTCTCAAAGTTTGTCACTTGGCATTGTGTCCACCCAGTCTGCTCACAGTTTTCTCCTAAAACAGTGAAACCCTTCTGTTGCTACGGTAATGTGCTTTTGACCAATGAGAAGAATTGTAATTCTTGTAATTTTTTATCAGTTCAAGTCTCCTGTAAGAGAGATAGGTTTTAGACTAGAGGAAAAGCAGGGATAAGTTAGAAGTAGGACAGGAGTATTAGAATAGAGGCAGAAGAATAAAGAGACTTGTTCAGAAAAGTACAGTGTGAGAGAATTCATTTGCTCTTAGATATTGTAAGTTCCTATTGCTTCCTGCACCCTAAAGAGAACCTTGTGGCTAGATCCCAAAGGCCATTGATATTTAATATTAAGCAAAAGTGATCTCAGCTAGGCATGGTAGACCATATGTAATACCAGCACTTAAGATGTTGAGGTGAGAGGCCCACCCTGAGTTCTAGGCCATCCTAGGCTTACATGGTTAGATCTTGTCTAAAAAAATAAATGGTAGGTAGGTAGGTAGATAGATAGGTAGGCAGATAAATAGATGATAGATAGATAGATAGATAGATAGATAGATAGATAGATAGATAGATAGATACATAGATACATAGATACATAGATACATAGATAGATAGATAGATGATGGTCTTTTCTATATGTACTAAGTACTATCAAATATACCTTCAAAATCTAATTCAGATTCTTCTAATTCTCTCCATTTCTGACACCAGTACTATCTTTCAAGTCATTTTCTTTTTTCATTTAAGCATACACCGGCTCCTATCTTGTCTTCTATTGTTCCTTACACGCTGTTCTCTCCAGCCCACCTCTAATTACCTTCTTAAATAAACCCAATCAGGTCAGTGCCATACTTCAAATTACTTAGGGACTTTTCTCCCATTCAAGGCAAGATCTTAGCTTTGTAGTGTACCAGATAGGTACCAAGATCAACTTCTCTACTTTGACAACTCAGTGTCTGCTGTGCCAACATTCCCAGATGTTTCTGTGTATCCCTAAAATATTTCTTAACTTGGGCATTTTACTTACTGTTTCTTATAGTAAGATTCTCCCCTTTCATATTTGCAAGTCTCAATGTCCTGAGCCCCCCAGTTTCTTCTTCCCGCACCGCTTGCCTACTCTACCATCTTCATCTGCTCCATTGGTTTTCTTTCTTTCTATGCACTTATCACACCTACCACTATACTCTGTCTACATCCATCAATTATCTGCCTCATACCTCAGCAGTAAACAATATCACTTAGAACAATAATGCTTCCTTCCCCGCTGCTGTGTGATGACCATCTAAAAACCATGCCTGGCACTTAATTAGCAATCAAAGCATTTATTGCAAACATGAATGGACGAGGAGAGCTGAAGATCCAATACGAATGAACTTGTTTAAAGTAGTGGCCATTGAACTAGATTTTTCAAGCATGTAGATTCTGATTAATTCCTAGCACTGTTGTTCCAGTATTTGAGCTTTCCCATGATGCAATTAAGTATTACTGAAGAGACTGTGTAAATTAGCCATAGTGTGATCTAACCAGAGCTGACAGAAAGCATAATGTGAGCCAAGACATGATACCCCTCTAGAGTCCATGCAGGCATTTGAACAATGAAGTGCCCCATGACATAATTCTCATTTTAAAAGACTCATCATACTCATATTAATTCCTTCCTGAGTTATGCTCACCATGAAAGCTTTCTATATACAACCTAAAGCTACAGTAAAGAGTACAGAGACAGCATAGATCTCAACTGATGTAATAGTTTCACTTCTTTAACCTAAGCCTGGAATTACTTACGTTTTTGTATGTGGAAATTCATAAAGGAATATAAGCTTATTTTTCTGATGAAATTCTTTTTAAAAATATTATTCCTTGATCTGTGACTAAACAACTTACAGGAAATGAAATACTAAATCAAAGAGATCAGGTAAACAAATGTCATAGTTTCAATTGAATTTACTTGGCTATTGTAAAGACAATTTTATTTAATTTTATACATCAGTGGAATGAAACATTCAAAAATTTAATAATGTAATACATATCCAATAACTTTAAGGGCTTTATAAACTCTTATAAGTTTGAAATTTTATTTAAACTCTCTCTCTTCAAAGTTGACATAGGCTTTACAGTCAAATATGAATAATATCCCTCACCAGGGGCTGAAGATAACAGAATAAGAGTGGGCGAGGAAGTGAATGAAAGTATAAATTTAGAATTCTGCAGGGAGAGGCTTTCTGAAGCTCTGCCACGGCACTTCAGTTCAAACCCAAACACTTTATGAAGAGAGTTTATGAAGGATATTTAAGAAGAATTTTGTAAAGAGGACCAAAGAGGTAGCCAGTCAAGCTAAACTCCTCATGTGCTAACTAAATCATGTCTAAATGTGCTTGTGTGATTGTGTGTATGTGTGTGTGTGTGTGTGTGTGTGTGTGTGTGTGTGTGTACATACATAAAGTCACTAGATCAGTATTGTATTGCTGAAGATCAAATAGAACATTCTTGGCTTAATATTGAGAAAGTTTACACCAATAGAATGAAGTGCTTTTGGGGGAACTTGATAACGTGGGTATACATGCTCCTAATATATACACTAATGTTTTAAATAAGCAGATAACCTTGCAGCTCTACAAAGAATATATACAGATAGCATTCTATATGTTTGCAGGCAACAATCAGTTGAATCATGACTAGTTAACCAGTGGGCACATTTTACAAATAATCCATTTGTTTTGTGGTGCCTGGTAACCAAAATAAATGGCTAGCAGTTTAGAAAAAAATGATGTAATAGTTTGTGTTTTAAAATCAATAGAAGGAAGGTGATATTATATTTGTCATTTTGGATAATGTATCTTTTGCATCATCAATGATGTTTGGCCTCAACCAGTTTTTCATAGAATAGATCTATGTCAACTATGCTGGCAATAAACAATGATTTCTCAGGATAGTACTTGTCAACTCATGCCTTTCCTCCAGGACAAATTCAGCTACATAAAGGTTTAATTGAATTTAATCTGAATTAAGGATCTATTAGACATTTGTTTCACATCACATTTGTCTGGTTGATTCCTTATTGAGATTCAAGATCAGGGTGGGGTATGTTCAGCACACATAACTCACTTTGAAAAACCCAGGTTAAAATTAGCTAAGCCCACCTCTCTGCTGCATAGAATTCCAGTCCTTAAAAGTCTTAGTGAATCCCAGAACTCTTTTGTGGAAATATTTAATTACACACCAGATGACTATAAAGACCAAAGAATACGTATAATGTATTATGTATATCTATACTTTTTCTTACAAGTGCATTTGAACAGATTCTGGAGACTATCTAGCCAAATCAGTGAACTTAAGTTCAGTAGGAGTCCCTGTCTCAAAATAAAGTAGAGCAAGAAAGGAAGATATAGACCTCTGCAGAGCCTCCACATGCTCACAGACACAACTGTAGCACTCTTCCAAATATGGACGAACTCAAAAACCTTAAGTGTTACACACAACATAACACACACAACACATACACATTGCTATCATGGGAGTGAAAGAAAGTATCTGAAAGTAAGAGAACATTTACTAAAAAGGAAAAAAGGAAGCTAAAACAAAGTCCCAGAATAAGAAATAGAGAAAGGACATTGGAAACATCAACTAAGATTAATTAAGAGACAGAAAACTGGGAGAGAAGAGTAATTGAAGTCTATGATACATGTGTTAGGAGCAATCTGGCTTCATTCCAACTGGAATTGTGTTACAATAAAACTAAGGGAATGTGTGTGTGATGTCACTTTAATTTTACTGTAACACAATATATATTTATGAGATACATACATGTATACATACATAAAATTGTTTTGTTACAAGTATTACATTATTATATGCTAACAAGGAGTAGTTTCTATTCTATGTGAAAATGTAAGCCTACATTTCCTTTTGTGGAGCTCTGGACTGTCGAATATGTACATGAGAATTGTTTTAGTAGATGGCTCCCTGTGCCTTTAGACCTCAATTTCCCCAAATTGTGATATTGTTTGTTTTTTTCATCTCCTTTAAAAAACACTTGAAAGAATTTATGACATACTAACTGGAAAACTTTTCTGGCCCCTAAAAGATGGGGGTTATTATTATCCTTCTATTGTTGCTCCAGCCTTATGCTATCGGGAGCTAAAGCAGAAGGAAGAATATATATTTATTCAAAGAATGCACAGCAAAAATGAACATAGTAGTCTGTGTTGGTCAGGGTTCCTTAGAGTCACAGAAATTATGGACTAAATCTCTCTCTATGTAAATATATAGATAATAGATAGATAGATAGATAGATAGATAGATAGATAGATAGATAGATAGATAGATAGATAGATAGATAGATAGATTTGGTATTTATCGGAATGATTTACAGGCTGTGGTTCAGGTGATCCAATAATGGCTAGCTGTAAGCAGAAAGTCCAAGAATCAGTCCACAAGGCTAGATGTCTCAGCTGGTCTTCTGTAGATGCTGGAATCCTGAAGAAGTAGGCTCTTATGCTGGTGAAGGAATGGATGGGCTAGCAACAGACGACAAGCAGGCACAGAGCAAAATTTCCCTTCTTCTATGCACTTACATAGACTTCCAGCAAAAGGTATAGCCCATGTTAAAGGTATGCCTTCCCACCTCAAGATCCAGACTACAGGTCTGATTTCTCATCTCAAAGTTCTGGACTAAAAGTGAATTAACCCACCTCCAACCAAGCAGAAAATCTCTCACAGGTGAGTCTTCCATTTCTTGACTATACTTCATTCCAGATATAGTCAAGTTGATAACTGAGAATAGCATCACAAAGCCTATTGTTTCTTCATTTTTAAGCTTGTTCATGCTTGGAAAATATGTTTTAAAAGTACAGAGCAATTTAAAATCAAGCAAAGGAAGTGTTTCGTAGCTTTGCAAAGAGTAATGACTGTATAATTGCTAGGTTTCTCCACCTGAAATCAGCACAAGTGTGGTTTTAATCATGTGTTTAGTTCTTAGTCTTTTATCCACCATTCATGATACTTGGCTTTGCTATGTTTGTTCAAGTAGAAATTCTTTCCAAAACAGACAAAGGTGTCAAGGGCAAAGTGCCTCTTGCATGTTTATGTTTCACTGGATCTTAAGGACTTTTGTATGTACCTGGATACGGATAAAAAAAAAATCGGGCTGTGGCAGCACACACCTTTAATCCCAGAACTCAGGAGGCAAAGGAAGGTGGACATCTATGAATTTGAGGTCATCCTGATCTACAGAGAAAGTTCCATGACAGCCAAGAGAAACCTTTTCTAGAAGAGGAGGAGGAGGAGGAGGAATATCACTTAAGCCAGAAACAGTGGCATTGAAGTAAGACTGGTAAGAATTTCAGAGCATGGATGTAACCCCTCTCTGTTTGTGATGAACAGATGCTGCCAGGAAGGACACTCAAAGAAGTTAGTTGATTAATGAACTTGAGCTATCTGAAAGGAACTCTATCTTTCATAAAGGAAATGTCAAATATATCAAAGTACTCCTCATAAATCATGTGAAGTAAGAATGTTACCATTTCCAATACCCTGGTAAATATCCCACATAGCACATCAGCTCTCTGTCCTGTTCAGTTAACAAGAACTCCCCAGAGCAAACTCACTGGATGCTCAGAGCAGAGCATGCTCACACTCTTGCCTCATCCCCAGCTCTTGTTTCCAGACCTTCATCACTTACTCCTTACTGAGAGTGTAATGACTTATACCTTCCTCAAACCTTCCCAGCATTCACATGGAAATATCTGATAGCTACATCTTTATAGAGTGAAAGACCCAATTAGATTATGACTAAAATCATTTCACAACTGAGGGCTTTTTTTTTACTCAGTGTGAATCCTTGTATCCAGCTACACACACACACACACACACACACACACACACACACACTTTACAACTTAAAAGTCATTATTTTCCTAGTAAGAACAAACAATAGATGTTTTGAATCAGTCAAAAGGGGACTTTTAGAAAGATTAAGAGAAACTTGCCTAGGAGGCTAACTGGGACACCAGCAGACAGCTTAGAAGTCAAGGTCTATAATTTGCCTGTACATAGGGAAGAATATGGTATTAGTCCAGTATTTCAATCCACCTTCCACAGAGGAGTTTATAACCTTCAGTTATCACCAACTCTTACAATCAGACACTGCCTTACCCATGATTCTGGGCCATGACTCCTCCCGGGATCTCTTCTCCCTCACATCTAACCCAAAGCTCATCTCTGACTTCTGATTCCTGGCATTCTGTGTCATGGACACAAGCACACTACAGCTTGTGTATGTAGCACTTTACTGATTGCATAGTTTAGAGCCAAATCTCTGGTAACAGGACACACATATTTCTTATATGCCTGCTGAAGGAAAGTTGGGGAGTGTTCCTATAAAGAGTACTCTCTTATTCAATAGAAGCCCTATAAAAACACCTCTTTTGATACACTTATTGAGCCTTTCTGTCTATCTCTGTGTGGGATTCAACATGGGGAAAGGCTAGAGTTCCTCTCTGTAAGGAATTTACAATTTTAGGGCAGCTACTGAGCCCCCACATGATGCTATTATCTGGTTATCTCTGCAGATTTGCTTCACTAAACAGAAAAGAGGAAATGGGTATCATTATATTCAGGGGGAAATCAAATTGCATTTACTTTTGCTTGAGTCCCTTAGCTGGTGTGAAACAGTATAGTATATGCCCTGAGTTACTCAAGTTACTGCTGTTATGTTTCCTAAATATTTACTTACGTTTAAATACTGAAGTCAAATAAATCAAGTAGAGAAACTCATGATCAAAATTCAGTGTACCTTTATCTTACATGTCCCCTAACAAAGAGCTGCAATAAACATCAGATGCATACTTCATTGACTACGTTGGCTCCTGTATGCTACTGATATTTAAAGTATGAACGCAGAAATGTTTCTAGGGCACCCCCTGGTAATGTGAACTTTTCAATGCTCAAACGCTAAGCTAGTGCCAAAGTGGCACCTGGAATATAAATCTCAATGAGCGCCTATGTACTGTCAAAGCACACATAGCTCTCACGAATGCTTCATTGATGCTCAAAAATTTCAAGTATTTGCTTTAATGTATGAAACCACAGGGATATGTGCCAAGGATGCCCAGAAATGTGACAGCCTTATACACACAGTTGCCTAAGATTTGCTGTGAGTTTCCACGCTGCGGAGAGACATATTTTGATCATCTGTTCTCTTTCACCATTTCAAAAGCCTCCATGCTTACCCTGATGTGTTGCTTCTCCTCCCACCCACATCTTCTCCTTTTTTTCTTTCTGCAGAAAAATCTTATTATTTTCTGACAGCCGATTTAAGGCCATTGACCCAGTTTCCAACACAAGTCACGGCAATCAATGGATTAGTCAAAAGAGGTTTAGTATGAGGAAGACCTCATACCATGTTTCTTATTTACTGGGTGTGTTCTGCTTCACATAAACGAGGGCCAGAGTTGTAGGTGAACTGAGAATCTAGCCTCAGGGTCACTGCTTCTGCTAACCCAGCCTCAGCTGCGTGGGCAGTGAGGAGAGCGCCCCATGGTGAAAGGAAGAACAAACAGAAACTGGAGGTGTGCAACCTACAGCCACAAACACATACCCAGCAGAGAGCAGAATCGTCACCGTGGCTTACACGGCCATACAGTCAGTACAAACAGTGCACGTGACACAGGTCATCCATGCAATAGCATCAGGGTATGGCAGACTCCATTTCTAGGCAACGATTCAAAGCCCTCGTGAAAGCCTGGAGTTCCTTCCTGGAAAGTCACAGTTTCACATTCATGGAATATATGACACCACAGTGCCAGGAAGTAAAATGCTGAGTGACTTTTGTCTTTCAGTTTGTGTTTTTATCTACAGAAAGATGAAAAGGCTTGAATCATTTTCTCTTAAAAATAGGAGAGAACTCAACATGTTTGCAAGGCTCATGCAGAAGAATAACCCCAAACTGCAGCAGAAGCATCCTTTTGGGTCTGTCTGATATACTTCCCTCTTATAGTTTTATTAACTATGACTGTGTAAAATTAAAAATAATAACTTTCCACCTGAGTGTAGGAAGACTTTTGACATTCAGTAATCCATTTTAATTTTTATAAGTAGATCTTCTCTGCTAAATACTCTTCCAGAATTAAAATACTACATTGGAAAAAAAATCTACATTGTGGAATGTGACTTGCCATTTCTGTGTGGATTTACTTTACTTACCAAGTTTTTTTTAAAAAAATTTCATAACTAAGTACTTATATAAAGCAATCTCAATTAAATTTTAAATTTAATTGTTAAAATTAAGTATGAGGTACCAATACATGACTTTAATAATAATAATAATAATAATAATACTTCATTCTAAATACAGTCCCACTTAAAGCTCTGCTATTTTAAAGTATTTCTCACACTGTAAGCATAACTAGCTTTAGCTCAAATTGTGTTTTAATTTAGAAATTCTCACCACCATGTGATGAACCCAAGATGACCTACAATACCTCACAACTGTAATAGCTTGCTTCTATCAAATTGCTAATCAATTCTCTCATTCAGCATCAGCAACATATTCATTGATTATACCTGCACCAGGTTCTGTGTTAGTCATGTGACAAAGATGATTACTGGAACTCACAACCAAAAAGGGAAGCAAGGAAGACTACAAATCAGAATTGTAGTATATTAGGATACATACAGTAATGTGCTATACAATTATATATAATTCAATAGTATGCAGCTATGCACAGAGCTAAAACAAAGATGAAAATATACATCTTCAGAATAGAAATAAATGGGAAAATGAGGTAGAAAGAAAGTTTTCATTTTTCATAGAATTTCTTAAGTGCCCCAACCCAGGCTGTCCTTGAGTTCATTGCACAACCCAGAAGGGCCTGGAACCCATGGTCCTCTCAGTTTTGGAATGATAGACTTGTCCCACCATACTGAGCTCCCATTGATATGATTTAATTTAAATATCAAAGACTAAAGAAAATGCTAAACCAACTCCAAGCATTTTTGTTCCTAGGCGTTTAGAGAAAACTTTATTTTTTTTTTCATTTCTCTCACTAACACTCCTATTTAGAGAAATAGCTGTGAGTGCCAACCACACAACCTATTCCTTCCTAGAGTTGGTGAGAATGTCTTCATTCATCTCTGACACAGAATACTCTTTGCATAGTTACTAAGAGAAGCTTCCTTTACTGGTACGGGATCCTTTCTTTAAAACTCAACCACTGGAAATCTTTAAGAATGTGGGTGCTCAGAGAATTTGATATTTAGAAAACCAGAGTCAAGGCCAGGCGGTAATGTCACACACCTTTAATCTTTCACTTGGAAAGCAGAGGCAGGCAGATCTCTTAGTTCAAGACCAACCTGGTCTCCATCTGAGTTCCAGGACGGTCAGAGCTACACAAAGAAACCCTCTCTTGAAAAGAGAGAGAGAGAGAGAGAGAGAGAGAGGGAGGGAGGGAGGGAAGGAAGGAAGGGAGAGAGGGAGGGAGGGAGGGAGAGAGAGAGAGAGGGAAGGGAGGAGGAAGAAAATCAGAGTCACTGGGCAGGGGGAATCCTCCATAACCTCACAATAGCTACAAGTCATTTGCATGAAGAATGGGAAATGAAAGACTCACTATTTAAGTACTTTGAGATTTTATTTATAGCATCAAGATAAAAATCTATTAAACTTTCAAACAAACCTTATAATCTGCCACTTCTGTATACTAGGAATAAAAAAACTTTTAGACACAGACTTTTCATTTGTTACCCAATAAAATTGTTGGGAAGGGGCTCTGGCCAACATGGGCAGTATTGTTTCGAGCAAGCTAGAACTTTGGTCAACACCATCAACAATAAATATGTTCCTTACCAATTTAGCATCTTTCTTGAAGGTCATAGGAACTATCTATCTGACAACATTTTATCCCTTCATCATTCACATTTTGCCATGTGTAAAGGGCTGGGAGAAAGGCAAGAGCTACTTAAATATTCTTTCCCCTATAGCTCTCCCTTTGTAATGGGGCAAGTACGTGGTAGAAAAAAAAGGCTACCCAATCACAGTGAGCTCAGGATGTGAGTAGTTGAACTTAATTCTTTTTTTGAGATTAATCAGTTAATTTTGGTTTGAATATGAAATGTCTTGCATGGTCTCATGTATTTGACAGCATGGTTGTGAGATGGTAGTTCTTTTTTTTTAAGAGATGTAAGACAACTTTATTTAAGTATAAGGCATAACCAGGAAAAGCAATCTATGTTAGGAAAGACTGAAATGAATGGTTCAAAGTAGAGAAGAAACAAACTTTGTCCTTAGACTAAACCGCACTGAGCATTACCACTGGCTTCTCTTTCACGAATTGTCCACAGTAGTCCTTAAATCGGAAGCCAAAGACTTCAGACTGATAACATAACACTCACAGAAGCATCAAAGCTGATGGCAGAGTTCCATGCTCAGGGTATTCTAGGGCCTAAAGGTTTGCTTATAGTTCTGTCACTAGCAGGAGAGTTGAAGTTAAATTATTTTTTATTGCTTTATTAATAATACCATTCAAAATTTTCACTTCCCCTCCCCTCCTCCCATTTCCCTCCTGCTCTCCCACTCCTCCAGTCCTAAGGGAAGGCAGGGTTCCCTGCCCTGTGGAAAGTCCAAGGCCCTCCCGTCCCCATCTAGTTCTAGAAAGGTGAGCATCCAAACACACTAGGATCCTAAAAAGCCAGTGCATGCAGTAGAAACAAATCCCAGTGCCATTATCCTTGGCTTCTCAGTCAGACCCCATTGTCAGCCACATTCAGAGGGTCCAGTTTGATCCCATGTTTGTTCAGTTTCAGTCCAGCTGGCCTTGGTGAGCTCCCATTATATCAGGCACACTGTCCCAATGGGTGGACCAACTTCTCACGATCCTGACTTCCTTGCTCATCTTCTCCCTCCTTCTGCTCTTCAACTGGACCTTGGCAGCTCAGTCCAGTGCTCTAATGTGGGTTTTCTAACTTACTTAGCGAAGTCCCTGGAAATGAGTCCTGTGTATCACTGGTCCCCAAAGAAACTGAGGTGAGACTGGCTTCTGCTGAAGGAGGTTACTCCAGTCCCAAGGGGCTCTCTGGGTGAGCCACTGAGAGCAAACTCACTGGCCAATGCTTGACACATCTCACAAAGTAAACTTTAAATGAGAAGGAAGTGTTCCAAGAATTCTCTAACTATATATATTATAAATAAAAAGGTATGATATGAATAAAAAAAGTTTAAGGCCAGACATTGTATGAGAATATATGTGAATGTATATATGTGTGTATGCATGCATGCATGTATGTAAGTATGCATGTATGCATGCTATAACAATTTATGGAAGATTTTTCACAGTTGCATATGCAATATTGAGGTCAGAATGTCTTTGAAACGCCCTTTGCAAACAAGGGTGAGTTGAGCTGCAGCACCTTGAAAGACAGTGGTATTTTGTGTTCATTAGGCCTGGCAGGTGAGGAAAATGAATGGGTGCTTCCAATGCATGATTCCTGGCAGCCTTTCCCGCCAGCCTCCAGGGAGATCTGCAGTTGCTGCACAACAGAGTGCTCGTTAGTGTGGGAAGCACCCACAGTCAATCCCCAGGAACTGTTCCTGCGGCTGAAGAATGATGAGATCAAAAAGAAGAAGAAAGAAGGCATGTGCAGCTGGGGACAAATCTGGAAATGAGCCCTAATAAATTTCCTCAGGGAGAAAATGAGGAAATGAGCAGAACGTGCAGGGCATTGGGCAGGGGAGAATGATGAAAAGCAAGCCAGCGCACACAGCCGCGGGGCTGTGAAATCACACCTGCTTTCTGGTTGTCACCACAGGCCATGTGCTCTGAGAAGTGAGACAGTGAAAATGAAGCTGTGATGTTCCTGGCCTTCTTTATGGAGGCGGCAAGCAGCAAAGACCTGCAAGTCTATTGGAGCAGACGCGTCACTTTGACAACATGGGTGCTGACCAAATATTAAGGAGTTTTCATGCCTTCTTCTCTCCTGACATTTTCCTGAAAACTACAATATAGCAGAGAAGCCCATAAAGCCTTGTTTCCTCTCAGCTTTAACAGTAGGGAGGAGACCAGTCCATACTAGCAGAAAAGAGACAGATATGGCAGAGAGACCAAAGTGGGGAGAAAGAGACACACAAAGGCAGAGAGTATGGGCAGATGGATTGATGAACAGAGAAATATTATTTTTAAGTATAACGGGGAAAGCAAACTCAAACAAACAAAGAAGAAAAAGAAGCGGATCCTACGTGTCATTTCATATAAGGTGGTCTGGGGAGTTTCTTTGAAGACACAACATTTGAACAGATATTTGAGTGGATTGTGTAAAAGGAAAAGGGAACTATCCCTTAGCCTCAGAGGCTTGTATGTGTGTTCTTTGCTTGAACAGGTTCTACCATTTTCCTCTAGGTATGGTTTGGACAAAGCCACTGGAAATTCCTCTGGAACCTCAGAACAGAGTTCCCCTGAGCTTTCAGCTATGAGATGTATGTTAGGGGCCATACACTGGCCACATATGACATCTGACTTATCTGTACATGTTTGTAAGGGAGACATAATGGTGTCCATTCTACACACACGGTGCACATACATGCAAACAAAACACTTGCACACATTAACTAAAAACAAATATAAAAATGAAAATAAAACTATATTTTTAAAGCACATAAGAAAGTCGATCGAATATTTTCTCCCTTAAAAATTCAAATATGAAAGATTGTTGCAAAGGTTGCTTCTATAATAAACATTTAACTAATGGCTGTGAATTTGATTAATTTTCCAAATTATTATACATGGCATCCACTCTCCCTTATGTCTCTGTCCACACCAACCCATAATTTGGGGGATTTAGGAAGACTCTGAACATTATACGATAAGCATCAAACAGATACAAGGGCTTAGCAATGTAAAATAAATGTCTAATAGGACTAGCTTGGGTAGCTGAAACTAACAAATGTTGTCAATGATGGTGGTAAATACACCAACAAAAGGTCCGTGAAAGGATTCCTAGATGTAACTGGGAATAAGATAAACAAAGAGAGTCAATATTTAAGCATAGAATCCAGTAACAAAGCTGACACTTGCTATGAGTCCAAATGCCTGCGCTCTGAGCAAGGGCACCCTCATCTATTTCCTTGAACCGGACCTATTATAGGTGAGCTAAGCCTACAGGTAAAGGACTAGCCTGCTGAAAAGATATGCATAGTGTTTATTGTACAGGGCACACAGCCTAGGGGATGAATGGGAACTGAAACTCAGCCCAGGCTCTGCCGGCCAAACTGTATGTTCTGTGAGGGGCTGGATCCACCTGAAAAAGTGTACCTTTTGCTGAGTCTATCAAAGCCTCATGAACCAATGCAGCTGCAAGCACCTTGAGGGTGTTCTCATTCTAACTCCTCCAAAGGAGTAGATTGTGCTGGCAGCAATCGTGATAAAGGAAAGCAAAGACTGATATTTAGAAGGGAAGGAAGTGAAGAGACAAATGGGATGGGATGAAAAAGAAATGGAAAGGAAGGGTCAGAGAATCAAGCAAGTTCAAGAAATATTTAAGGAATGTCATGTCCAGGCATTGCACAATGATGGGGGACAGACCACCAAAGTTTATTAAATCAGAAGCAGACTTTATTCCAGAGAAAGAAAAAATATTCACCATGGGGCACACAAAGCTTCTCAGCTATAGCAGTGATCACAGTCAGAGATCAGGTTTCTGAAATTGTGGCAATGGGGGCTGCTTTGGGGCTTCCTCTTATTTTAAAATCAAGCACCAGATTTGGGCCAAAGAACTATTGCAACCTTGAAGTCAGGCTTAAAGTCACACTACACTTTAAGTTTCACAACTTTTGGTCATAGGATGTTAACGTATGGTGTTTATGACAGCCTGTGGCTGACACAGTTGCTTTTCACTGTCCTTGAGAGAACGCAAGGTAGAGAGTAGAGTCACATAGGGGATAGTTAAAAATTAAGGGAACACGAGCAGAGGGTCCCATAGGCAATAGTTAGAAGCTTACCTTTGTTCCTAGTACCTGCCTAGCTGGGAAGCTGAGAGGCAGGAGATAGTTATCAAAAATTTACTTCTGTACACAGTGACTGCCAGGATGTCTGTCCTTAAGGCAGAAAGTGTTTGTTAAAGGTTAGCAGTGGCTGCCAGCTTTATTTTTTTTCTCGCAAAATATGTTTGGGCTTACAACTTTATGTTTCTATATTCCTGGACTCTTTATTTCTATATTCTATTCCTGGACTCTTTAAGGAAGTTGTTTCATTTTGTGCTGTTTTGTTTTGATTTCAATAAGTTGCATCATTCTTTCTGATAACTATTTTGAATACCTCAAAACCAGCATTCATTTGAAGATAAAAAGTTGAAGTTAGCAACGATTGTGTAAATTCTGCTTCCCATCTGATATAAAATATCTGAAAGACATCATATTAAAGGGGAAAGGTTTGTTTGGGCTCTCTTTTCCCAAGATTTCAGAGCATAGTCATTTGTGAAGTAGAACATTATGTCAATGGGAGCATGGGGATAAAGAGGCTATTTATCTCATGAATTAAGACAGCAGGAGGAAAGAGAGACAGAGATGGAGACAGACAGACAGAAAAGAGATCACCCAGGGTCAAAATATGCCCCAAATTAACTCCTTCAACTAGGTCCTTGCTGATAGCCCATTAAGTTAAGACTCCATCAGAGAGGTTAGCACTCTCGGGACCTAGTCCCCTCTAAAGCTCCCACCTCTGGACATTGCTCTCCTTGAGACAAAGCTGTTAAACACAGGAACTTTGGAGAAGCACTTGAAAAATTAAACTGTAACATGTAAACCATTAAGATTGGGCTTATCTATGGGTAACAGATAACAGTAAACTAGCAACTTCATTGGGATCAAAATCTAGTCCTCCCTCACGTCAAGGTTTGAGTATGGAAATAGGGAGTGCACTGACATCTGGAAACCAGCGTGTTTATAAACAGACAACCACAGAGGATGTCCTTATCCTAACTGCTCAGATGAAGAGCAAACCATCACACCTGCGCATTAAGCAGGAAAGTAGAGGGAGAATGAAATAAAGTTATCAAAATCTGATGAACAACTTTTCAGCTAATACAGCAACAAATAATAGCAATAATAATAATAATCTTACCTTGGTATTAAAAAAAGATTTTGAAATGTTATCATACTGTATATAGCCTTAAGCATAGATAAAAATTAGAGGTCCTAAAACTGGGAAAGTGAATCTGGGGATGAGAGAATAAATATAAATTAAAGCAGAAGGATTCAATTTTGTCTTATCATCCCTCCCACAAAGAATGCTAATTTGTATAATAATAATATTATAATAATAAAATTTTATATTGGCAGCAATGGGACTAGAATATGGTCTCAAAGAAGCATGTTTTAAATTGAGAACATGTCTGTTTTGAGGTAACAATGGTATTTCTTTAAGTGTTATGTGATATATTGTTTGGATGGTTCTTTTTTTACCACAGTCTCCAATCAGCTTTTCCAGCAGACACTTTTAGTTCTTGTCTCGGCAACCAAAGCCAACAGTATGGTAAATGGAATCACCCTTCTGTGATCATCTATCCTCCCTTCCTCTTTCTATAATCTCAAGAACAATCAGCTGAAACTATTTAGCTGTACTTAGGAGGTCCATGTCTTCTTGTCTTTTCTTTTCCTTGACACTTGGGTGGTAGCCATCATTCTACAAGGAATTCAATCTTAGCTAAAAGTCAGTGTCTCAATCTGTGGGTTAATTCTTTACATCGGCTAACTTGCCTGACTGAACTTGTGTCTTCCTGAAAATTTTCTCCAATATGATTTTGTGTGAGTATCTTTAGAGATATTATGTCCCAAATTAAGAAATTGCTAAGGTTATTCACAAGCTATTCTGTGGACAAAGTTTTTTAAAAATATTTTTATTAATTTGTGCCTATGCCTCTGCCTGTGCATGTCTATGCATGCCTCTTTGTGTGCATATCTTTATCAGTGTGTGGTGGGGCAGGAAAAAAGTGATTGCAGAAGGCATAAGAGAGTGATATTTTCTATCACTCTTTGTCTATTTCTTTGAGGCATAATCCCTCCATAGACCTGAGGCTCATGTCTTCTCCCCTAGCCTGGAATCCAGAAAATCCTGGTAATTGTCATGTCTCTGGCACGATCAGAGCTTTGGTAACAAACAGGATATGTTGTATGTTACATGGGTGCTGGGATCTGAACTCTGGTCCTCATGATTGTGGAGCAAATGCTTTTAACCACTAAATCAACTCTCTGCTATACTAGCTTGTTTTGTATCAACTTGACACACATTAAAGTCATCAGAGAGGAGGGAGCCTCAATTAAGAAAATGCCTCCATAAGATCCAGCTATAAGGCATTTTCTTAGTTAGAGATCAAGCCATGACCTCTGTATCATCTGCTGCCTCCAGATTCCTGTCCTGTTTGAGTTCCTGCCCTCACTGCTTTTGATGATGAACTGTTCTGAGGAACTGTAAGAGAAATAAACCCATTCCCCACAGCAAGCTGCTTTGGGTCATTATGTTTTATTATAGCCATAGTAGCCCTAAGACAAGGTGGTGCCAGGAGCGGGGTATTGCTGGGACAGACATGACCATGTTATTTTGGGGAGGATTTTAGAAAGACTTTGGAACTTCATGGTAGAAAAGTCATTGAGTGTTGAGAGTTCAGTGAGCTGTTCTGTTGGCGTGGAAGAGAGGACTATAAAGAGCAGTGTACATGATGGAAGCCTGGCTTGTGATGTTTCAGAGGGAAGGAAAGACTCTACAAGTCCTCTTTTTGTGAAGTGTCTTTGGTTCTGGTTAGCTAGGGCTGGAGAATCAATTGTGATTAGCAAGCTACGGGAACTACTAAGGTGAAACCTTAGTACTTGTACTGGGATACTTGGTGCTGGTCAGCTAAAGCTGAGAAATTAGCAGTGATTAAGAAGAGACCAGCTTGGCTGAGGTGAAGTCTTCTGGAAAGTATTGCCTGAGAGTCAGCACAGGAGCTGTGTTCCAAACTTGGCCAAGGTTGTACCTCATGTTGGCAGCTGAACTTGATAGGACAGAGTCACCCAGATGGTTCTGGTTTTGAAGGCCTGAAAGTGCCATAGAGAGCAGTGGAGGCTTGGCACTGGGTGGCAGGTCTGAAGTCCCTGAAGAGGGTTAAGAAGAGACTCTTGGTGACAGTGCGGACCAATTTCAGCAAGGGACCCCAACAGTTTTGGAGATGCAGTCTAGGTGACAAGATGTGTGTGCTACAGAGGGCAGATCTGGGGAAGTGACCCAAGACCCTTAGAGGAGCCCATGGGATTGTGAGTGAATCTCAGACAATTGGACCCTGAGTTATTAACACTTTTGGAGTTTTACTTTGCTTTGTTCAGATTGTGACTGTTGTGACTGTGCCCTGATTCTCCCCTCTTGAAGAAAGTACTAACTTGATTTTGATTTTTGTAGGAGCCCACATCTGAAAGACTTCCAAATTTTAAAGACAGTTTGGATTTTTGAAGATAATGGATATTTTCAAGAGCCTGAACTTTTAATGTGCTTAAATTTTTAAGGACCATGGGACTGTTAAAGTTTTTACATTTTATATTGTGATATTCATATTAATATCAGTTCAAATTAAAATATTCAAATATTCAAATTAAAATCAAATGAGAAAGGAAATGTTCTAGTGATGTGCTCGTGTGTCAAGTTGACAGGGCATCAGTTGTACTGTCTGGTTTTATTCCAACTTGACACAAGCCAGAGTTATCAGGTAGTAGGGAGCATCAGTTGAGAAAATGCCTCCATAAGATCGAGTTGTAAAGCATTTTCTTAATTAATAATCAGTTGGGGAGAGCTCAGCCTATTGTATACAGTGCCATCTCAGGGCTGGTAGTCAAAGATTCTAAAGGAAAGCGGGCAAAGCAAGCCATGGGAAGCAAGACAGGATGCAGCACTTCTCCATGGCCTCTGCATCAGCTCTTGCTTCCAGGATCCTGCCTGCATGCCTTCACAGCTTTTTATGATGAACTGTTATATCGAACTGTGAATGAAATACCCCCCCCACACACACACATACAAGTTGCTTTTGGTCATGGTGGCTCATCACAAATATAGTAACCCTAAGATACTAGCCCTGGACAAATCTTTTAAATGCAAACATTGATTGATCTAGAATATCTGTTGGATTACTATTTCTAATTTTTAACTAAGAGCTTGTAACTAACAAATTGTAGCAAACTATACAAATTTTAACTAAGAATTACAAATTGGAAATAATCTTTCCAATTGTTCCAAGCACTTTTAAACACTGAGGCCAGACCCTGGCCACTGGTAACAAAGTGATTCAGAAAAAATAAGTAGTAAATAAGGTAACATTTCATGATTATCGATACTACAAACAGACAAAAACATTGGGATACAATAGAGACAGAGCTTCTGGATGAACAAGGAGACTTCTAATGATGAAGGGATGAGAAAGGGTGAAGAAGTGGCAATTGCGATAAGGTCTCATCAATGAGTTAAATATCTGACAACATTGCTGACTGGAGAAGGATAGCTTATAAAAGTATCCTGGGTAGGAAAGGGTTTACTTTACATTTTAGGTTACAGTCCATCATCAAGGGACACCAGGGCAGAACTCAAGGCAAGAACCCAGAGGCAGGAAGTGAAGCAGAGACCATGGAGGAGTGCTGCTTACTGGATTGCTCCTCGTGACTTGCTCGGGCTGCTTTTTGATACAAACCAAAACCACCTGCCCAGGTATGGCACCATCAATAGTAGGCTAGGACCTCCCACAAAATCGTTAGAAAGAAAATGTCCCCAAGGCTTGGCTGCAGGCTAGTCTATTAAAGACAATTCCTCATTTGAGATTTCATCTTCCCAGATATGTCTGCAAGCCGGCCCATCTCCAAGAGACCAAAATGGAATTCTGTTAGACTTTCACGGTTCTACATATAAAGCATGCATACTATGCACTCACTTTTAAATATGTGGGCCTTTGAATCTCCTTTCTCTGTCAAATGTGTCACTTTGTGTTGGAGAAAATTTATAATAGGATACAGATAGTGAAGTCCAGATGTTTGGTGGTCTAAGAGAATTGTGACATATGTACAGAAGGAGGGATGAAAAGACTTTAAGACTAGCATGATGTGGCTTACGACTTCCTCTGCTCTCATTGCCCTACCTACGTAGTACATGTGTAATCCATGTGTGTAAGAGTGATCATTTTCCCACTCAAGATTTCCCCATCTGGCTGACTTTTGCTACCTGAACTGTGTTGGGTTTTTGGTGACACCTTAGCTTCCAAATTGGAGTCAAAGAGTAATTTTGTGAAATTTACATAACTTCTCTGTGTCACAAGAATTTGGGTAGGAACAACTAAATCCTTTATTCTTTATCTTTAATAACTTAGCATTGTTTAAAATTGGCACCACAAACAATATTATTATTAATGGAGTCATTGAAAATGTATTCTATGTGTGGTAAACTTCACTTTATATTGTGGCTTTAGTTTATAGAAGGAATCTCTGCCAGATAACAAGAAAATAATTGAACTTTATTTAAAGTAAGGATTTATTTTTATCATCTGAATTTTTTCTCTAAAATATTTGTGGCATTACAATCAAGGAAAACGTAATACAAAGCAATTTTATTGTATTTCTAATTAATGTCTTCAATATAAGCCTTTACTATTTGGGCAAATTTTATCATTTTAGGTAAGTTTCAGGCATTATAACAGTCATTTTCACTATAAATCTTCAATAATCTATCCCATTAGCCACCATCAACTAGACTTGAACAAGGAAGCAGGATGCATCTGTGCTTCTAACCTCCTGGAGAGAGAGAGAGAGAGACAGAGAGAGAGAGAAAGAGAGAGAGAGAAAGAGAGAGAGAGAGAGAGAGAGAGAGAGAGAGAGAGAGTAAAGGTGAGTGGAAGGTTTTGCCGAGGGGTGTCTATTTCTGTTCCTCTGTAATAGGGAAAGGAAAAGAACAATTAGGAGAGACATAGCTCCTTAAATGCCGCCTGTGGGTGGTGGAGAGGAAGGCTTTTTCTTGCTCTGACTCAAAATAGAGCCACCTACAGCTAGAGGCATTCACAGTGTCCACGTGGAGATGAGGGTGGCTTGTGAGGATTCCTACAAAGAGGGTCAACAGTCTAGCTCCCCAGCTTCGCCAGCATATGCTGCTGGAGTGTGGATCTGAAATGCCCCCGACAGACTAGTGTTTTGAATACCTCTTCCCCAGCTGGCAGCACTATTTTGAGAGGCTGGGGAACCTTTAGGAGGTAGGACCCAGCTGACCAAAGTAGGTCACTTACAGAGGAAGCCTGTCCCTAGTGTCAGCCCGACTCTCTCTTGTACCACCATGTGGGAACTTCTGCCACATGCTTCCGAACCGTGAGCTTGGTCATGGTGTTCCCTCATAAGGAACCGAAGTGTCAACATCCTCTCCTGGCCTCCTTGGGCACCTTCACACATGTATATGCACACACACACAACCATGCCCACACACATACACGTGCACGTGTGCACACATACACACATACTGCCTCCATGCACACGCACGCACACACACACGCAACCATGCCCACACACATTCATGTGCACATGCATGCACACATACACACTTATCAAAAATCTTTTAAAATATAAATAACTAAAATGCTTCCTGCTTTACATCGTTTCTCTCAGATACTGTGACTGCCTGAGGTTCAAGCCACTTGGCGTGTGCTTTTCTGAGTGCCGTGCAATCTCATCGGGTCTGGTTTGGTCTTGGCAGTCTGTGCTCCCTCTCACCATTAACCTCCTTGTTCTTTTCAGAAGAAGTGCACAACATGCTAGGTTCTTCTTCTGACTACTCTGACAGCCCAGTATCATAGTTATTGCTGTGATAAAACAAAAAACATTACCAACATGCAACTTAGTGTGGGAGGGTTTATATTAGCTTATAGTCCCACATCACAGTTCATCCCCCAAGACCATGGAAGCAAGAATCCAAAGAACCTAAGGGGAAGAAATGAGGCAGAGGCCAGGAATGAATGCTGCCTACTGGCTTGCTCCTCATAGCTTGCTAAACTTGCTTTCTTTTAGCACCCAAGAACACCAACCCATCCACAATGAGCTGGGCCCTCCTACATCAATCATTGATCAAGAAAATGCCCTTGAGACTTGTTCACAGGAAAATCTGGTGAAAAGATTTTCTTAATTGAGGTTTTCTCTTCTCAAACAACTCTAGTTTGTATCAGCTTGACAGGAAACCAGAGGAGGATGCTTCCACCTACACTATACACTAGCTATACTTCAGTTCCTGTAAGTTTGCTCCTTCCAGGGTCTCTAGCTGATCTTGAAGACCTGAAACAAACATGGGTCTCTTTGCTCACACACACACCATCATCCTTGCTCATCACACTCTTTCTTACACACCAAGCTCTAGAATAAATCTCAGCTTCCATAGCTAAGAAACCTTGCATGTCCATAGAGAAGGATTTGAGCACATCACCAAGCACCCAACTCCCAATCTCTTACTCCTTTCCTACAAGAAACTCAACAGCATCTTTCAGACTATTACAAATCTTTTTGTCAGTCAGGTATTCCCTTGGTACTTTGTACTTCTTTCTGTGAAGAAAGGACAAACCAAAGGCATCAGGAAAAGCCCAGTAGGTGTTTTAATCAACAAGGTAATTACAAATGCCAAGTCTGTAATTGACTGTATTTATAAACAGCATTATGGCTGGATCCTCACTCTTTTATTGCTGGATGCGACTGTCTTCTATGCCAGCTAATCTCCTTTGATTTGGATATGGTCTCTCAGAAGTTTTTGTAAGTGCCCTGCTTTTACTTCAGCACTGATGAAACTGTCACGCCTCCATAAAAGTCGATTAGGACTTTTAAAGACAGTGCAATTTGTTTCCACAATCAGTTGACCTCCAGAAAGAATCTTTCTCAACTTTGTCATACACGTAAATTCTGACTATACTTCAATAATGGTAGCTCTTATAATATATGCCTTATCATAAATCAACATAACTAATAATACAAAAAAATGCTGACAGGTTAAATATATCAAATGTATCATGTTCTTCAATGAGTACTTAAAGATTTACCATCAGCCTTTGAAATCCATATTGACTATTGATCTGGAGCCTGGGGCAATCCTTTTCTGCCTTTACTTTTCAAGCTGAGAAGGAGTTAAACATCCATGACATTTAATTTTGTCTCCTTTCTGTGGAATTGCCATTGTAGACTTTTCAACATGGCTAAGCACCACCTGAGGCAGACGTGTTTTATTGTCTCAAATATGAAATGAATACTAATAAGAAACCAGGCAGTATCTTTGGGAAACTGGATAAAGCTGATGAAGGTAAACAGAGGAAAGAAGTTCAAGAGAGTGTATCACACCCATGCCCTCTGCTGACTGGTTTTCATGGAAGTATGTCTTTCTTCTCTTCGTTGTGCGCTGTGCATTTGTGTGTATGAGTTTGTGTGAATGTGTACCTGTGGGTGTGTGTACTCGTGTGCACATGTAAATGGAGACAAGAGATATTGTGTGACTTCCTTCATCATTGTCCCTCTTAGTTTTTGGAACTGGCTCTATTGCTGAATCTGGACCTCGCCAAGTCGGCTAGCCACCAAGTGTCAGGAATCTTTCAGTTTCTGCCTCCTCCACACCAGAATTACAGGCATGTGCATTGCACCTGGTTTTCATGTGGGTGCTGAGAATCTGAACTCAGGTCATTGTGATTACATTACTTCCTAGACCTCTTCATTTTCTATGTTGTTGCCTTCTCAGGATTCCCCAGAGAAACCAAAAAGGATGTGTGAAATGTTACATGCATTCACTATATAAAACTAAACATATCTGTTAGAATAACTACATGAAAGATAAGTATTTTTAAAGGATTTATTTATTTTATCTAGATCTATCTGCATGTATACCTTTAGGCTAGAATAGGGCATCAGATCCCATTATAGATGGTTGTGAGCCACTATGTAGTTGCTGGGAATTGAACTCAGGACCTCGGGAAAAGCAGCCAGTGTGCTTAACCTCTGAGCCATCTCTCCAGTTCCTGAAATAAGTATTTTATTATAATGAATTCTTCCATGCGGTTGCAGAGTTGAGAAGTCTCTAAAATGCCTTCTACAAACGGAAGATTCAGGAAAGTCAGTCTTATTGTAGTCCTGCCTTGATGACACTTAGACACACAGCAAATTCTTCTTTATTTTGAGTTTTTAATATTTAAGCTTCAACCAAATCGAATGAAACATAACTATGCTGAAGATGATATACTCAATTCAATGATTTAATCTCGTTCTAAAACACTCAAATTAAAGTCTAACAAATATCGGGGCACTCTGTGGCCTGGTTAAGTAGCATACAAAATTATCCATCACATGATGCTAAGAAGATATTTTACATGTTATCTGAAAGAAACATAGAATACACTGTTGAGAATTTAAAATATCTATCTTCCAGAAACTATTCCATGAGCATAAAATTCAGCTTTCAGATATTTGAATATATTCATTATATTGACGAACTGTCTCCATTATAATTCATAATTTTGATATGTCATGGACAGAACAATAGATAGGAACAAATTTATCAGTATGTCATGACTACTGATGGGGAATCAATGCCATGTGAGCAACTCATGAATAAGGGACATTCAGAACCAGTCAGAGCAGCAATGAAGATAAGGGGTATTTTAATATGTAGTCAGGAAAGAGCTGACATCAGAATTTCCTGGATACCAGATAAAAATGCAAGTCTGAGAGTTACAGCTCAAATTACTGAAAAGTTACAATGCCTGATGTCTGTAGCCCCTGTCCTCCTCAAGCACACCAAGGTCTAAAAATCTCAACTAATAAGCTTTCCTTTGTAGTAATTTGAAAGAACTATAGTGTTAAAATGAGTTATTGGCAGCCAATGGCCACTGAGCTACTCTGTTTGGGGGTGTGGCTGTAGATGGCTGTGCACTCATGAGTAATTGGCCTCCGGGAGTTACAAATAGCAGTTTTTTAAAGGACATGAAATTGGCAGCAGGAAGGCCTGAAGAGAACTGGAGGAGTTGGAGGGAGGAAATGGTGGGCGGATATGATCAATGTTCATTGTATAAATGTTTAAAAAATCTTTCAAAGAATAAAGAACTTTTATTAACCCAGGGGAAATTTCAGAAGAGGGGGCAGAAAGATTGTATGAGCCAGAGAGTAAGGACTCTCGACTATGTGGTTGCCTGAACAAGACCAGTTTAATGACAGTACCAGATGACAGACCAATGTGGACAGATGAAAATCTGCATTACCTCACCTTTAGATGGAGCACTGCAGATGGCCAATGGTTGCTGAGGAAAGAGAATCGGTTTCGTCTGAGGATGACCTCCCTCATAGGTCATTCAATCCCAATGGGTCAGCCCGGGATACATTCACACAGGAACAATACAAAATGGATTCAGTAGTCTGTATATAATGCATGAGTAGGGGTGTGTGTGTGTTTGTGTGTGTGTGTGTGTGTGTATGTGTGTGTGTGTGTGCGTACAATAATTAAAGAAGATCATAAATTTGGGAGGAAGAAAACATGGGAGAAGTTAGAGAGGATGGGGGAAGGACAGAAGTGATGGGATGTAGCGTTGTTATATAAAGTTGTCAAAATATAAAATCAAAAAAGTTTTTTATTTTTTGGTTCTTCGAGACAGGGTTTTTCTCACAGCCCTGGCTGCCCTGGAACTAGCTCTTGTAGACCATCTTGGCCTTGAATTCACAGAGGTCCCCCTGCATCTGCCTCCTGAGTGCTAGAATTAAAAGTGTGGGCCCCTACTGCCCAACCAAAACTCTATTTTTAAGAACGACTAGAAGTAGCTAGTGGGCTGAAGAAAGAGTTCAAAGGAAAGACATATAAAATTTTAAATATAAAAAATGGCTACCTGGGCAGTGGTGGTACATGCCTTTAATCCCAGCACTGAGAAGGCAAAGACAGATGAATCTCTTAGTTCAAGGCCAGCCTGATCTACAAGCAAGTTCCAGAATGGCCAGGGCTACACAGAGGAACTTTACCTAGGGGAAAAAAAATGGTTAGTGGTAAGGAGAGAATTTATGGTCTTTTGGTTTGTACATTGGGCACAGAACTCACAGTAACATGCATTCAAAGATGTCTCATTTGATTTATCTATGCCAATCTGGTTCAGAGCTTCACTCTGTTTCCGGCAGAATGTCAGTGGCTTCAGTACCAGCTCACCACGAGAGTGCAAAGTCTCTTCCCCATCCACTGTGTGTCATTCTTTGACCTCTCAGTAGAGTGGAAAGGGGTGAGACATAAGAGAACAGAACATTGCTTCAATTTGGAGAAATAAAATGAGATTGCTCGACACCCAGACTGAAACAAGCTGAGCAGTGTGAAGAACACCTTTCTCTTAAAGGAACGAGTAAGTCATTTTCTTACAAGAAGAGACAAGAAACAGTAACAACACTGGACATACTGTCCCAGCTGGTTCTGAATTGGCTCCCACGATGAGGGATGATACCATTGCTAATGCTCACACAACTATCAAGTTGATAGCCACTGGCGTGTTGCAAAATTCCTCCCAAATCATCAAGGAAGAAGAAAGTTGCTTCTTTCCCCCCCTCGACTCTTTCCCATTCTTGCACTATTTCGTACATTCTCCTGTAGAACATAGCCTGGAGCCAGCTGCATGGAAGCATAGGAAATAGAGTTCCAAGACTGTCAGCTTCAGACAACACACAGCCAGGTACAGAGGAACGGGGACTGAGAACAAAGACAAATGACAAGCATTCGAACTATTGATGTGACGTAGAAATTGTCTTCTGAGACTGTACAAAATAAGAGCAGACAGAGGCAAAGTGAGAACTGACAGGAAAGTCTTTATTCACCCCGAATCTAATGACAGCTAATAGAGGAGCATTGGAGAGTAATTTTACCTCGAGAATGACTTGTAAATTTGGAGATTATACCCTGTTGGAAAATGCCCCAATTTTCAAGAATACATTTTTTTTTTTTACTCAGTATTATGCTCCTGAAGCCAAGCCTGTTAGGGTTAGCACTTTTTACTACAGTGAACGCAATTCTCAGATGTAAAATACAGTCTGATTTTCTCTATTCTTTAGTGATTAAACAGGGTGTATCTATAGACATTTAGCCACCATGGGTTCACCTGTAAACTTTGATTTTTCTATAATGACTGATGTGAACACTGCAAAACAAACAAACAAACAAACCAGGAGCTGGAGAGATGACTCAGCAGTTAAGAGCACCGATTGCTCTTCCAGAGGACCTGGATTTGACTCCCAGCACCCATATGACAGTACATAACTGCCTGTAACTCCAATATCAGGGAGTCTGACACCATCTTCTGGCCTCCATGGATTTTACACATGCACATGGTATACATACAGACATGCAGGCGAAAACCATATGACTTAAAATACCAATTAAAAAACCAAAGCACAAGAACAATCATATTAAATGATAATAAATAATAATCTATGGATAATTTAGTGATATGCAAAGATACTACCAAAGTCATTATTAGTAGCATCTTATCAAATCTGCATGGAAATCTGATGAGTTAGGTACTACTGATGAATATTCATTCACGGATGGGCAGTAATGAAGGGCAGATACAAGCGCCTTGCACAAGAAGATAGGACTTAAACCCTGTCTCGAAAAACAAAAAAAAACAAAAAAAAAAAAAAAAAAAAGATAGGACTTAAAGCCCAGGCAGATGTCAAGCTGAACTTTTACCAAATCTGAGTTGTAGAATTAAGGCTAAATGAGTAAAGGTTAATGATGGGAACACAGACCAAGAGGCCGTTTGTCTAAGATGACTTACACAGAGATGCTTTCAGTTTCACATGTGGTAGGGTAGGCATTTGCTACATATTACTAACATACTTCCTCTGAGGCAAACAAAATATTTAAATGTTTGCCTGGGATTACAGCACGCATGATTTTGTAAAATCCGTTGTCTCTAAGTATCTCATGTTTATTCCTTTTGGCATTTAAACTGCCTCAAACCACATTACTAGAATCTCAGGATTGCATTTTATCTCCAGAATTCTTTTGAACGTCATTATTGAAAGGAGCATTAAGACTGTGTATTCCTGTGAATGAGTCATTCCAAACATAAATAGTGGTTTTAATTTTGGGAGCTGTGCATTCACACCCACAGTATACCAGGCCCCCTGCTAGGTGTTCCGCATTTAATTTGTTCAGTATTCTTGGGAAGAAGGCTTCCTACTGAAGGAAGCACTGTGCCTTTTCTATGTTCGTCACTATTATTATGTCATTATTCACATATTGTAATCTTCTCAAACAGATCATTAGCCACCTGCAGCTTAGATTCGCTCTGAAGGAACAAGGTTATTAAAATGTATATTTGTTTCGTCGTTGAAGTCGATAAGAAAGATGAGACTGCAGGGAATGAATTTAGAGTCATGGCAAAATTAGGCCTGACCAAAAGCCTTGGTGAGTTAAATTTTCTGGTTTGGATAGAAACTATGGCATTTCTTCAGAATACTGGCAGAAGTCAGGGTGAGATGTCCATAGCCATAGCATGGGTTATGTAAACTGTAGAGTAATCTTACCCTTTGGTTCAGTGACACTGGAATAAAGGAAAATGACCTAGTTCTGCCTTTATTGTATACTCATAACATGCAAAAGGCAAGTCCCCAATAGAGTGATACTATGTTGATGTTAACAAACTCATTTACTGAACTCAAAAGCAGAATCAGCTGCATCTCCTCAGAGGGTGGGGGGAACTAGCCACTGTCCCAGAAGCAGATCCTAAAGAGAAAAAAAACCAAACTCCAAATCATGCCTCATACCAAACAGGCATCTAGTAGAGGGTGAGATGTGAGTGTGAAGCTAAAATTAGTAGTGACTAGCTGTTTGCTCGCTGCTTGCTCCAATCATAGCAACTGGACCCTTGAGGTGTGTCATAAAATTTGGTTCCCAGTCTCTTTACTAGAAGAGCCCTGTCAGGGCTCATCATGCAGTCCCTGGCCTACATATGTTTCCAATGGCATATGGTTCTCACATATTTTGCTTATCTGTTATTATCTTAGTTATTAACTAAGGCCACTCTAGCATTAGAGCTATTTTGCAGTGTTAATCCCAATCAGTTTCATACATGAATTATTAAATATCTGCCTATATAAACCCTCTCCATCTCTGCATCTCTAAAAACTGGTAAAAGAAAGAGTCAGCTTCAGATGAAGATAGGGAGTGCACACTCTGCTATAGCTACCACCACCCTCTTAGGTACAGGAAATCTGAAAGCCGGCTCCTATCATGCTATGTATTATTTCCAGAGTGATGTGGGAGGATCTTCTGTTTTGTGTTGATTTCATTGGTTAATAAAAAAAACTGCCTTGCCCATTTGATAGGCCAGCCCATAGGTGGGTGGAGTAAACAGAACAGAATGCTGGGAAGAAGGGAAGTGGGTCAGATGCAAAGGAGCCAGCCACCAGGTCAGACATGCTGAATCTTTCCCGGTAAACTACCACCTCGTGGTGCTACAGAGATTATTAGAAATGGGTTAATCAAGATGTGAGAGTTAGCCAATAAGAGGCTTAAACTAATGGGCCAGGCAGTGTTTAAATTTGTGTGTTGTTATTTTGGGGCATAAACTAGCCAGGCGGCCAGGAGCCGGGCGGCAGGAATGCAGTCCACTGTTCCTTCTACACCAGAGGCCTTATTACCTCCTGGAACATGTCGGGCAGCTCCCTGATTCATGGCATTTACCAACTTCTTTACTTATCACAGGCCACATTTCAAATGCAATCTTCATCAAGATCTTTACTAACATCTTATTAAAGATGCTCTAAGCTGAGAATGGTGAAACAGAACTCTAACCTCAGCAACTCCCGTGGCTGAAATGGGAGAATCATCTCAGCTCTGAGGTTTAAGGCCAAACTAGGAGATACAGTGGGACTCCATCTCAAACATGAAATAAGTAAAACAGAGTAGTCACCTAGCCCTACCCCCAGACACTTTGAATTCTCCCTTTCTGCCTAAGTTTTCTAACTCATCAACATATAACACAATATGCCTTTTAGTATTGTTCTCACTAGAATATGAAGTCCAACAGCAAAGTCACTCTCTGTTGTGATCCCTGCATTCTCCCCACTATGTAAAATCATGTCTAATTCATATTCTCAAGTCAGTGAATACATGCCTACTAAAACAATGAATAAAAAGGTCTTCACTTACAAGTATTCCTAAAATAAAACATTAATATAAGCAGTTCAATTACTTTCAGTATCTAAGAAAATGCTTCCCTTTTTGCCTGCAAAGACTGCTCCTCTTTGTAATTGTGAAGAATGTTTGAGGGTCTGCAGGGTCTGTTCATTCTAGCTCAACGGCTGAGTTCTCCCTAGGCAGGTAGGAGCCCTGGGCTCTATCCGCAGTGAAGCAGAAACAAAATGCTTAGGAGGTACATTTTGAAATGCATCTTCCCTCTTGAACTGTTCCTCTCTACTGGAAGGACAGACCAAGAGGGAGAAAAACCAAGTTGCAAGACTGAAAAAGGTACTTTCTGTCCAAATACATGCACAGAAATTGTGTATGGGGACACTGGGCTCAAATGTTATGGGTATTCGTAAATGTACTGACAAGACCTCTCGCCCTGAGCTACAGGGATGCCAGGAAAATTCTTTTCAGTGAATCCCAGGGTAGCAATTCACTTTGTAATGTTAATTGGAATGAAGGGGATGAATATGTTTCTTCCTTGGCAATTTGGAACAAAGATAAACAACTGTTTTCTCGTATTCTCGGGTGTACAGAGCTTACCTATGAGCAAAGGAAATTGGCTCAAGACATATTTACAATGTCCCATAAGAAGAAAAAGGAACAAAAAGAAAGATTAGAATTTGAATTTGCTTCTGTGGAAGCAAAAGAAAATTAATTGGTAGTTTTTAAATTGGCTTCTTTAAAAGAGAAAGGGAACCCTTAATCAATCAATCATCAAACTCCTCACTAGTATCTGCCATTTTTGTTTTAAAAAATTATTTTATTTTTATTCATGTATAGAAATGTGTGTGTGTGTGTGTGTGTGTGTGTGTGTGTGTGTGTGTGTGTGTGTAGTTGCTCACTGAAGCCAGGAGAGGGCATCAGATCTCCTGAGGCTGCACTTAGAGGTGATGTGAACCACCTGAGCTGAGTGCTGAGAAAACCAAACTCCATTCCTCAGCAAGAGCAGAAAGTGCTGTGAGCCTCTGGGCTCTCTCTCCTGCCCTGGCCATGGCTTTATCAACCTGCATCTTCATCTGTGAGTTTAGAATCATTTGTATCAGGCTACCCTTCCCATGTGAGCTTCCTTCTCACCTCTACATGACCTGAAGTGTCTTGTTTATTAATGGCCAAGGCCTGTGTCCTGGGATTAATGTGTCTTTAAAATGTTTTAAATGCTTATTTCTTCCCTAAGTAGATGTCTTCTGCTACCCAGACTATAAATCTCTCAAAGTAGAAACAACAGAACCCCCTTCCCTGTAAGCATTCAGAACATGAATCACCCTGAGTAAATGCCTGTTCAACTTGATACTTCTTTTTGAAAATTTGACCTCATCAAACATGGAAATGAGAGGATTGCATTTTCACAGCGCTTAAAAGAGAACTTGCTTGCAGCTTGTGCAGAGGACCGTGAGGACACTTACTCTGTTGTTTTTGTCCTAAGGTCACTGAACCTGTGTGTTACCACTGCCCTCAGTTACCAATGAAAGTCAGGATAGAAAAACAACACCTACTCTAACTTCAATGGCTCCTTGGGAAAATTGTCTTCTTGTTATTATTATTTATTGTTGTTATTATTATTAACTTTTGTGTGTGCACGAGTGAGCACGTGTGCCAAAGTGAAGGTGTGGGCATCAGAAAAAATTCTGGATTCTGTTTCCCTCTTTCTATGTGTTCCCCCTACTAAACTCACACCACCAAGCAGGCATGACAATGCCTTTGATCCTCAGCCACCTCACCACCTTCTTCGTGTTGAATACTTTAGCTAATTTATCTCCATCTAGTTTTGAAAGGGCAGAGAGAGAGATAAAGATGGTAGCAGGAAGGTGAGGAGAAATCAGATGAATTTTGAAAATTTAGATCTGAGGACCACATTGCAAGAGTCCAAAAAAAAAAAGAGGAAGTGTGGTATGGTCATTGCCATCTGTGAAATATCATTGTGTCCAGGTCCTTCAGGCCTCGGTCCCTGTGCTTCCTGTACACATCTGCCACACAGCCTCTCTCCCTCTTCCCCACCTGACTCCTCTCGTGGGAAAGCTAAATTGGTTTAAATCATGTGGGAGTATTATAAACACTGTTTAGTGATGAGAATAAATTGGTTCAAATCACATAGGTACTTCGCTAAGTGCTGGCTGATGAGGAAGTTTGGATGTGCTGTAATTTATAAACAAAATGAAGGAGGTTGTCTGGAACATTAGAGTTTCTATGCTTAAGATCTTTGAAGTGAAAGGGAAGACTTTAAATTTTTTATCCTTATTTCACTTTATGTGTATGATAGGTTGTGCCTGTCTGTGTGTCTGTCTGTATACCATATGCGTGCCTGATGCCCACAGAGGCCAGAGAGGGCATCATATCCTCTGGATCTGGAGTTGCAGATGGTTGTGAGTCACCAGCTATGTGGGTGTTGGGAACGGAACCAGGGTCCTCTGAAATAGCGGCCATCACTCTTTTCCCCTCCTCCCAGCCTCCCATTTCCCTCCCCCTCCTCCCACCCTTCTCCTCCTCCCCCCACTCCTCTCCTCCTCCCTCTCCAGTCCAACGAGCAGTCAGGGTTCCCTGTCCTGTGGAAAGTCCAAGGTCCTCCCCCCTCCGTCCATGTCTAGGAAGGTGAACATCCCAACTGGCTAGGCTCCCACAAAGCCAGAACATGAAGTAGGATCAAAACCCCGTGCCATTGTCCTTGGCTTCTCATCATCCCTCATTGTTCGCCATGTTCAGAGAGTCCGGTTTTATCCCATGCTTTTTCAGTCATAGTCCAGCTGGCCTTGGTGAGCTCCCAATAGATCAGCCCCACTGTCTCAGTGGGTGGGTGCACCCCTCGTGATCCTGACTTCCTTGCTCATCTTCTCCCTCCTTCCGCTCCTCATTGGGACCTTGGGAGCTCAGTCCAGTGCTCCAGTGTGGGTCTCTGTCTCTATCTCCATCCATCACCAGATGAAGGTTCTATGGTGATATGCAAGATATTCGTCAGTATTGCTATAGGATAGGGTCGTTTCAGGTTCCTATTCAAATGACAGCCATCACTCTTAATCACTCAGCCTTCTTTCCATCCCAAGGAGAAGATTTTCTATGAGAACAATGTTAGCAGGATGCCAAAACCAGACAAGGCACAACAGGAAAGAAAACTACAAGCCAATACCACTTTGCAAAACCTAAATGCTTCACCAAAGTACCAGCCAAAAAAAAAAAATCCAGCAACATAGAAAAGTATTGTCTACTGTAACAAAGGGGCTTATGCTATATGCAAAAGTATCTACCATGGATTATGTTAACATCTAAATTAATCAATACACCATATCAGTAGAGTAAAAGCCAAATACACAGTACTCTCTCCACACAAACAAAAGGCATTGGACTATTTCAGCCACCATTTATGATTTAAAAATGAAGCAAATTAAAAAGGCTACAAGCAAATAACAGAAGGGAACTTCTAGACCAGTGGGATGACTCAGCGTGATCCTGGCCCCTTCCACATCGTAGAAGGAGAAAACTAGCTCCCATAAGTCAAAGTGTTCTCTCTTCTGCATGTGACACACAGACACCCACACACAGAGAGAGAACACACAAACACACCTGCATACACTCTGCCCTCTCTAGCCTTCTTGGTCACACGTACACACACATATGCCTTGACCTAGACTTCTCTGTTGCTGTGTATCATAGCACCAACCAAGACAAACTCATGAAAGAAAGGACTTACTGCATCTTACAGGTTACACTTCCTCATAAAGAGATGCCAGTGCAGGAACTCAAGCCAAAGGCTTACATTCCACAGAGGAAGGCTACTTCCTGGCTTGACTTGCACGCAGATTCACATTTAGCTACCTTTCTTTTTTCTCTTCCTTTTTTATTAATTTTATTGAGCTATACATTTCTCTCTACTCCCCTTCCTTCCTTTCTCCTCTCCTTGAATCCCATCCCATGGTCCTCATGCTCCCAATTTACTCAAGAGATCTTGTCTTTTTCTGCTTCCCATGTAGATTAGATCCATGTATATCTCTCTTAGAATCTTCATTGTTGTCTAAGTTCTCTGGGATTGTGAATTGTAGGCTGATTTTCTTTGCTTTATGTCTAAAAGCCACTTATGATACATATGATAATTGTCTGGGTCTGGGTTACCTCACTCAATATGATGTTTTCAAGCTCTATCCATTTGCCTGCAAATTTCAAGATGCCATTATTTTTTTCTGCTGTTTAGTACTCCATTGCATAAATAGACCACATTTTCCTTATCCATTCTTTGGTCGAGGGCCATTTAGGTTGTTTCCAGGTTCTGGCTATAACAAACAATGCTGCTATGTCCTTGTGGTATGATTGAGCATCCTTTTGGGTCTACACCCAAAAGTGGTATTGCTGAGTCTTGAGGAAGATTGTTTCCTAATTTTCAGAGAAATCGCCATACTGATATCTCAATGGTTGTACCAATTTGCACTCCCACCAGCAACAGAGGAGTATTCCCTTTATCCCACGTACTCTCCAGCATAAGTCGTCATCAGTGTTTTTGATTTGGCCATTCTTATAGGTATAAGATGGAATGTCAGAATTGTTTTAATTTGCATTTTTGATGCCTAAGGATGTTGAGCATTTCCTTAAGTGTCTTTCAGCCATTTTAGATTCCTCTGCTGAGAGATCTCTGTTTATATCTATACTCCATTTTTATTGGATTATTTGTTCTTTTGATGACCAATTTCTTGAATTTTTATATATTTTGGAGATCAGTCCTCTGTCAGATGTGGTGTTGGTGAAGATCTTTTCCCATTCTGAAGGCTGCCATTTTATCTTCTTGACTATGTCCTTTGCTTTACAGAAGTTTTTCAGTTTCAGAAGGTCCCATTTATTAATTGTTTTTCTCAGTGTCTGTGCTACTGAGGTTATATTTAAGAAGTGGTCTCCTATGCCAATGCGTTCAAGTGTACTTCCCACTTTCTCTTCTATGAGGTTCAGTGTGGCTGGCTTTATGTTGAAGTCTTTGCTCCATTTGGACTTGAGTTTTGTGCATGGTGATAGATATGTATATATTTTCAATCTTCTATATGTTGATATCCAGTTATGCCAGAACCATTTGTTAAATATGCTTTTTTTTCATTTTATATTTTTTGCTTCTTTACTTTCCTTACATCAGCCCAGGTCTACCTGCCTAAGGATGGCACCACCCATAGTAAGCTGGGTCCTCCTACATCAAATAGTAATTAATAAAATAACTCAAAATCATGCCCACAGACAAGTCTGATGGAATAAACTCCTCAGTTGAAGTTTCCTCTTGTCAAATGTGTCAAGTTGATAACGATAATGAGTCATCTCAACTCTACACATACACATAATTACAAAGGAAACTAAACATTTAAAAATGAATGCTGCAAATTGTGGTCACTGAAGCATGATGGTACTGACACAAAGGCAGACAGATATCAATGGAATGGAAAGAAGACTTGGGTATAAAGTCCTTACATATTTAGTCAATTGACTTTGACAAAAATTTAAAAATTAAACATAAAAAATCCAATGTGGAAAAGTAGTCCTTTCAACCAACCAACATTTCTGAAACAACTGGATAACCACTTTAAAAAAGAAAAACTAAATTGGCCCTCTTGTTCAAACTCAAAAATAAAGCATTAAAATAAAATGGAATATTGAACATGATGATGAACACCTGTAATCCCAACCACTGGGAAGTAAAGGCAAGAGGATTGCTGCAAGATCAAGGGCAGCCTAGTCTACATAGCAAGTTCCAGACTACACAGGACTCCGTAGCGAGACCTTGTCTCAAAACCCAAAATCCTGGTATTGACCGACATGTAAGAGCTAATACCATAAAACCAGTGGAGCAGAAAAAGAGCAACTCATAATGACCTTAGCTGTGCCAAGTATTCTTAGAATCCTACAAAGAAAGAAAAAATGAGCAAATTGTATTTATCAAAGTCAAAAATTTTTACATTTCAAAAGTTACCAAGCCACCAAAATTAGAGAACATAGTTGCAGATTATATATATGCTCAGATATTAATGTGAGAATATCCTCGCAGATGCTAGGCTATGTTTTAACCCGGAGCGATTTTATAGTCCAGTGATAAAGCGTCTACTCAGTATATGCAAGACCCTTAGCTTAATCTCTAGAAAACAGATGACAGACCACAGACAGACAGGCAGCATTGTGTCTAGGCTATTAAAAAATCACAACCTAATAATAAAAAGACAAATAATTCAGGGTCAGCAGTGGGAAATGGACTCAGCTGGCTTTTTGTGCGTGACAATTTACCCATAAACTATTCTATCAGCTTGAGACTCCATGAATACTTCACCAACAACACTCCTGGGTTCTAGTGGGAAAACAAATCAGGACAGCCTCAGTTTGGCTGCCGTATATGGCGACAGATAGAATATTATGTGGGTGTCATCTGGGTTACAGTGAAGTCAGAACATGGTGGACCTGAATAAGGCACTAAGCTCCAACATCTAAAATGTGGGATGTGGCAGAAAAGTTAGCACACAAGCATTCAGTTGCAAACAAATATCGGCAACTTTAAGGTAATTGATTTCTATTCTAAATATGGAAGAATATTCCAAACTTCAGATAGTACTGGGTCATGGCATACCATTTGGGAGGATATAAAATACATACATATACATATAAATGAGGGAAGACTGAAAGTATTCTCAGATTGTCTCATGATTTTATATGGCAGGTTCTTAGTTGTTACTTGTCCGTTTATTGGCTGGTTCCTTTGAGAGGTGATCTGCTTTATTGGAGATTCTCATGGCAGCATCCAGAAGGCATCTCAGAAAGGGTCAAAGAGAAATAAATGAGATAAACTGCTGCTGTACAGTTTAGAGCACTCAGAAGCACTCTGCTGTTTTCTAGGTTCCGTGTGTTGTTTTCAATCAATTATAGGTGAAAATGTGGACTGGGTTTAGTCTATCCTTTAACTGCTGAAAGCCCTGGAGTTCACACATGTTTGTAGGAATCTTTGATCCCTTTCCCAAACTATCTTGCGGTCATGGTTAAGGTCATCCTTCCCCGAGGTCCAGTTTGCTATCTTATAGGATGGAATGGAAACCCTGGCATGGTTTCCATCTGACTCTATTATACTGTTTTGAATGAATCTCTTCCTAATATGAATGAATAGGACAGAGTCTGTGAGGATTATCAAAACAGAAAGAAGAAATAATATTTACCACAGGAGAATCTAGGAGGAGTTGTAGTGGAGTGACTATTCTCAAAATACACTGTATGTATGCATGCAATTCTTTAAAAATAAATAAAAATAAAAATATTATGTGTCTGTTTTTAAAGTTTACTCTGAGAGCTTGATAATTATTCCAATGTGTTAATATAATTAACTATTATGTCTGTGGATGTGTTCAAGAATTGATGTCAGAAGTATACATTAGGGCCCTGGGAACATATTAATACTGACCCGCCAATAAAAATGCTGGCTAGTGTGAACTGAGCAGTTGACTACAATGTACGAAGGCCAGTAGCAAAGGTATTATGTGACTCCTATCAATTATTCTCATCAGTACCATAAGACAGAAGCTTGAATCTGTTTCTGCACATGGAACAAACTAAACACACGGTAGCTTCGTGTGAAGAGTAAATACAGCTGGGACTGGAATCCGGGTTTAAACACTCCGATTTAAACTTGATATCCCTTTCCACACTGCTGTCTGCCACCGCCCCTTATTTCCATCCTCTACCTTTGGAAATTAGCATGGAATACTTTCTCACACATCTCCTGCCTCCAAACTCCCATTGCAACAAGGCCAGGGTAATCAGTGGACTTAGCTGCAGACCATGGTGGCAGACTTCAGAAAACTGTGTTGAGAGAGGGCCTTCTTTCAATGGACAAAGAAACCTGCACTTGTCAGAGGCACACCGGATGTCAATACTCCACCATTTTAAAGGACCTGCTGAACCCACAGGCTGTATTCTAGGAGTAAAGCTGGTTTGCTCTGGGAGCCAAAAAAAAAAAAAAAAAAAAAAAAAGCTCAAAATCTGAAAAGTTCCCTTGAGGCTTGCCTCCTGCCAGAGAGCAGTTCTTTGCTCTTTTTCTGCATAGTAGCACACATGGAAATACCTAAATAGTTGAATGCAGCCAACTATAACCCATTGTTTATCATTATTTTCCGCCACAACTAACTTCTAAAGACAAAACAAAAAGATCTAAGCAGAAAAACATCTAAACCTACTCTAGGCCTAGTTCAAATTCAGCCTTCTGCCTTTGGAAATTAGCACCAAGCATTTTTTTCTTTTTTCTTTTATTTTTGTTTTTATCTCCATCCTGATTGACATTTCCCCTCCCTCTTTTCCTCCCATTCCCTCTTCTCACCTCTTCTCCTGCCCTTCAACCCTTTTCTCCTCCATTTCAGTTCAGAAAGGGACAGGTCTCCCAGAACAATTAATAAAACATGGTATGTTAAGGCGCAGTAAGATTAAGCGCCTCACCTTGTGTTTAGGCTGGGTAAGGCAACCAAGTATCAGGACTAGGGTCCCAAGAGCCAGTCAAAGCATTAGGGATAGTCCCTGCTTCCATTGTTAGACAAGTCCCACAAAAAGACCAAGCTATACAAATCTCCCATATCTGTAGAGGGCCTAGGTTGATCCCATGCAGGCTCCCTGGTTGTTGGTTCAGACTCTTTGAGTTCTGATGAGCCCAGGTTAGTTGTTTCTGTGGGTTTTCTTGTGATGCCCTTGATTCTTCTGGTTCCTACAATCCTTCCTTCCTTGCTCCAGCAGAATTCCCCCTGCTCAGCGTAATATTTGACCGTGGGTCTCTGCATTTGTTTCAATCAGTTGCTGGATTAAGGCCCTCTGATGACAATTGGGGTAGTCACCAGTCTGAACACAGGTTATATATCCTCTATTGATAGGAGCCTTAGCTGGGGTTATCCTTATAGATTCAGAGGAGTTTCCCTTGCATCGGGTTCCTACCTGACCCCCCAAAGCATGCCTCCTTCCAGCAATCTCCTTCAGTGCTCTCCCCGTCCACCCACCCCCAGCACCACGTATTTCTTGGCACGTCTATTAATAAACTGACTTTGCAGTAAGTGTGGCTAAGAAATCAATTTGAGGACAGACCTCAAGAAGCTGGCAGAATGAGAGCCTTGCTGGTGAAAGGGATGCTTGCCCTTGGCTGAATGCACCCAGCGACTCCCACAGGTCACACCTTTATCAGTAACAGCTAACATTCTGAAGAACACTATGTGCCTGGTAAATTCATACTATCCGAGTCATGGGTTACACTCCTCCTAATGCACCAACCTTTCAAAGGTTACTGCTCTTGTCTGTCTCTACAGCTTAGCAAAGAGAACCACAAAATAGCCTGCTTGCCCAAGTCTCTACATCTGAGTGATCACAGTGAGGGAACTTAAATGGACAAAGCCCTGTGGTAAATCCCCAAATTCTATTACCTCCTGATTGTTGGTGCACGGAAAAGTGGCAACTCCTCTGTGGATTGCTTTCCTTTTTTCTAGAGACGGATACAAAAGGAGAGGACATGGGTCTACTGTACTTTAGAAAGACCCTCCCCAATAAAGTTAATTCATGCATGAAAGGAAAACCTAAAGGAAGTTCCAGTTCACTAGTTTAATGACCACTCAGATGACTTGAGGGGTGTCAGGCATGAGCTTCCTGGTTAAATGAGTTTTCATGGGCAACAGGCTGTGATTACAACAATATACTCTTTCTTCATGAAGAAGAAATGTCATAAAACAAAACTAAACCAAAGAAAAAAACCACTCTGGAATTACCCCAACACACTTGTCCTCGGAAACACGATGCTTTTTGCGAACATCCTGTGCAACTCTGAATATTTTCTCTCTTGAGTAATATATAATAGAAACTGAGATGGTGCCTAATTTAAATTTGCCAAGTAATATTTCTTTCATTTCAAATGCATTTTCTAATGATTAGATCAGACACTTTTAAGCACTGTGTAGCTTTTGGTGTTACAGAAATCCTAAGTCATCATCCATTTTACTCTTTAGAGAATTAAAAAAAATCCCCATAGCCAGCAATTAATGAACTGTTAAATTCAGACATATGGATGTGCTATGATTTTTAAATGGAGCAAATAGCAGTTATTAAACTTCAGAGTGATGGCATTTTCTGTGAATTCTTCATGGGAGGCACTCAGGAAATAACCTTCAAATGAATAACTTAAATTTTCTAATCAATTTCTGTACTTTAAATGTCATTAGCTCAATAAACGCTAGCATTATTTTAATTTTTCATTCGTCTAAGTTCTTTCTTATTTCCTATGGAAAATGATCCTTAGCTCTGGGTCTTGGCTTTCTAAAATGCATGTCTGTGTTTAGCTTACAAATCTCCGATCTGTCCCTCTTAAACACTGTATGATTTTAAGTTGTCTGCCCCACCTTAAATTGCTCCATCCACTTTTTTTCCTAAAGCATTGAGTTTTGGTTCCAGTTGACCCCCAGTATCCTCCCATAATAACGTTCATGTGATGCCCATGTTCTTCTCAGATCTTCCCTTTTTTCATAGGCCCAGTTAGCACTCTCTTTTCAGTGAGAACAAACTGAAACATTTCTTCTCCGGCCAGCCCTGCCTCTTCCTTTTGGTATGCTTTAGATATGTCAATAACCCTGGGCTTGCCTCTCACCGATTGTTCCTTGTCATAACTCCTATACTCAAAGAAATCAGCTTATAAAACAATAATAACTCTTAAATCTATTTCATTTCCTCAAAGTGAGATTTATCACAAAGTATCAGTGCACTCAAGCTAAAGACCACCAAATATACCAGGATAATTTTACAAGTTTAGATCTTTCGAAGATGGTAGTGAGGAAAACCGGTCTCACTGCGGCACAGAGGCATTTGAGAAGGAAGGCATTTGACTGTACTCACTTCATTATTTTTGCAAGTATTATAGGATTTGAACGAGTTCTCTAAGGAGTATAGTTTGTTACTGTCGGGAAGGGGAAGTCTCTGCTCAGTGTTCTTGATAGTTCTTATGCTTGTGTCTAGGAATGGAGAATGGCAGAGCAGAGCTGAACTACAGCTGGTAAAGAATCAGCCGCCACTCTCATCCCTCTTCCTGGGGGCATTTGGACCATTTCCTACTTTGGAAGTTCTGTCTTGTTTGTATTCATTTGTGACTATAGAAGGGATTTATTTGGCCTCAATCTATCAAGTCACAGAGTAGCCATGCTTGGTGCTGTTTTGTGAGGTTATCGTCAACAGAACAACACTAAACCCAGCTGTGAGCACCAGGCCAGCTCATGGCAGAATCGCGTACCCAGCTGCCAGGCCTTCCATTTTGCACTTATAAAACACTGTAGGTTGATTTTGTACAACTTGGAAGGTATAGAGGTACTGAGAAGAAAGAAAGGTTCCATGACACGCTTCTTTAGCAGGTAGAACAGAGCAGTCATGGGTGCTGTTTTTCTGGGAGAAAAGCTGACATGAGAGTTCCAGGCTCCCACCCAGCTCAGCTGTGACCATAGAGTTACCCATAACCAACACAACAAGAAAAGAAAAAAAGAATAGCAAGGTCATAAGGTAAGAAGTAGGAGATCTGGGACACACTCATTAGTCCACTGTGGACACTATGCAACTAATTACTACATTATATAATGTTGCCAGTTTAATAATTTAAATTTTAACAGTTTAAGTATGAAAGTACCTTTATCTATTAATAATACGTACATAAATCAGTATATGTATATGAAAAACACATATACACACTGTATCTTAGCAATGTTTATACAAGTATAACTATAAGTAGTCCAAAATGGTTAAATGTGAACTGTAGAATGAGACTGTTTTTTCTCTTATCTATTAATAGACATATAAAATATAGAAAACACACAACAATTCTAAAAACTACACAGGACTGTTAAGTTCCTTCGTTTTATTATTAAGGAGCTAATAAAATCCAGTAACCTCCCTTTACATGGCTAGAACGAGTATTGTTCAGATCCAGGCTGATTTCCTCTGCTCTCTGTGCCGTCATGGCAATCTCACCGTGTATCATTCATGCTAGGACAATGACATTCCAAGAGAAATCGACTTCTACTACTTAAAGACAATGTCAAAAGAGACCGTCACTCAAAAGTCTCCAGGTAAAACCAGCACGTGTGCCTGACCATGGCAGCTTGAAGAATGCCTGCCAAATTGCTTTCTACCTTATGTCTTTTGAGTTTATATATAAGCACCGAGAGCTTTAAAGCCCTGTACATCTTTTGTGAGCTGAGGAACCTTGTGAGAGCTGATGATAACTTACTTATTCTAAATGGCAGTTAATGAAAAATAAAAAAATATATATTGATAATCATCGTGAGGTGAGATACCACATTTTAGATGACAGAACACCTAAAATGCCACCACTTATATCGAAGTGGTATATAGTCCCATTTCCCTTTGGTCTAGTTTGGTCTGCAGCGGTTTGGTTTTTGGAGATACAGTCACATCCTGTAGCCTAAGAACTCACTGTAGAGCCCAGGATGGTGCCAAACTCATAGTGATCCTTCTGCCTCAGTCTCCAAAATGTCAGGAATGTTAGTGTGACACACAATGCCCTAGTCTTTCCAATTGTATTTATAACTAAACAAAAAGCAACAAAGACGTTCCTTCATTTCAGATCCCATTTCCGGTCATGGTAACAAGTCAGCAAGAATAACGTATTATATGCTAATATTTTAATTGAGATTCACTGGCATCTATCTCCACCTCTACCACAAATCATTAGGCAAAATTCAACAAGTGTCCAGTTTAGTAAATTCAGGCAAATCACTTCTATGTAATCCTGCACTTAATATAGGGCTGTTAGTTACTAATCAATAATAAACACTGCTTATTATTAAAGTAATTATATATAGTATTAATAATTCTATAGTTCAAAAAATTATAAAATATATAAATAATTATGTTAACAAAATATAACTAAACCAGTTTATATTAATTGAAATAATTTTTAATTTATATTAATTTATAATAATGCAATTTTTTTCAATGGAGATGTGTTAAAATAGATGCCAATCCTGGTCAGTTCAGTTTCACAGACATTTTTTGAATGCTTACTCTATTCTAAATAGTTTAGTATAACACTATAAAGGGTAAGTGATTGCCCAAGATCATGAGATGGATCATCCATGAACTCTTCCAGCTGAGTGTAATGGAAAGCCTGTGATACTTGGGAACAGAGGACAGACTTGTAGCTGCCCAAGTGGAGTGATGTAAGCTAGAAAGTAGACCCTGGACTTAGCTGTTTAGGTTTGCTGAAGCCCACATGAAGAATTGTACATGGGAGATAAAGGCAGGGGGACCTCTGTGAGTTTGAAGCCATCCTGATCTAGAGGGATAGTTTTAGGCCAGCCAGGCTACATGCAGAGGCCCTGTCTCTAATAAACAAATGAACAAACAAATAAATGAAATCACCAACTAAAAAAAAAGGAAGAGTAAACATGGTCCCATGTAATACCTAGCAAATGAAACATAATTCAAAATGGTAATGAATTATCTAAATTTTCTCAGCTGCTTAGCTATTTTAATTGGTGTGTTATTCTTTTGTTCATCATTCACTGATTTATTTGAAGTCAGGATGTTGCAATACCAACCTCAATATAAAATAAAATATCATTTCCTATGTATGTTTAGAGGCGATTTTCTGCAAGCTTAATTAATGAAAGAGTAGCTGCCATAGTTAGGTTTTCTGTTGCTCTGGTAAAATATTTTGGCCAAAGCAAACGTAGAGGAAAGAGTTTATTTCATCTTGCAACTTTCAGGTCATACTCCATGACTGAGGGAAGTCAGCGTGGAACTCAAAGCAGGAACCCAGAGGCAGGAGCTAAAGCAGAAACCATGAAGGAACCCAGCTTACCAACTCGCTCCCCATGACTTGCTTTGCCTGCTTTCTTTTACCAGCCAGGACCATGGGCCCAAGAGTGGTACCTCTCCCCTGTGAACTGCACCCACCCACAATCAAGCATTATTCATCAAGACAGTACTTGATTGCAGGTTAATCTATGGAGGAATTTTCTCAATTAAGTTTCCCTCATCCCAGTTAGGTATTGGTTTATGTCAAGTTGAGAAAAACAAGTCCAGTAGCTACCAACACAGAAATAACCACTAAGGTCTTCCTAAATCATGCTATAGAAAATTCCATTGTTTTCAACCTCTGTTTCTGCATCTCTGCTGTAGGTGTAAAGTTTACATACCCTGCTGAATGGTGTGGGAGGTCCTTCTGTCTATGTGTTGCTTTTATTGGTTAATGAATAAAGAAACTGCCTTGGCCTGTTAATAGGGCAGAACTTATGTAGGTGGGGGAAACTGGACTGTATGCTGGGAGGAAGAAGTGTGGAGTTAGAGAGATGTCATGGAATTGCCAGAGTCAAACATGTCAAAACTTGGCCGGTAAGCCACTGCTACATGACGATACACACATTAATGCAGATGGGTTAAATTCATATTTAAGAGTTAGCCAATAAGAAGCTGGAGCTAATGGGTCAAGAAGTGATTTAATTAATACAGTTTTTCTGTGATTATTTTGGGTCTAAGCTAGCCAGGCAGCCAGGAACCAACAAACGGCTCCCTCCTCCAACAGCTCAGAGATAAGCATACTCAAGAAAGAAGGGAGACAGACCCACATAGGGATCTTTCCAAGGCAAATGTGGAGCGCTCTAACTCCACTGATGTAGAAAATAACTATAAACATACAGAATGTGCTCTCTAGAGTCTATCCGGCAGACAATAATAATATAGCTGATTCAGTCTAAGTGGATTCTATTAATTTTATTGTTTGGGTTGGGAGAGATTATCTTGGGATAAAAATGTTTTGTGTGATATCTGGAAATATTGCTCAATGTTTAAAAGCACTGGCTGCTCTTAGAAAAGACTCAGGTTCAGTTCCCAGTACCAACATGACACCGCAATACCATCTGCTGTGTCAGTTTCAGGGCCCCTGACACTTTCTTTTTGTCTCATTGGACAACAGGCACACATAGAGTTCACATGCGGGTCAAGCACTCATACACGTAAAAGAAAAAAATCTTTATAAAAATAGTATATGTAAAAGGTATCTTAGATACACAAGAGAATAATCTTGTTTTGAAAAGAGTCACTTTATGTTACACTACACGGATCTGATATGCAATCATAGTTTGTTGGGGAGTGTTTACCAGAGACTCAAGTAGGACCATATAGTTCTTGTTCTTGTGCTGATCTCACTGAAGACAGAGGTCAGCTTGGTTTGCTAACTGTCCTTGTTGCTTTTCTCATTACTGTTACTAAATATTTAATAAGAAGCAAATTCACAAAGGAAAAATTCATCTAGTCTTAAAGTTTAAAATGAGATACAGCCCATTATGGTAGAGAAGGGACGGTGACAGGACCATGAGGTTTGCAATCACATCACATTGGCACTCAGGAAGAAAGACCAGACAGGAAGTAGGATCAGGCAATCAACAATAAAGATCCATCTCCAGTCACTCACTTCCTCCAGCAAGGCTGTTTATCCTAAAGGTTCTATGCCCTTCCAAAGCCCCACCACAAGCTAGGGGTAAGTGTTCAAACACATGAGCCTAGCCAGAACATTCCACAGTCACATAACTGTTGACTGAGGTTTCTGTCCCACCCAGTCCCACAGTCATTCTGTCCCAAAGAAACACACAGAGGTCTACATTAATTATAAACTGGTTGGCCTAATATCTCAGGCTTCTTATTAATTAATTCTTACATCTTACATTAGCCCATAATCCTTGTCTGTGTTAGCCATGTGGCTTGGTACCTTTATCAGTGAGGTGTTCTCATCTTGTTCCTCAGTGTCTGGGTCATGACTGAAGACTGAGCTTTCCTCCTTCCAGAAATCTCCTGTTCCTGTCACCCTGCCTCTATTTCCTGCCTGGTTGTCCTGCCTATACTTCCTTCCTGGTTACTGGCCAATCAACATTTTATTAAAGTAATACAAGTGACAGGATAAAAAAAGCCATTGTCCCACAACACATGACAGTAGCTTTTATTGTTGTTTTGTTTTGATTTGTTTGTTTGGTTGGTTGGTTGGTTGGTTTGGTTTTTCAAGACAGGGTTTCTCTGTGTAGCTTAGGTGCCTGTCCTGGAACTAGCTCTTGCAAACTAGGCTGACCTTAAACTCACAGACATCCAGAGTGATGGGATTAAAGGCATGCACCACCACCCAGCATCAGTAGATATTTGTAAGAGGGAGGAACTTGTTCCTGCCTGAACTTGGTAAGCGAGACTTTGTTGGCTCCCCAAGGGAGGCTTTACCCCTCTGAGGAGTGGCTGGGAGGGTGGGATGGAGAAGGTTGTGGGGAGCAAGGGAAGGGAAGGAGAACTGGGGCTAATATGTAAATTTTAAAATAATAAATAATATTGAAATATTTGCTTTAGTACTCTTTCACTAATATAGGCACAAATAAGACCCAAGTTCTCAATTTTTCATATGTTCCATTGCAAATAGGAGAATTTATTAAATTGTTGTCAGTTATCTGTGCTAGCAGACAAATACGTTTTATTATTGTGTGCTACTTCTATTTCTCTTCACTTAGAAAGAAGTGTCCACAACAATATTCCTAAGACTTTCAGGACATTCAATATATATGTATGTAAACACAAATCTGCTGTTTTCATTCATCTTCCTCCTCAAATTATTCTCCTATTTCCTCTCCCACTCAACTCTAAGAGTGCTCTATCTCTTCTTCCATAAAATGTTGTTAAAGGAAAATGTCAGCCATTTAATGTGGACCCAAGTGTGTTACTTCTTATAGTATCCCAACATGCTTTACAAATATGTACTAACATAATTCAAGAAAATCATGATCAAAGTTTGCCAGTATTAGATTTTTGACCTTCATTTATTAATAATTTGCTATATGAACAAACTGACCTCTGATGAGAGGAAAGTAATCATAATTTTATGCAAACATGTCTTAGTTTTGTTTCCTGTTGCTATGCTGAACACCCTGACACAAGGAACTTTGAGAAGAAGAAAGGTAATTGGTCTACAATTCGAAATCATGGTCCATCATTGTGGGGAAGTCAAGGCAGGAGCTGGAGGATGATAATCATATTACAGCCACAATTAAGAGTGCAGAGAGAACAAATGCAAACTTGCTTGTACTTACCTCAGTTTCTCCACTCATACAGTACAGGATTCCAAGCCCAGGGAATGCTGCCACCCACAGTGGGCAGGTCCTCCTACATCAACTAGCATAATGAAGACAATCCCTCACAAGCCAACCTGACTTAGGCAATTTCTCCTTGAGACTTTCTTACCAGGTAAAGATCATATAAAATCAACAACTCTCTCTCTTCTCTCTCTCTCTCTCTCTCTCTCTCTTCTCTCTCTTCTCTCTCTCTCTCTCTCTCTCTCTCTCTCTCTCTCTCTCTCTCTCTCTCACACACACACACACACACACACACACACACACAGCCACACACAAACACACTGCACTACCTATGTTTTTAATTAGTACCTTCATCTAAGTTGCTCCTAATTAACTATAGCCTTTGTTAAGGATGCTGAAAGATGCTGATTTTAACAGGAAAGTAAGACAGACCTACTACTACTCAGGACTGGAGTAGCAGAAAGAACTATTCAAAGTTCAGGCCATCATGTAACAAGGCAAGTCATATATTTTATTCATATATTTTCATCTGAAATAACAGTGCCTTGGTCTTAGGTAACATTTAAAATTTAAAGACATTCAGAGTAAGGGGAGAACATTAAGAAGTAAGATATGGTTACATAAACAAAGAGGGGGTTGCAACTTCTTTTAAGATATGTAGCACCTGGGTCTGAAAAAGCATGGGATAAATCCGGACTAGCTGAACATAGAGGACAATGAGGAATACTGAGAACTCAAGAACAATCGCAGTGGGTTTTTGATCCTACTGCACGTACTGGCTTTGGGGGAGCCTAGGCAGTTTGGATGCTCACCTTAGGAGACCTGGATAGAGGTGGGCGGTCCTTGGGCTTCCCACAGGTCAGGGAACCCTGATTGCTCTTCGAGCAGATGAGGGAGGGTGACTTGATCAGGGGAGGGGGAGGGAAATGGGAGGCGGTTGCGGGGAGGAGGCAGAAATCCTTAATAAATAAATAAATTTAAAAAAAAGATATGTAGCACAAGAGTAGGGACTAACTGAAACCAATAAACAAAATTCACCAGGTTTTTTTTTACAAAAGGAAAATAAGGCAAACAGACAAATAACAGAAAAGAATGGGCTGTTCATGGTTAACAAAGATGCTAGACAGATCAACAGGTCAACAAGAAGAAATAATCTCAAAGTCCTCATTTAACTTTTGTAAGACCCCAGTTTTATGTGGATAGATGAATAGGTTACAGAGATACTGATGTAAAAAATTTGATAAAATAAATAATTATGAGACAAAGATAAATGCTCAAAATTGTTAAGAGTTTTCTATGTTATAGGATATAAAAATTATAAACAATTATTATATCTTTTATAATTTTTCACTGGAAATGAATGTTATTTTATGATCTGGAATGTGTGATTAAGCAGGTATGTGTGTAAGTAATTTGCTTTTCTTTATGTTAAACCAGTAATTCTCAATTAAGGACAATTTTATTCGTAGAGAATATGTCTCAATGTCTGGAGAAATATTTTATTACTCTGACTGTGGGCATACTGTAGTCTGGGTAGAGGAAAGGGATAAAGCTAGACTTCCTACAGTGTAGGTGACCATCTCAAAAGTAAAGATTTACATAGACAAAGGTGGTAATAATATTGGTAAATCCTGACATTAAACAAACAAAAGATTTACCAAGTGCTCATTCCTCTATGTAATAAGTTCTACTTATATTACTTAATATTTGTTTTAGAATTTGATAAAATGTGTTTTGATCACATTTGCCCACTCCTGCAGCTCTTCCCATACTCACATCCCTCCTTTTCTTATCACCCAACGTTGTGTCCCTTTTCCCTTATCATAGTCAATGTGTGTTACTGTGTGGTCCTCCTCTGGAGCACAGTCAACCCACCAAGGGCTATACTCTTAGGGGAAACTGACCCTTCCTCTCCTAGCCACCAACAATTGCCAATAACGCCTCAGCTAGGGGCAGAAATGCATGCCCAGCTCCCCTTGCCATCCATGGATTTGGTGTGGCTTGGGCTTGCACAGTTCTTGTACATGCTCTCACATCTGCTGTGAGTTCATATGCACAGCTCATATCTGCCTGTTGGTTTAAACAGTTTATTTTTCAATATACAAATTGAATAAGCTCTTGAGCTATCATAAAGGTAGTTCACACATAAACACATATAGATGTCTTTATAATAATATATACTGTTTGTGTTTAAGATATATATCCAAGGGCTCAATGTATTCAGTCTGTTTCCACTTATTATATTTTCTCAAGAATTTATGGTATGAATAGTATCTACCTCCAAATCAATTTGACCTTTGACCTTTTCTTATCTTGCTTATGTTCCTGCATCTCTATATTTTACAGAAACATTAATGGTTTCATTAGTGCCACTAATTTTGCATGTATATACTCCTACTTTTAAAACAGGTATTTTAGAATATGTGATATCTCTTTCTCTCAGGATCATGCAAATCTAAATGGCCTGAATTGACTGACAAGTAGAGAAAGATTTTCTTGTCTGCCATTATATCTTGTGTGTTGGCTATTTAAAAGCCCTATGTAGGTATATATTGGTTTATATAGTATTAAACAATATGCAGCTATTCTGGATAGAACTGATACTGGTGTAATGATATTTATATTAATTTTTAGAATTTATTATAATTAACTTATGATAAACATATGTTTGAGGGCTTGCTTATAGTCAAGAATTCAGAGGTAAATGGGCTGAAGTGTAAGCCAGTCAGTAGAACATGCACAGAGACCTGGGTTTGGTCTTTGGCCCTACTTAATGGTTCACAGAGTAAGTAACGGTACTAAAGAAACAACAGGCTTGGAATTCACAGTAATCCTTGACTCTATAGAGAATTCCGGCCAGGCTTTGTCGCATGAGACCCTGTCTCAAAAATAAAAGATGCTAATTGGTATTCTAGATGTTTCCAATGTCTAATATATTCCACATAAAAATAATATTTTCCAGAACAAAGTGACATGCAATTCGTTTCCCAACATTGAATATGCAGCCTAACCAGAATAGAATTTATCCTGAGAAATTTTGTTCCATCATAAATGGGCTTGTGGCTGAGATCTTAAATCAGTGGATAATTAGTCAGATAAGATTTTAGGAAACCTAAAACTGTCTGTATACCTGGGACCATCCAAGACAGTTCTGTGACAAAGAGGACAGAGCTGAACTTGAACAGACTGATAAGAACAAGAAGCAAAGAGAGACACAGAAAAGAGGATGAACAAACCTGAGAAGGTGAGACTGGTCACGGCCATAATCATGAAGCCATGAACAAACAGCCCTTGCTGGGGCAGCCGATGACTTTGGGCTGCTAAGAAGTGACCAAATTGTGGGAGAATCAGAAGAGTGAGTTTCATGGGAAAACCCTATAAAATACCTACACGATATCTACAAATAAGGTAAAACATGCCGTGCCCAGAGACCACATTTTTATTCTCAATGCATATGTAAGCCTGAGAGGTTGCCCCATACATAGAGACCTTTGTACTACATAAAGCAAAGCCTGTCCTACATAGGCTATCGAAAGCTCCATTAAAATGACCATTAGCAAAGGCAAGCTAGATTTAGTCTCAGCACCATGTGGCTTTTCCATCCCTAGTGACTACAAAGAAAACTAATGTCCTCATTTCCAAAGAGAGGTGCTATAATTAAAGTCTTATTTCAATGACCCTAACCACTATCATAATGGATATCGCTGTCAAAAGAGTAAGAGAGAAAGAATTCCTTTTGGTCAATGAGTCTTATAAAAGATACAAGCAAAAAAATTATTATTGTTTTTTTAATTAATATTTTTCTAACACCCATTGTTCTGCTTATGATTATATGTCTGAAGTAAGAGATAAGTTCCTCCAAAAATATCCCTAGTCCTGCCTTCTACCAATCTGCAGTTTTGTAACCCTTCTTGCATGTTAAGATAACACCTTTCCTGACAGGAGACTCAGAAAAGTCACCAAAGGCTTTATGTTTGAGGTAAGACCTTTACTGTTTAATTCCCTTTAGTAGTTATCAATTAATTAAAATTAATAAAAGCTCTCCAAAGAGTCAGTATGTTTTGAAAATCAAAGATTAGCATCATATATACTTAAATTATACAAATTATCATCAAATGAATTTATGATCATTTGTTAGTTATCTATGAAAAGGGTTATAGATGCTCACTTTCCTGCAAAACATCATTGTTCTGGGAAGAGATTCAGCAAGTTCATCTAACAGACTCACAAGCGGCCTCATAAGGAAGCTGATGGCTCTTCCAGGTGACCCCAGGATGCTCTTTAGGATAGAACATGTTTTGATTTTACAATTGGCTCCTTAGACGATTTCCACTTACACTGAATTGTCTAGTGCAGTGTCATATCGACACCACCCTGAAAATAAGTCTGAGATAAAAAGAAAGAAGGAAATAAGTGCTGGGGATTAAGCCACAAATTCTACCACCAATACAAACCTAGATGTGCTAAGATGTAGCATTTACAACGTCTTCACTAAAGCACTGCTAACTGAATCATGTGTGGAACTCTTAATTAACTCCAGTATCTAGGTAACATACAAGGTTTGTTGTCCTAATTTTTGTGAACTAGGTCACTCTGCGTTCTTCAATGGCATCAATGTCTAGCACATTTCTTGGAGAACAATCCAAGCACAGCTTGTGTCAGCTCACAGGAATTGTTCATGTTTGGGATTGCTATGCTTACAACAGGAAGAGTAATCTATGAAGATTACCACCTATGCAGAAAGTTACTAATGCTTATATTCTGGATGATGATTGACAGATCAGATTCAAGGAAGTGGTGGAAAGAGAGGAACTTACAATTATAGTCTAACACCTTTGCTCTCACAGCTGCTTTCTTCTTTTGCTAGTAAGAAAGTAATTCTTTCTTAAAACCTCTTAGTTTCTTGACAGTATCTGGACACAGTCAAGACCAAATACCAGATTTTCTAGTAATAAGTGTTGACTAATCCTTTGCCTGTTCACTCTTTTATACAATATATATCAGAGGGTACCCAGAAATTGGTTAGGAAGAAGTATTTTTTATGCACAGATATATAACAAAGGTGTTTGTTCAGTCACAATGGAAATAAAAGCTTCTGAATAAAAATAAAAGATTCAGAAGAATCATTTGCAGTCATCTCTAGGCCTGGGGTCTTTTATGTGAACCAGGGAAGTTTTGTAATTGCATCCAGTGTTAATTAATAAAAGTCCTATGGCTGGAGAGATAGCTCAGAGATAGTTCAGAACACATAATAGTCTTGTAGAAGAGTATTTGATTTGATTCATAGTTTGGGTTGGTGCTCGTTTGATTCCCAGGACCCACATGACATGGCTCACAACCACCTGTAACTCTGGTTCCAGGGCATATTATGTGCCTCCGTTCACCACAAACATACATGTACATACATAATGAATTTTTATTTATTTTACATTTAAATTCATAAAAGCAGTCTGGGAAGATGGCTCAGTGCCTGATGCTCAAGCAAGAGAACCAGAGTTCAACTCAGGTCCTCAACACCTACTTAAATGCCAGGTTGGCATGGCAACCCACTTATGAACTAGCATTGGAAGGTGGAAGCAGGATCCCCAGGACAAGCTGGTTAGTGAGGCCTGCCTCACTAGTGAGCTCTGGGTTTGATTAATAGAGTATGCCTAAAACGAATAGGGCTGGAGACTATCAGAACAATTCCTGACATTGTCCGTAGGCCTGCTCATGCACCAACACTCATATGCACATGCACTGGCACACATATACACATGCACTGTCATACATATGCACATGCACTGGCACACATATGCACATGCACCGTCATACATATGCACATGCACCGTCATACATATGCACATGCACTGGCACACATATGCACATGCACTGGCACGCATATGCACATTCACCAGCAAATGTATGCACATGCATTGGACACATATGCATATGCGCCAGCAAACATATGCACACACACCTGCAAACACACATGCACCCATAAGAAAGAGGAGAATGAAAAAAAAACCTATATGAATTGGTGATGAGCATGTTATAACACTATTTTAAAAGGTAGTCATTTAAGTGTTTAATCTCACCTTGTAATTCTATAAATCAATACATGAATCCATTTAAGAGGACTGTGGATGAGTTAACCAAGCATGTGCATTGATAGTAAAGATACAGGTGACAGCTTCTGCTCTTGACAACTAAGGAAGACTGAGCATGCAGGGAGAAAAATATCATGTGGATACAGCGCTGTATCTACAACTTTTCAGGTAAATAGCACAGAAAAATGAATCTTTTATTTCACCCAGAATAGCAATAAGCACAGTTTTTGCTTGAGTGTAAACAAGGACAAAGTATTTTCTCTGAGTTGCTAATAAGAAAAAAAAGACTATTTCAAAGAATAGAGCATGAACATTAAGTAGCAATATCTATGTGAAGTCCACTTGAATCATGGGTGAAAATAAAAGCAAATATTCTTTTTCTTTCTTTTAACATTAGGTCATGGAACAAAAGGAGTATTTGAACTTCTGTCTGGATGGCGGAGAACCAAAGAGAATTTACCCTTCAAAGACAGGGTAGCGGACGCCTATTCTGATGTGATGGTCACCTACACCATGACCAGCTCCCTCTACTTCATCACGTTTGGTATGGGTGCCAGCCCCTTCACAAACATAGAGGCAGTGAAGATCTTCTGTCAGAATATGTGTGTCTCTATTCTATTGAACTACTTCTACATTTTCTCTTTCTTTGGCTCTTGCCTGGTCTTTGCTGGACAACTAGAGCAAAATAGATACCACAGCATCTTTTGCTGTAAGATCCCTTCTGCAGAATACCTGGAACGCAAACCTGTGTGGTTCCAGACAGTCATGAGTGATGGGCACCAACAGACATCCCATCATGAGACAAACCCCTACCAGCACCATTTCTTTCAGCACTTCCTCCGAGAACATTACAATGCGTGGATTACCAATATCTACGTGAAACCATTTGTGGTCATCCTGTATCTCATTTATGCCTCCTTCTCCTTTATGGGGTGCTTGCAGATCATTGACGGAACTAGCATCATCAACCTACTAGCCAGTGATTCCCCAAGTGTGTCCTATGCCATGGTTCAGCAAAAATATTTCAGCAACTATAGTCCCGTAATAGGATTCTATGTTTATGAGCCCCTTGAGTACTGGAACAGCAGTGTCCAGGAGGACCTGCGGAGGCTCTGTAGTGGGTTCACCACAGTTTCCTGGGTGGAGCAGTACTATCAGTTCCTGAAAGTCAGCAACATCAGTGCCAATAACAAGACTGACTTCATCAGTGTCCTACAAAGCTCGTTTTTAAAAAAGCCAGAATTCCAACACTTTCGGAATGATATCATTTTCTCTAAGGCAGGAGATGAAAACAACATCATTGCTTCTCGCTTGTATCTGGTGGCCAGGACTAGTGGGGACAAGCAGGAGGAAGTCATAGAAGTCCTGGACAAGCTGAGGCCCTTGTCGCTTTCAAAGAGCATCAGGTTCATCGTGTTTAACCCTTCCTTCGTTTTCACAGACCATTACAGTCTGTCAGTCACCGTGCCTGCTCTGATAGCAGGCTTTGGGGTTCTCCTGGTGTTAATTCTGACTTTCGTCCTCGTGATCCACCCCCTGGGCAACTTCTGGCTCATTCTTAGTGTCACCTCAATTGAGCTGGGTGTTCTGGGCTTAATGACCTTGTGGAAGGTCAACATGAACTGCATTTCTATCCTGTGCCTTATCTACACTTTAAATTTTGCCATTGACCACTGTGCACCACTGCTTTACACGTTTGTACTAGCAACCGAGCACACCAGAACACAATGTATAAAACGCTCCCTGCAAGAGCATGGGACAGCCATTTTGCAAAACATTACTTCTTTTCTTATTGGGTTGCTCCCCCTCCTCTTTGTGCCTTCAAACCTGACCTTCACACTGTTCAAATGCTTGCTGCTGACTGGGGGTTGCACGCTTCTGCACTGTTTTATTATATTACCTGTGTTCCTAACCTTTTTTCCCCCTTCCAAAAAGCACCACAAGAAAAAGAAACGTGCCAAACGAAAGGAGAGAGAGGAAATTGAATGCATAGAAATTCAAGAGAACCCTGATCACGTCACCACAGTTTGAAGGTGGAGACATTTTTTTTTCTTTCCAGTGTTGCACAATGATACAGGGCAAGGAAAGCTCAGACCTCAGCTGCTTGGGCTGGCCAGGGGTAACAATGCAAGTCAGATCAAGAGTACTTTGCTCATGATACACCCAAGGGTCTGCTTCCTGTGGGGGGAAGAGGGGATAAAAGGAGGGAAAGTTCTTTGCAACCTTGTTCTCCATGAGAGATACATTTCCAGACATTGATTTAGAGCTATGGATTTCCAAGAATGGATGGATTACATGTTAAGACAAAAGGCTGAAAGAGATAAAGATGCAAAAGAAATGCTTAGAAGAAATGGAAAACAGAGACTAGGTGGTCTTCAGATAGGGGGAAAGACATAGGAAATGTCTCAATTGCCATGTCACTTTTCATGTTTGCTTTTTGAACAGGTCAGTCAAAAGAAACCTATGCACGCGAGCAGTACGTATTTAACCCTGTCTAAACCAAAGGACCACCCAATCCATTTTGTGTGTACATATAAGTATAAAGATACTTATATTTGTCTTTATTGCCCATTGGTGTTTGGGTGAAGGAAGGTGTCCATTTGCAGATAGGCTGGCCTTTCTTTGGAAAGTCAACTCAGCTTTAGCCAAATATATAAGCTCATTAGAGGTGATGCAAAATATATAAATGGCCACTTAAAATCAACTCGACTGTCTAGACAGCGAGAGTGTTTTCAGCTGTGTGATAGCAAAATAAACAGAAATTTGAATCCATTAAATTCTACCTGTCATGCTGTTGGTCCTCGGGATTCTAGCAAGGGATGACATCACAGAGGCATCAAAAGATATTTGAGTGAATTAGCATGTGGACAAATGTTTGAAACCTAACATAGTTGAGATGGCTTACGATGAGCCTTTAACATTTTTGTGTATTTGGAAGGCCAGCACTACTGCTTTTGGATATCTCACCCACCTGCAAACGAGCACTTTAAGCATATTGTCCTTGCGAACCTATGTAAGAGCACAGAGTATATGTGTGAAAGGGGAAGAAAAAAATGAGCTAACATCCCACAGTTAAGCCTTCTTATTTTAGATGGTGAAAATCCATGGCTGTGGCATATAACAGTTAACATAGGAGAAAGAAAATACACGGGAAACTCAGAAAGTAAAATGGACCAATGCATCATCCACGTCTCACACAGTCCTTAGCATAAGAAAAACTTTCCAACTCTATAGACTCTAATGTGCTCCTTGGAATAAATCTGGAGCATCAACCCAGGCCATGATCACTATGATGATGGTCATCATAGCCGCTGCAGCATCGTCTTGTTGTTTCTTGCAGTTATCAGTGTCTTGTTAGCTAGAAAGTCAGCTCCCACCACACGCATAGGTCTCTGCAGGGATCATACTAATCATGTATAAATACTGCTGGATTCTTTACATCAAACAAAAGTACTGAGGTAATGTTTCCATTGAGTTAGAGTTTAAATCTGTGCCCTAGGCAAGTACTCAGCCCGCTGGGTACTTATATGGACTAAGGCTGTTATTTATGTTGAGAAGTTACCAGACAATTCCTTTCCCTTGCCAAGTAGGGACTTAAGGAACAGTTTATCTTCAGGTAGAATAAAACAAAAGTTCAATGATGGCACAATCTGCTAACAAGCTCTTTTTTTCAGAAGAAAGTTGATATTTCCCAATTTGGATTGTATAATTTAATCACATTAATAATATTAACAGAATTAAAAGGCCAAACATGACAGAGCTCTTAGGAAGTCCCCTTCCTTTTACAGTGTTTGGGAATGATGTTGACATATTAGTGAAGCAAGAGCTCTGCTTTCGTGAACCGCACAGATTCTAAAAGGGACATTAGTTAAAGACAATTACAGTTTATTGAATGGCATTTGTTCTATTCTACCTTAAGGTCACTGTGTTTCAATGTTCCCACTACTGTAGGTGCAATAACTGTAGAATTAGCTAGGAAATCTAACTGCCTGTAGCCGCATTTAACGCTTTCTCTGTTTATGTATGATCATGTCACAGTGAAGGCCAGCCTTTCATCTCACGAACTTCTGTGCTAGGGAGAACTGGCTCTCACACAACTGACCTCTAGGCCATGATCTTATGTTTGAAGTTGAATTTTCTGAGCAGTCCTTGGAGCAGGAAACCAGAATTCCTTTTTTGCAGTTACTCATCATTTGTGAAGATTGCTGTCGCTGCACCTGTTTGTAAAGATGGCCACAGAAGCTGAGGATTCCGTGCCACCCCATGTCTGGCCATATTCAGTGGTACTCCGTGATTTCACCTGTTTTGTACCTACAGTTAACTTATCTGAGTTTTATAATTATGATCAATCATTTCAGATGCAAAAACAAAAAAAAAAAAGATTGCCAAGCTAATTGACAATCTTGCCAATTGCCAAATTTATAGGAGTACAGCTACATATTCTGCCAAACCAATCATTTTAATCCCCCCAAAGCCCTTGGATAGGAAAAGACTTCTGCGTTCGGCAATGTCTTCAAGGATCAAATGTGTAGGGCAAATAGGAATTTCTCATTGTCAAATTGTCTAGAGAGGTGGCATTTTAGAAGAGATGTTATCTTCTCCAGAACGCCATGATTCTCTCTAAGGACTTGTAGCAATAATTTACTGGAATGAAACTCCATGTTCTGGATGAGTTTGTGGCACACCCCAGATGCCTTGACTTGGTCTTAGGAAGTGATGTGAGCCCCAGAAGGGTCTGGATAAGCACCATCCAAACCTTCCAGTCTCACTATGAAGCAAGTATTTCCAAAAATTCCTCCAGTGAGTACCAAGATGCACCCTAAAAGGTCATGATTTGGAGGTAACTCACCATCATTAACCATGTCCGGGAGCTTGTATACTCCTCTCTGGCTTTGCAAGTTTACGCTCATTTTGTCCATTTGTGAAGCATTGATGGCATTCAAGTTAGGAATTTCTCTACTGTCAAACAGAGGACCATTCAAAGCCTAGAAGGAATCAGTGGGAAATCTTAGATTTGTGGAATATTTTATTTTACTGTAATGTGTTTTCTCTTAAATTGGGAGATTTTAAAGAACTTGTGAACCCCACACCTTTTCTTGTTTAAGCTGGATTGTGTTTCCATCACAATGTGAAACAAAAAGTGTTGTATATGTTCCACTCTCCTCAAAGAGGAACTCACCTAAATTATCAGACAAGCTTTGTTTATTCCATGGGCTAACCTACATCATGTATAAGTCTGTTGAAAGGATGTGTACTTACATTGTCCCTTGGGTCCTCTCAGTGATCACAAACCCCTTTGAAGGCTGTGCGTGAGTAGTCTGTGAGAGAACAACTCTAATCTAAGTCTGTCTTGACATGAATGTCTTTCTCCCAATTTATTTCCATAGAAATAAATTCACCTGTTGTATCTTGTGTTGTGAAAGGAATAATTGTGGGACACAAAGCTCCTAAGATGTTAGAATAGCCATTCTTGTATGTTGAACTTGAGTGTAAGAGCTATGTCCATTCTGTAATTATCCATTGCACTTTACCATAACAAATTAATCCTTCTAGACTTGTGACTGGAGCTGGGGATTAACTATTGCCATTGAAAATTTGTGTGTATTTTTATACATTCAGTGTAAATATTGTCATTACAATCAGATATTTTTTATAACCAAACAGTTATATAAATGCATGGCACAATGCATGCATGGTTACAAATAGTATGTAGATTATTAAAGACACTATTTTCAGAGTCATTACACTTTTTATTAAAATTTTCATATTTGCTATCATAAATGTCTCATAGGGTTTTGGCCACAAAGGCCCCAAGTCTACAGAAAACTTTATATTAAGGGAAGCAATCAGAAAATTGCCTTCTCGTATGTCAACAGCAGCCACCTGTACTAAGATGGCACTGGGAAATCACAGGGACTAAGTCTGGTCTCTTGGGTAAAGGACCAGGCATTCGTCCATAATTAAACATATGAACATGCCCTGGGTTTGCTAAGGTCATAGTAAACCAGAAGTTGTTGTCTTCTAGGACTGGAGAATTCTGTGAGTTGCTTACTCTTCACCAGGATGGGGGGGGGGGTGTGTCTATGTTCACTCAGCTTTGCTGGTGTCTACATAATGTTCGGATAATTCTTTCAAAGATGGCCCTGGAACTTTCATTTATTTCAAGAGAATGTCAAGATCAATTTCATTCTGTTTTTAAAAAAACAACAAATTCTTGTTCTTCCTGTTTCAAATGAAAAAGCAAGCGAACAGCAAAAAATAGTAACAAACAGTTATGACCATGTTTTATGGCATTGAGTCAAAACATTTAAGGCTGAATTAATATGCCCTTGAAGTCTCACCATCTCCAATCTAAACACAAAACTCTGCATCATCTTGGTGGCACAGGCCCTTATGCCAGCTTTTTTTTAGCAATGATTTGCAGACACACTGCACAGAAAATAATTCCATTTTCTTTTAAATATTTTCTTTAGAAATGCCTGCAGTGATGGTGACCAGAAAGAAAGGTCTTTGCATGACATGCAGCAGACAGGCGCTGGGGAAGAATGCACTCATACTTCCGTTTCTGTACCAGATGACCCGTGTTCATCTACGTTGTGATATAGACAGGAAAGCAGGAGGGAGTGCTCTGTGCTCCAAATGTTTTGGAATTTGGGAAGGTGACCTTTGGATGAGATTGGGAGATACTGAAAGATGGATACGGGTGCATCTAAGACGTCATGAAGACAGGGAGAATGGCATCAGTAAAGTCCTTACATACTAGACTTTACAGGTTAGAAAACAGCACCGAAGATCGGATGGTGCATCAAAACTAGAGGTTCTTAACTGCTAGCAAACCCAGCTATATGCAGCCACATCCCACTTGAAGATCATGTTCTTGTTTATAAGATTTAGTCATTGAACCTGCTTCTGGATTTCTAAGCATGGCCATGTATGTAGACCCTTTTGTGAGTGAGAGTAAAAAGCTAACATACTCTGGAAAGAGTTCAAATAAATGTTCAGGGAAGTCTTCATTTTCAGCATATGCTGTAATATATATGACTTTGATCATTCTTATGCACTTAACAAGGGCCCTTCTCTATTGTGGATGAAGACGTCATTTGCTTTTCTTGTGAAATGGAAAACAATTCAAAGAAAGAAATATATGAAACCAGTAAGTGCAGTGTATGTAGCTGTTACATCGGCCATATCTGAGCTCTTCTACATCCTCAAAGAGATTGTCAGGGTAATAGGAGCTTAGACTACACTGGGCACCTCTGCCAGATAGGTATTTTTAATCCAATATAATATTTATAAATAAGATCATTGATAGTTTTGCACTTTTATAAACTAATGGAATCCAGTCCCTAGTATTTCACCCCACTGAATTTTCCCTAAGAAAGCTGTTATAGGCCAAACTAATTATGAAATCCTAAAAATCAAAAAGAAAGTTGAGGACATAGGAGTAGGAAGGCCTCACAGACGTTTGGCGATTCTTGCTCCATTTCTTGGGCTCCGGTTCACCAGTCTGAAGCTGGTGTTAGTCTTTTGTAGTTCTTTTGTGTTCCAGTTTGCTGCGTGGCTCCTGGCATGCCTGACATGTTTCCTTTCCCTTTGTTTCTACAGTTACTAAAGCGACTCCATTATCTGCAGGGCTCTCTCAATCCAGTGGAGCAATAAGAGTTTTAATTTTTTGGAAGATTGCATTGAAGTTGTTTCCTGGAAAGTATTAGGAGTGAGCACCATGGGTAAAAGATAAGTGGCGCTTATTACAAACATGTCTCTTTCTAGTCCTGAACAGATTCAGCCTGGGCTCTTGGTCAAGATTGTCCACAGAACCCTGTGACAATCATCACATTATCTAAACGTGAGAAGGGAGTGGAATCTCCCACTGGAAATTGAAATCACTTCCGCCATCAGAGTGGGTAGATTGCTAAGTACTAGCAGCCACAGTGAGAGACCTTGAAAAAGAATAGGCCTGTTCAACCTACAGCAGCGGCGGCATCTTTATAGAATCAGGATATCCCAGCGTGTTTTCTCTTCCAAGATAAAAGTCAGCTACTGAAAACTCTGACCTTTCGCTCACCAGGGTGGTTATCGCCAGGTAGCCAGAGAGCTAATGCGGCAAGCTTATCATATGTTCTCCCATTAATTACACATCTCCTTTCAGCAATAGACTTCCTGGCTCTTAAGTAGAAAATCTGTCACTGTTTGAAAAGGGCAGAGAGCTCACTAAGCTCCCTCGCAGGGATACTTAAAGATAAAATGGTGTACAACCTTTAACTAAATGGTAATATATTATATTTATTGCCCTTTCACTTTGTAAACTTACCAAGCTAACTACAAAATGAACACCCCAATGTGCAGCTTTACCTGCTTGTATCATTAACTGTTAAGTATTCAGCAATGACATCATTTTGTGCACTGTCCAGTTATCTCTTCATGGACATCCCGGAGAATGAAAATTAGCTCAGATAATGTATTAGTTTAGAAAGGCTATTGCCTGGGATTAACTTTGAGACAGTGGTCCATCAGGAGGTGTGTCATCAAACGCTCTATGACTAACTTTAATGAACAGCCCATGTGCCCTTCCTTTCAGTGGACAGGAAAAGGTATCCATTTGTGTCTTTAATAATGTTAAACAAATGAAAAGATACATTTACATCCTAAGGTTCCCCACTCCCGGAAAATTTCTGTTTTCACCTCAGTTAGGATTCTGAAACACTCGCTGATGGAACCAGTGTAGAGAAAACAGCCATGAAGGACCATTGCACCCACGTACTTAAACAAACCACAGGCGTGAAAATAGAAACTGGGTGTTTTATTTCCTTTTTTTCCCCAAAAGAAATACCTTCTGGTTCCCATCATGGCTCAGTGAGATACCAGTCTTTGCAACAAAATGAAGAAATTTCAATACACATGAAATTGTAAGGTCCCAGCCTCTTAACAATACAACCCACATGGCAAAATACCACTGTCAGTTGACAGAGGCAGGCGGATCTCTGTAAGTTCGTGGTCAGCCTGGTCTACAAGAGCTAGTTCCAGGACAGGCTCCAAAGGCTGTCTCAAAAAGCCAAAATAAATAAATAAAAAGAAGAGGGGATTTTCAATAAGATGTTTTTTGTGGAAAATAGATTCATATATCACATCCAAGTTCCAAGGAATAGATCAAAGACCTCTGTTCCAGAATTCTGCAATGCGGTTCCACCCCTAAAACTACCTTATTTACAGAAGCTTGGAGGAAGCAAATTTGACACCAAAAAGTATGACCTAAGTTATAGTTCAGTGTCAATACCTTCTCCAAAATAGTGGACTGCTCAAATACACGTCTTAGATCTTACTAAGATGAGTTTAAAAACTCATTCCAGTGTTTTCAATTTGCCCAAATTTGGTCAATTGTCAAAATTTATATGCATTTCCATTTTGAGCAAGTAAAATAAAATAATTTAAAAGTGAGGTTTTTGTAACTATCATAGTAATAACTAAATGGGATTCTTTCTGTACTTGCACATGTAAATGTACATTCAATAACTGATTGAATTTCATATCTCAATGAATACAAACTGTATTCTAAATATTCATTTCATTATTATTTTCAATTTTTGGATGACTTTGCTTCACAGTGTGACATAGCATAAGCCATTATTCATAATATATATTATATTATATATACATATACGTATGTATGGTCTTATTTTGTTGTTTTGTTTTATTTTGTTTTTTTTTATGATGCTGGATCTCATTGTGTAGCCCTGACTAGCCTTGAACTCAAAGAAATACCCCACCTCTGGCTCCAGAGTACTGGGATTAAAAGTGTGGGCTGCCACACACAGCCAGATGTTTTATCCCTATTGGAGATTTGTTTTGTTTGTTATTTTCTTGATTGTTAAAGAATTTGAGATGAGGTTTTTCTGTGTAACCCTGGCTGACCTAGTCCTCAGTGTGTATTCTAAACCTGGCTTAGAACTCATATCCTCCTGCCTCCACCTCTTGACAACCTCCCAGATTCTAAGATTACAAGTATACACCACCACTCTTAGATTTTTTTAAACTATTAAGAATATCATTTATTGGGGCTGGAGAGATGGCTCAGCAGTTAAGAGTGCTTAACTGCTCTTCCAAAGGACGAGGGTGTAATTTCCAGCACCTGTTTGGCAACTCGTAACTGTCTGTAACTTCTCTTCTAGGGGATCCAGAACCCTCACACAGGATATATATGCAGGCAAAACACCAATGCATACAAAAATAAAATAAATTAAAGAAAAAAATATTATTTATTAAAATGATATTATGGTATACATTAGCAAGCTCTACATAGTTAAGATAATTCACCACCCAAAGCAAATTAACATGTCTTGGCAGTCTTACAAGATATCTTTATGAAACTCCAAGCCCATAAATATCTCTACGATATGTAAAGTAGGGAATCTATTATGAAAATAACCTCAATCATTGTACTAACTTAAAATTTGAAGTAATGTGCAGTTGGCACAAATGAATTCTACCCAAGATTTATTATATGATCTGGGCCAATTCTCTCTCTCTGAAAGAGAACTCTTATGGAGACACAACGTCTAAAAATACTTTAACTCATCATTTTTCTCACAACTTGAGAACACCAACAATAAATAAGACAGTGGCCCCCAGGCAGCATGCAGGTTCAGAAAAAGAAGATCTATTATACTCCACAGCATACAGCTCCACACCTGGAAGAAATCATGGGCTATCAGCAATCACTCCTAAATCGTTCAAATCAAGAATTTGAATTTTCAAGTTTCCAGGTCATTGGGTTGTGGTGGTTCGTGTGACCACAACAGTCTGAGGAATACATAGCTAGCCTAAGTGTAACAATCACAAAGTAATACTGAAATCAAGCAAGAGCACACGGCCCACACCAAAGGCTGACCCTGCTGAGCCTGTGTCCTCTGTCACTGCATTTTCGTCACTAGAGCCATGTGCCTTGTAAACGCCCCATGTGGGGCTGGTTTCTCACAGTGTTTCAAAAGCAAGGATGCTCTTGTTACCCTTGGGGAAATGTTTTTAATTTATTCCTTAACTGTTTTCCCATTTGGGATTTAAGATTTTCATTCTTGGTTTATCTTCTTTTTCTCTTTGAGTAAAATTATTTTGCCTTATAACAACTAAAATGCATTTTGTTTGGTTAAGAATAAGCATGTCTAGCATGAAGTGAAGTCAGAACTTAGCGAAATCTAAGATGGTTATGCGAACATGTTTGCAAGCACACAGTTCAGAGAAAGTCTGCTCGTTGATATTTCATGTGTGTCAAGCAGAAATCCCCCACATGTTTTAGTCTTGGAAGCTGTCACAACACAGGGCACTCTTAGAGAACATTCAATAATCATATATTCAAGATAAAAATTTTTAAAAACGAATCCTGCCGCTTTTCCCTTGTGTCCTATGTGAAAAATGAATGTTTTAGCCAACTCAATCCATGAAGAACTATACTGAGAACATATTTTTTATTTCTTGTTTTCTCAGAATAGTCTCTTACAGCCAGCTACGCAGCAATAAGGAGCAATTTTATGTTGATTCGCATGGTGATTTCTGATGAGTTGAAATGCTGCCTCCTAGAGCTTTACACAGTTAAATATATATTTTTTAAAATTGTATAGGTACAAAAAAATTAAAGCAAATGCAAAATTTTTTAACTATCTGAAAAAAGATTTAATTTGGCATCTGCTTGTTAGTTCACTTTGGCATTTGGAGGGAAAGATCGGAAGTGATGAGAAAATCTTGACATAAATGAATCTCTAATAGGTCTCCAGCTTCCATCCACTGCTCCTGACCTGTGGCTTATTTGTTTACTCTCCTTGTGGCTTCGATCTTGTTCATTTACTCAACAAATATTAGGGGTACCTGCACTGATGTCTGAGCAAAAGACTCAGAAAAATACCAACGTCGTATCTCCCAAGGGGGTGACTAGAAGAAATTCCTGCATGTGATATTTAAGGAAACTGGAGAGCGAATCATGAACACCTACACTAAGTAAGAGTTCAACATGTGGAGTCAGAGTAGGGAGAGCACAGAGTGGGGGGAAGGTGACTGGAAACATGGTCCAGGCTGCGGCTGTGGCAACACCTCACAGAGTGGGTACAGGTGAAATAGAAAGCTGGACTCTATTGTGAGGACACTATAAATGATTACCAGGATTTAAGAAGGCCATTTGGAGTATAGGCTTGAAGTTATGTTCTTACACAATTTAAACACAGCAGTCTTCATTTCCTTATTTCTGCATTTGCTCTTAAAGTCAGGTACTCAAAACCTCAGCAACATCACATGTGTTTACATTTCTGTTTCTTAGTATGCAGTGGTGACAGGAGTCAGTTTATGGTGGAAGCTTGTACATAGACCAGTAGCTACCTGGTCTTACCAGATGCAGCATCAAGCGGTTCTCAAAGTGCAGCCCAGAAATACGGACCTGGATAAACTGGATCCCAACTCTTCCAGGAATAGCAATTCAGCCATTATACTCAAATTAATCATCTAACAGAGTAGGGATTATTAGCCTAGTCTACAGACTGTTTCAACAATGTAACCAGCCCTGTGTTGTATGGTACAATGATTCATTTTTTCATATGGACCTGTATAAAAGTTGTCTGTACAAAGACTTCCAAATACAATGTCATGAGAAACAACTGCACCCTTTGCCCCTCCACCTGCACATCCTCTTCCACATGTGAAATTTAAGACAAGGAATTGGTTAAAGTGCTCTAAATCGTATTTATAATTCTATGATATTTAGTTATTTATTCTGTATGTAGGAGCAAACGCATGTCACCCCATAAGTGTGGAGGTGAGAGGACAATTTTTAGGAGCAGGGTCTCTCCCTTCATCGTGTGCATCTTGAGGACTAAACTCAAATCATCAGGCCTAGTTGCAAGCACCTTTATCTGCTGAACCGTTTCACCAACCCTCAATCATTTTTTAAAATCATTTGCATATCATTAACTTTAACGTTTTTAAAAATCATGGTGAAATATATGTACATAATTTTAAGTACAGAAATAACTCATTTGAATATTAACAACTTCCTTTTATAGCTGAAGTGTTAGTCATAATAATTAGTATTTCAAATAAAATATCAGCCACAATTGTCCTATGAGAAGGACGTTTGTACCTTTAAATCTGAAATAAGCATTTGCCAATGATATCAGAGTTATAGATAAGACTGCAACTGGTACGGAGAGGCTGTCTTCAGAGTGTTTAAAAAGGCCCTATGTTCCTAGAATTGGGTTATACACACTAAAGTCACCAACCAAGTGGCCAAAGGAGTTGGAAGTCAACAGATACACTCCAAAGGATGATTTCAATAATGTCTGAATGAACACAGCCAGTGATTTGCAAAATCTTGTGGTAATCTGTATGACCTAGAGAAATTTTTCAAAGTCCTTAATGCCCTGACTGGATATCAGACAATGAAGTCACCAGATCTGGTGGAGCATCAGTGCTCTGTAAGTCCCCTAGTGAGACAATATATAGCTAAATTTCAAAACTAGTGGCTTAAACCACAGGTCCAACATGTTCATCCCATGAACACTTACAAGCTGATGAGACGAAACAAAGACATCTTTTGAAGGTCACAGACCAAGGACGATGAGACATATCTACAATCATTTAGGACTCAGAGGCCCAATGATTCCAAATTTCTCAAAACCATTCTTGATGACATAGGCAGACCCTGCTACAAAAACATCAACACAGCGAAATAATGGGTGGTATCCATTATTATGCCTGATAAATTTAAATCCCAAAGAGCATACCCAAAGGTAAAGAGGTGATGCTAGTAGAGGCAAATCCTGTACATTATTCTTACATTACTAAACAGGGACGCTTCCTGACTGAGCGTCCCATGTGACAGGATGCTAACAAAGTCATGGGAGCAAAAGGCAGGCTGTGTTCCTGGATCTACAAATAGAGTTTAGCTTCCGTGTTTATTAGAAGAATTGAGAGTTTAGAAAATATTATATTTAATTCCATGGACTTTAGGATTCCCTATCCAAATTATTATTACCAGAGTCAAGGTGTACTGATATTACCCTTAATGATATTAATATAGGCTAAGTGAGTGGTAAAAGAAAAACCTGGACCCAAGGACATAAGTAAGCAGAATATTTTGGTCACAGGTGGAAAAAATATAATGCGAATGACCAGATATAAGGATGTGATAGTGAGGAATTAAAGGAGAAAAAAGGAGCAAAAATGAATACAACACTGTGGTAAAAAAAAAAAAAAGAGCAAAGCTTCTACCCATAACATAACATGGATTTCAAAGGTTTGTTTCTGGTGTCTAAAGCATGAGAATATAGTTACACAATTAAAATTGAGCATCTGTGCTAATTCAAATTAGTACAGTACCTTATAAATGTCTATTCCAGTCTGTGGTTTGGTGGGTACTCTAAAGGCTCTTCTATAAATAAAAGTTTAATTTTATTTTAATAATCATGCTTATGTGACTTTAGCATGCAAAGCAATGTGTTTTTGCTAGAGCTCTTAAAACAAAATATCAGCTTGAAAAATCTCGGTCTTATATCTACATAATGGTTGATTTGATCCTTTTACATACTTCCACCAGGGGAAAATGCTTTATCAAAGCTCTTTAACTACAGCATATAAAAGATGCGTCAAAAGAAAAAGAAAGAAAATATTAGAATAAGTAAGTATATCTGATCTTTCATTGTTAGATACTCAGGCACATGATACAATCTTATATTCATGTCTAGTAGCTCGGAAATCTACATCATCTAGATTAATCTGCAATGATTACAATTGTAACATTTATGTTGACTTGTTAAACAAATTATTCTTAAAATTTATTTGTATTTTAGGGAGTTTATCATTGCAACCACTTTATACTTTAGATATAATATTATTGGCCCTTGCATGATCTATGATTTGGTCATTAATCATCTCCTCTGGAGAATGTGTATAAACCATATGTCCTTATTCTACATGTAGATATTGCTGTTTGGAACCACCAGCACTGGATAATGCTGGATACATATTTGAAAGGTTGGTTTCACAACATATCCCTACACAAAGCAGTTACATAATTCAAAGGAAGCTTCTATTTACTGCAACACTTTTCTTGTCAATAGCAGAAATGTCAAACAGTGCTCATTTATAAGTATATGCTTTTCAACATAGCACTTAATCATCCAGGGGTAATTTGTACACTCTTTGTTCTCCTCGGAGAACAAGCGGATAGATGAGGACAGTGTGTGTGGGTGGGTGGCAACAGAAGAACATAAAGGCTTTGAGATTTTCTAGCCCTGTGCCACACAGAATGGTGGCCGCGTAATGGTCATCCACCTACTTTTGTACTGTACCCCTTGAATCACAGCTTTCACAAGCTAGCAAAAATTACATAATTGTACATGAACTCAAATACTCACCAAGTCTTTGATTCAATGAAAAATTTTAAATATTTCTAATGTGCCAGGGTCTGAGAGGAAATTCAGAGAGGAAAGGAGGGAAGATGCTTAGCGAGAAATTTTAGAGTAGTAAACTAGTAGGCAAAACAGCTGTCTAGAGCTATGAGAAATTACGTGACACCAGTGAGTAAATCTCAGGCTGCAGCATGCTCCAGACCACCTTGTAGACAGAAGTTTCTGTCCCACCTGGTCCCACAGGCATTCAGTCCCAAATAAACACATAGAGGCTTATATTAATTATAAACTGTTTGGCCTATTGCTCAGGCTTATTACTAATTAGCTCTTACAACTTAAATTAACCCAGAATTCTTATCTATGTTTAGCCACATGGCTTGATACCTTTTCTCAATAAGGCATTCTCATCTTGCTGCTTCTGTGTCTGGTGGGTGACTCCATCTCTGTCTTGTTAAACCACCTATAGTTCCAACCTGGCTACTGACCAATCAGCACTTTATTAAACCAATAGAAGTGACAAATCTTTACAGTGTATAAGAGCATTATCCCACAGCGCCACCTGGCTAACTAATCAGACCTAAATGCTTGACTTCCCCATTGGGCTTCAGATTCAGTAGGTCTGGAGTTAGCCCTGAAATTTTTCATGTCTAACAAGCTCCCAACAGATGCTGATGTGACTGGCCTGTAGAACCTATATTCACTTTTATGTCACATATATAGAAGTTGGAAAAGAGCAGTAGTTTAGCAAGGCTTGTTGATGATCAATCTGAAAGACTACATGACCTAAATGCTCGATGGAAGGCATTCTAGACTGCAGAAAGAAGTCCACCTCACTTGAGACAGTGCTTGTCACATCAACCTGATGATGAGATTAATCTGGCTAGCTGTTAATACCTCTGGGTATGAGACTGTGTTTCTAGCAAATCTGCCAAAAATTCTCCTATTAAGCATAAAATTTGCAAACTTTGAATTAAGGCCTAGAATATGAAAGGTGGTGATTTTAGAGACGTTCTGGTATAAAAGATTTAACTAGAACATGTAAGATGTCACATAAAGCACAAGACTTAACCTGAGACTAAAATTAGATAACAATGGATATTCTTACTACAGTATATTCCATCCATGCAATGCTCTTTGTTGTTTATGTGAAATGCATACTTAACAATATATATTATATTTTAATTGCTGAATCTGACAACTCTAAGGCCATGGTGTGTGTCAGATGGGCAATAGGGGCACAAGAATGAAGAAGAAAGAATACTATTAGGCTAAATAAGCCAAATGTTATTTTTCATGTGGAATGGAGGAGATTGAACACACAATAGCTTCATTGTAAAAATATTCCTAAGGTTCTGAAGTATCCATAGCAATGTTATATGAAGTTTGCAAAGGTCAAAAATTATTGTATTATTCTTCAGACAAAGAAACCATCTCTCAATTCAGTTTAGCTGACAGCCAGTATTAACCAAAGCAGACTCCAGGCATGCATTCCAGCTTTCAAAAACTATTCAATCTTCACCTCTATGTGAAACATAGAGTATATGTACAAGATAACACACACAAAAAAAATTGATAAACCTAAAAGGGAAAGTTAAGTACAATAAACTCCAGAGCATTTGAAAATTTCTCTGCTCCTGCTTCATCAAGAATTGCTACCAGAAACCTAAATGTCCTCAACACTGGCAAAGAGTGACTTCCCCCAAAGCACTCTGGAACCACACCAGAAACATTGCAGTTCTCAAATATATTTGTCCCTGGAGCATCTTAACAGACTAGTGTCCATGCATTTAGCAAACACTTAGTCATGCCTTGTTAGAGAAGCTTGTCCTTGTTGCCAGAGTATTGATAAGTATAGATTAGAAAGCCAAGGTAGAAGGTATTCCCGGGTCAGGGTGGAAACCAGTCATTTCCTAAATAATACTGATGTTGTGTAGATTCACCCACAGAAGAAGAGACTACTTAAGGGAAAATAACTCATCAACTTGAGTAACTGGAATGAGAATCTGAGCCTCCACAAACACAACTCAGATATGAGGTCCTCTTTTGTTCAAACAGAAGTTCAAGATGAAGAGAGTAACTAAATAGAAACAAAGTTGGACCAGACCAAAGGAAGTCTGAACAAAAGATTACTAAGCGGCCAGCTATATGAATAGATATTTTAATATTTCTAAAAGGGGTTATGGTTTCATTATAAGGTTATTGGAAAATCTTTGTTTAAACACACTTGGAGTCAATGATTTCTTTGAGAACTCTAACAAAGAGTAAAAGAGAATTGCCTATAAGAGAGAATTGTGTGTCTTAAAGATGGCCGTGACCAATAAATGCTTTTTTAAACCTTCTAACAAAAGCGATGCTTGGAAATTTTAGTTCCTAGGTCGTCAAAGGTCAATGTGGACATTACAAAACAATAAATAATTATAAATAATCTTCTATCAGGTGTTATTAGAGATCCCCTGCAAATGTTCCAGTAGTATTTTCTCCATTTACTATTGAGGTATTATAACTAAATACAGCTCTTGGTTGTTTTTAATACCGGGAGGTCACAACCAAAGTTTAAGAAACAAAAAACCTATTAATTGGGAAAAAATGTTCATCAATTGAAAATGTGGAAAGTCACCTAAGACAAGGGAAAGGAAAATACAACAGTGGGCTCCTATATCATTCACTTGCTCATGCATCCAGAAAATATTTGTTAAGTATCTGGATTGTGGCACAATATCCACAACTCTGTGCAATAGACAAAGCTATATTCAAATTGTTCACAAGGCTTAATTAAGGGCTTAAAAGAAGATGTCACAGCAAATCATTTGCTTTAACTGAATGAAACATTTCCCAAAACAGAGTCCTCATATACCTGTTTTTAACCTAACATATAACTCAACAAAATTCCCAGTTGATATTTGTTTGTCATAGTAAATACTATGTTTACTATGTAAATTACTAGTTTTTCTGTTTGTTAGAAGCAAGCATCAATAAGGGTTGGATATATTTGAACAAGATGGCAAGGTTAAAGGCGAAGATACCATTACAAATAACAAGTGTATTAACAATGCAAAATAGACAAGGCATAAATCTATGTGTTTGAAACTATTATGCTATGACATATCAGTTAATAAGAATACAAAAGTTTCTAAAAATTGTGATTTATCTCAAAAGAAGAAATACTAGAAAATAGAACAGTCCAGAAAGAATTGAGACCCAAACAAGGAAATGTGCAGAGATGTTACAATTGCACGGCAGCAAACCTGCAAAGAATGTGAAATGAAGTCACCTTCTCACCAGTTGCCACTTCCGCTCAGCGTGGCAGTGACTAAGGGAGGATGACTAAAAAAAACAAAGGAAAATGTAACTAATTTGGGAAATCAGAATTCCTCTGTGGATGGAGAAAATAACCTGCTGGCTTTCTAACTGTGTTTGTCTGATTTGGGTGTGCACAGAGGTGAGGGATGGAGAGGCATCAAGTAAGTGGCTTGTTTTCTTCTTCATTTGGTTTCACCAGGGAGGACATCAGTTTCGTATTGTATTGAACTATATTTTGCTTAAAAACTGATGAAAATGTACATAAAACTAATCCAAGTCTAATAATCTTAAGATTTTTGTCACAGATTAAAAAACTAAATTTTGTGAACACAATTTAATATTTTAATACCCACTTGGATACACCTCAAACAAATGACTTGAACCAACTAGTAGACTTCTACTCTGTCATTTGTCTTTCTGGGTATATTTATAACTGCTTCACTAATAATAGCCCCTGACCTGTATGTTAGGTAACCAACAATATTCTGGGAAATTGAAAATATGAGTTTAGAAATTAAGGGAAAAATTGAGAGACGGGGTAGAAGTACTAGTAAAAGAAAGAACGTTGCAGAAAGGATGACGAAGTCTACAAACACATGGCTACAATCTCTAAATTAGTATAAACAATGACATAAATCATGAAATATTATCAGAAAAGAATGTGTCTTGACCATTGATTCCCAAGTTAATGTATGTTTTCATGTCTAAAGTGCTCAAAATTGCTCAATTATTTTTAATTTGAGTTATTCTTTATTCTTCTTAATAGATGAGATTATGCATTTGTGTTGTATGACCACATTGAACCATGGAGCGGATTTTTAAAAAAGTGCTCTAGGATGTGGTCTCTACCATTAAGTGATATATTGGAAGATGCTCATGGGGAAACTAGTCACAAGCAATGAAACACCAAAGGTGATTCATGATAATTTGCTTACTTGAGAACTATGAGGTTTGATAGTAGATTGTCATTTTGTAAAGGAAGTGCACTTCGGGTACCTTGAAGAAGATGTTGTATCCACCCAGCACTCTGCAGACCTTAACTCGGAGTGAAAGACTCATGAAAGAGGGGAGACATTACTCTGTCTGCCTTCCGTCTTCTCACTTCCTGTCTCACTTCCTTTGGGATTTTTCTATATATCAGATAAATAAATACCCCTCAGAGAGGCTCTGTTTCCACAGTGCCAAAAGTACAGGCAACTTCACAATGAATTTGAAAGTTCTTTTGCCTGTGAGTTCCTTCCCAGCAATATCAGCTTATAGTCAACCATCCCTTAAATATTTATCGGTAGCTTAAATATTAACAAAAGCCATGGTCTCTTTTGACTGCACAAAGATTGTGATTGTATTCTATTTTTCCAATGGGAATAAAAGGAAATCGGAAGCAGGAAAAGTTAACCTGCTTCCGCAATAGTAAAACATGGGTGATTACCATCCTCCTTCACAAGGACATAAAAGACCCCACCCACCCTAAGCCATTTCCTTCTGGAATTTTCGGAATATATACACAAGCACACAAAGCCAGCCTGGCATACGCATGAGTGAAATATGTCATCCAATGAGAGTATTGCCTTTTTCCCTCGATGAATAATTTATTGGTACTGTACCTGCTGTTTCCAAGTGCACAGTAATGTTTTATTTATTAATCCTAAAAACAGACGCCCATAGCTAAAATGCAAGTTTTCTAAAACTGTTAACTAGTCCTCTAGTGGCTGGAAGAACCGAGGGGAAAGTGGTTGGTTTAAGTCCTCGGGTATAAGGTTGAATAGATGTTTTCTCTGCAAACTGTACTGGTTTTGTTTCATTCTCTCACAGAGAAATTTCTCCTCTTGTAAGTTTTCTCTCATGAGAGCCCTGCCTCGTTTTCTTTAACCTTAGTGAAATTGTTGTTAAATTCTATCCAGAGAAACTCTGACTCAGACAGCGAGCAGAGCTTAGCTGATTGTCCATTCAGGTTTTTATGGCTTTTTTTGTTCTATGCCATAGTTCCTAGAATTTCTCCAAAATAACAAGCGTTTGTGTTGAGGAAGTGGCCCTGAGTTGTTTGTTTTGAAACGCATTCTTAATTACATGCGGTTTTCAGCATGTAGACAGTCCAGTAAGTCCATGACTACATGTAACAGTGTTCTGGGATATGTGATAACTTTTATTTCTACTGTTTTCATTTCTGCCTTGCTACTTACGTTTTTACCTGCTTGAACTTTGAAGGCGATCTGGATACATCTGCTATTTCTGTCATACACACTGTGTGTCCTAGATAAGGAATTAGCTTGTGGAGAGAGGTGACCATGATAGAACAAAGTCATTTTCTTCTTGCATCTGCCCCTGCATCTAAAATTAGAGCTGCCTGCTACCCAACCAAGCATATTTCTGAGAGCCTTTCCTTCCCTACAAACATGGGGTTCTCCCCTGGGCTCTCCACTGGAATCATTCCAGCCGACAGCTTCTAGGGAACATCCAGGAGACTAGGACAATGCTCAATTAAATCTGGAAATGAGCCTACCCTGAAACCCTCCTGCTTACAAGCAAACCCAACTGAAATGTGTTGAGGACTGTTTTTGATGGATTTGGGTCTGAGACATGAGATTGTATGCTGCCCTTATTCCTTAAGGCACCAATACTGAATGCACATAATTGCAGGTTGATGAAAAAGCTATTATAAATGAAATAAACTTTAGCGACTTGCAAAGAATGCTTAATGGCATCTATTAGCGTGTTTAATATCTGTTCAGTGAGCCTTCGTCATTGTGTTTTTAGCTTTACAGCTTTGTCATTGCTGCCTCCCAGAGGAATGGAAGGAACCATTAATTCATTCAGCACACTTTACACTAGGAAACACTATGGATTAAGGTGGCATGAAACAAGGCCAGCTGTGCAAGGCAATACTGAAAAACTTATAACGCAATAAAGAAATGTAGATAATACAGGTGACCACTTCGTGCTATCTGGATCCTTGTTTGTTAACTGGATACACAAGATGTGTTTGCATCTTGCCATTCAGACAGTATGATGCCAACACCATCCAGGACAGAAATTTTGAGAGGTGAGGCATTTTTAAATGGTATAGTGACCTGTTAGATGGCATTAAAACTCTATTTAGTGAATGCCTATCTATTCTTACTAGTCTAGGGAGAAAATTCCTTTTTTTTTCTGCTGGACCGAGATTATTTTCAAAGGCTGTACAGCACACCAGCACACGGCAACCTTCTGGGGGAAAAAAAAGAAAACTAATGGAAGAAAAGAAAATGTTGTTCTTCTGGAATCTTCTAAAACAACAGCGACAATAAGTAGTGTATTCAAGGTGGAGTGCCACGGTGTGAGTTACATCTAGGTTTTCTCTAAAAGATAATTTTGGTCAGACCTAAAAGACTCAAAAGTTTCTCTACACAGCCTCGATCATAAACTTTGCTTCAGCTGTGGCAGCTTGGATTCATTACCACTTAGTGGTGGCACTATTTAAACATGAATATTCCTGATATGAAAAGCTATTATAAGTATATATGGATTTATATAAAGGTTGATGACTATAATGCTTTTTGTATACTAGAAAAACCATGTGAAAAGAAAATCAATCTGATGAATGCTGTCAATTATTTTAACTTTTTTATTAGGTATAAAATGTTCATACAAATATTCTCTCTATAACTTACCAGAATTTATCAGCTTGTATAATTTTTGTAAGCAGAAGAGTCTGGTTTTCTAATTAAAGTTTTGTCAAGGAAATATGAATCATGTGGTTCTTTCTCCAAGGAAGCATGCTATTAAAGCGTCAAAAGTTACTTCCAGGTTGTCTCTTCTCGTGCCTGCATTGTGTAAATGAGACATCATGTAGCCAGTCATGCAGCCAGTATTTCCGGATTGAGGGCTTGTTAAATCCCTACTACTACAGGAACAATGAAAACATATCTCTCTGCTATTACAACACACTAACACCAAACCGCCATCTATCTAAAAGCTGATTAGAAGAAAGACATAATCCTATTTAAAGTTCTTCTTATAGGGTCCCTAAAGGGCAAAAATGGTAATACCATATCCCAAACATCACCAGGCTTCCTCCAAACAACTCAGGCTCCCACCCCCCAGATGACTCCAGTTTGTATCAAGTTGACAATTATAACGTGCTCACCAGGCGTCTGGAAAGTTTGCTAAATCCTGTAAGTTGACAGTTGATGAGAGTTCACTGATCCATTACCACTTCAGTAGGACTTAGCAAGTAATATGAATCACGCCCCCAGGAGCAAGGTATTATTGCTGGAATAAAGTGTAACTTGAAGTAAGTTTCAACTCCTCCAGAATCTGCTGAAGTCCAAAAACCAGTTTTTAAACTCAAACAGTTGCAAGTCTTTGCAATAGAAATGCCACATGTTCCAAAATATACAATAGCTGAAAGGAAGTTAGATGTCATAACAGGCTGCAAAGTAGTGTTACAGTGAGCGTGGGGGTTGGAGGGTGGTTTGTAGGTAGAATCACTGTGCAACCCAAGCTAGTTCAAACTTAACATCCTGCTGTAGGGATTACAGGTGGGCACCATCATACCCAACTCAGTAGATATTTTAACATCAAAAGAAAAATGGGAAAATTAATATCGCCCACGATGATGTAGAACTAAGCTACCTGTCTCTGCTTTTAATATTGACATTATAACCTCTGGATCTGTACTTCTTCATTAACTGGTTCACTTCTCAACACTGACAATCTAGATGACAATGCTAGGCAGACTACACTGGGAATAATCTCAGTGTGGATAGTAAATTCTTCTTGGAAGTTAGCACAAGGAGGGGGAATAAAGACGGCACATTGAGATACCTCAATAAGCACTGTTGGTGAAAGTTACCATTATTGTGAAAATTAATACAATCAGAAGGAGGAGCTGGGGAGACAGCTTAACCTATAAAGACCGTACTGTGCAAGCATGGGGACTTTAACTCAAGCTCCCAATCCCCAACAAAAGGTGGACACAGTACCTTGCCTCTGAAACCACAGTACTGTGGGCAGAATGAGACAGGGAGGTTCCTTGGATCTAATTGACCAACCAGACTGGCTGAACAGAAGAGAAGCCCTGTTTCAAGAAATAAGGTTGAACATGACAAAGAAGAGCATCTAGTATTGACTTCTGGCCTACATACACACAGGCATGAACATGTATATCCACACAAAAAATAGTAAAGGGGGAAATCAGTATCTATTTCATCTCAAAAGAAACTGTAAAGATCACACTTTAATAAAAAACATCATTCAATATGGAACAGGAAATTAATATATAAGGAATGTGTTTGCACCGTCAGATTTCAAAAAGCATTTAGACGATGTTCCTGAATCCTCGCTTGCAAATTCCTTGGGTTCTACACATGACCGGAATGCTGACAACATCAGGAAATGAGCAGGAATGAATCTTGCTGCAGAGAGGTGTCACCCCTACCCCTAGAGTCAAATGTTGTTTTACCTCTTCACTGTCCATTCTGAACCACTGAAAAATTAAATCTACAACTTATCCTAAAGCAGGCAATGCTCCTAAGCCTCAAAGAGGGAAAAATTAAAGTCTAGGCATAAAGAAGCAAGCATGAAAGAAGTCAAATAAAGTGAACTGAGAAATTACACAGGGTATTTGACCAGAAACCTGGGTATACAGGGCCAGTTAGGGAGAGCACTACAGAGAAGGGATTGGCTAGAAAAGCTAGACAAACATACGAGAGGGCAAGCTAAGAGTGTTTTTGTAATATTAATAAGAAATAAATAGGTCAGTTCTATTTGGGGTGACTTGTAGCATCAGTCAGAGATGAAAATAGTTTTCATATACCAATGAAATGAAGCATATTGGCCACTTCCGATGCCAAAAGAGTTCGGGGCAAATTGTAAGACTCAATAGTATAAGAAAAGATTGGACGTGGTTAAATTAATACACAGACGGAAATAGACAAAGCTGGGAACGCTAGAACAGAGAGAGACACAGTAGCAGTGCAAGTTGGGAGGAAACTAATAGATCTGAGCCAGTGAACACAGCGCTAGTTCATCCTCGGTTGGGTTCTCATGCTGATAGGTGACTGAAGAGGCAGCTGGCGATACGTCTGCAGCCAGAGTCCGTGCCATTCGCCCACTGACATGAAGACTGCGACAGGCAGAAGCATGCTAAGCAGGGGCTCTGAATTTGCCACTGTAGAGCCCTGTCTTCAAAGGCAGAAACTGAATGCCTAGAGCAAATGAGAACCACACCCAGAGTCTGCCATTGCTCCGACTTTATTTCCAAAGCCCCAAGATTTCTGGAAAGTTTGGAAACTCATTGGTGAATGCAAAACAAAGCTTGCCCTGGAAAGTCTCCCCCACCCCCCAACCTGGTCCCCACCTCACGGGTGCTCAAATTATAGGCAGTCTGTACACCCGTCTAGCCTTTACATGGGTTTTGAGGATTTGAACTCCAGTCCTTATGCTGAAATAGCTAGCCTTTGGTTGCTTATATCTTTCTTTTTTTGTTCTCAAGAAAGGGGTTTTCTGTGTAGCCCTGGCTGTCCTGGAACTCACTCCGTAGCCCAGGCTGGCCTTGACCTCAGAAATCTGCCTCCTGAGTGCTGGGATTAAAGGCATGCACTAACACTTCCCAGTGCATATATCTTTAATGAAAACGCTACTTCCTCGAAAAGCAATACCTTCTCTCAAGTAATTGTTAGAAACTCCCACCTTATGCTGGAGTTACGATGTCTAAGTTTACTCCATCCAATCAGAATAAACCTACCCACGGTTCACATAAGAGATCACCAAATATTTGAAGAGAATCCTCCTGTTCTCCCTTAAAGATTCCTAATGATAAAATGAAATTTCTAGCCCTTCCAACCGTATTGCTGAGATGACATGATCTGTGTCACCCTGGGAACCCACCACACTGGTCACCCTATCTGAACATGGCCTGGCTCTTCAGCAAAGCTCTGGAAATTCTAGTACATCAATATTGTCTCATTCAGGGATGCATTTATGGCCTCGCTCATGAAGCCTGTGGTCACACGAGCTGTCTCTGCAGCCTCATCGTATTGTTGAGGCCAGTAGGTACCATGATCCATAAGGGTCTTATTAATTGTCTGTTCCTCTCTGATCACCTTCTTTCTGATTAGACTCGGAGAACTCATGCCTTGGTGATTTACTGACAGGATTCAGAAAAAGAAAAGGCCTGGGTGGCCATGCTCCATCAGTTCCGGGCTTCTTGAAGAACCCCGGAGGCTCCCCCCCTGACAGTTTCCCTGACTCAGGCCTTCTGTAATATCCTCCAAACATCTGAACCACAAGTGCTTTCCACTTCTACTGCTGTATCAGAAGTGACGCCTTCATTCATTGAGACAGTCTATGTTTGTTGTGTAGCCCCACTGTATTCTTTCAGCTTTGGAGAATCAGTCCATGACATGGACAAATGCTTCCTTTCTAGGCTATTAAGAAAGATCACTAGACGGATCTCAACTAATTTTTCTTGTGTGTTTACAAAGTCATAGCACATTAGCTGGTTATTCTTATAGCAATAGTTAGTGTTCCCCCCATTTCTTCTCCCAGTAGGGGCATAGTTATGTATCTTGCCCATCACATCACAAACATGAAAGTATATGTTCTAAAGGGCTTATTGCTTGACACCAGTAGTCATGTGCTATCTTGCATTTGAAAAATTCCTTTTAGAAGTTTTCTGCCTGGTATGGTATTGGTTTTCTGAGATATTAGATCATCTCAGACCTCTCTGCACCCTGACTATATATAAGCTGCAAGCTAAGGATATTTGACAAGTTGCCTAATATATAGATGCTTCTTGTCCTCATGAGTAAAAGCATATTCAATAACTATTATAAATTATGAAGTTAGATAGAGTTCAATGCTAGTTTGCTTTTTTTTTCCCTGTGTTACATGAAATTTTATTCCTGAATGGCATTCAGCCTGGTGACCTGAAGATGCATCGTTACATTCCTCATGGCTTCCGAGTCCTTCAACCCCCTTGAGGCTCATCTAGAGACTCTCATCTACAGCTCAGATGGCTATGGGATGTTGAGAAACACTGTACGGATTTACAGGACCCATCATTCTTTTCCAAATCCATTCACGGTTCCACCACACTGAAATACCATCCATTCTTTCATTCCGTTGTCCATGCTCAGCAATCTTTAGTGTAACAACTACTCCATGGTAGACTCTGAGATAAGCAGCAAGATAGGAATTTTCTGTGGAAAGCCGTATGCATTTTAGTAAGGAGAGACTGACATAATTTTAAAGGCAATAAATGGGATAGTAGGTTATTTATTTGAAGTCCATACAAAGTAGAAAGAAACAGAAGGAAAAAAAAGGAAAAGCCACATCTCTGTGAATGGAGAAAGGATTATAGGAATAAGAAAAATGCCATACAGAGCGTTTGTAGGCTTGTGAGGAGAGAGACCTGCCTGCCCTGCTTGCTATTGTCCTTCATGGAGCCTGACAGAGGGTCGGTCAAATGTCCAGTCCCTGAGGGAGACTGAAGCATTGAGTTTTTCTCCAGCTCCAAATTTCAAAGGAGAAGTTCTCTTTACCCGGAGGCCAAAAGCTATGACTCTTCCTACAGCGAAGGTCTGGGGAAATAGACTCCGGTCAGGGGTTGGTCAGGACAAACCTCTACGGTCTCTGGCATTGATTCCAGCCTGACTGATGTCATCCACTGAGTACCGCCTGCCTCCTTGCCCCCTGGTTATCTCTGGAGCCAAACCTTTCATAGTGAGCACAGATTCAAAAGTGACAATACTGTGCAGTGGTAAAGAATAATTTCCTCTGGATATGACAGAACCTGGCTGGCCATCATCTGTCACTCAAAAGACAGGACATCATTTTCAGCATATCTGCACCCCTTGTTCTCACCCATGCCAACTCTGAGTTATGGCTAAACACACACTTGCAGTCTTCACAGAATTTTTTTAATTGCTTTCATTAAAAAATGAGTGAGGGTAAGACTGGGATATGTTTAGAAAGGGAAACAAAGATGGTAAGAAGGAATCTAGCTCTGCTCTGGAAGACACAGAACAAACAGGACCTAAAGGACACTAAGTGATGGTAGCTTCTCCATCCAATCAGCTCAGGGCCCCCGAGAGAGGATACAAAGATATCAGATAGTGACATGTCATAGTGAGTCAGCTTACAGACCTGAAAGCAACATGTTAAGGACAATTAGTGGTGGTGGGGGTGGTGGTAGCAGTGGTGATAGTGATGGTGGCAGTGGGGGGGGGGCAGTGGTAGTGGCAATGGTGGTGGTGGTCAGCTCTAGCTAGATCAGATCAAACAAATTTCAGGGACCTCCTCACCAAGGAAGCATGTTCAGAAAGCTTAGCCTTCTATATATATTCTTGTATCCAATACATCTGTTTATAGCCGTCTGGATTCTGGGTAAAATGGGGTTCTGAGAAAACACATTTCTTACCTGGAAATGTCACCTTGGGGAGCCATTAGCCCCGAATAACAGCGAGCAAAGATAAACCTGCCCTGTGCCTCAGAGCTCTGGGGCTGTAGCCACTCTCTTCACCCCACTCTCTTTTTCTGAGAATGTGTTCTTGCTTCCTTGCTTGCCCTAATTGAACCCTCGACTACTTGTTTCCTATTCATCTGACTTCTGTTTAAGAACCCAAGAACTGAGATGGCTGCTTGGGGTTTGCTTCTGGAGGGAACTGGAGACCTCCCTGTACCAAAGACATATCCTTGTCATGCCTTAAGCTTCCTTACAGGCCATTACCCAGTAGGGCCCCATGTCAATTCTGGTCCCCTTCAGATAAGGGTGTATCCCTGTACCATGACTCCCCACCCCCATCCACCTGTTCTCTCCCAAGCACAGACCTGAAAAAGAACTTTCTAGCTCTTTCTGAGGTACCAAGCACATTAGAGGGAATCAGAGACCATATCTAACAAAATGTGAAATACATATTTATTTCCTGGTTTACTACCAAGTTACAGTGAAACTTTGCATTTAAAAAAAGCTTTTTTCTCATTTCTTGTTACTATTTTTCAAATTTTACACATTCGTGCTAATGCTCTTGTATAGCCTTGGAATTAACCGTGTGGTGTTTGAGATTTGGAATATTTAGATTTCTTTGAAATCTTCCATCGACCATTCACTTACGTCTGAGGCTCAGGGGGTTACTTCTCTTCAATGGTTAGGCTTTCTTAGCCCTTATAAAGGTGAAGACCTAGATGCAACAGATATACATTGAGAGTCAGTTATCTTCTAGTTTCATCCTCCAATATCTATTTAGTGTTCTCATACTGTGCTCAGACATTTGCACAAAAAATTAATGCAAAGTTCTTAGAGTTTTGCCGCACACTTACATAGTAAGGAATGTTATTGGTATTGTCTTCCATTCATGAAAAAGGAAATTTTTGTTACAAAGACTATATATTCACGTTGATTTCTAAATTCATATGAGCTCATCAACTTCCTGCTTATTCCCCGCTTCTGTGCACCCCAGCTTATTACTGAGGGAATCAGAAATATTTTACACCTAACTATTGAGAAATATTTTACACCTAACTACCTATGAGCCTCTTATCTTGTCTCATATTTCCAGAGTTAGGGAATAACAATCTAAACTTATTATCAGCACTCCATTAGTTCCAGGGAACAAAATTTCTTCAATCCCTTGAAGTTATAAAGCAAATTCCTGTTCTTGTCTTGGAGAGATGAAAAAGATAGAATTTTTGGTATTGACCAAGTTATAGACTAGGTTATTTTATTATGTATCACTGAGGATGAAATATATTTTATCAGTTCTTATATACTGAGTAATAAGTGAAACAACTCCAAATTTTTGGTTTTTACTTCTTTTTCTTCCAATTTCATCTCATGGATACATCATGCCAATCTAAATGGTACTACAAGGAATGGCTTTTGCAGAAAGCAAGAGCTAATTTCTACAAATTGTTCCCTGGCCACCAGAAACACAGAGTGCATACAACATGTACATGCATGCACACACCAAATAATAAATGAATAAATAACAAATAAAATTTCAAAATAATTCAAAATTAATTTTGATTCTAGATAAATACATACCAAATGGAATATTCTTGGAATATTAATTTTAACTATTTTCAACTTGGTCAGAAAAGGTCTATCAAGCAAATGGACCTAAGAAACAAGAAGGTGTGGCCACACTAATTTCTAACAAAGTTGACTTCAAACTTAAATCAATCAGAAGAGATGGAGAGGGACATTTTATACTCATAACAGGAACAATTCATCAGGATGAAGTCTCAATCCTGAATATCTATGCCCCTAATATAAAAGCACCCACATACGTAAGAGAAACATCACTAAAACTCAAGGCTGCCATCAAACCGCACACACTAATAGTAGGAGACTTCAACACTCCTCTCTCACCAATGGACAGGTCAATCAGACAGAAACCTAACAGAGAAATAAGAGAATTAATGGAGGTAATGAATCAAATGGACTTAACAGACATCTATAGAAAATTCCACCCAAATAGGAAAGAATATACCTTCTTCTCTGCAGCTCATGGAACCTTCTCGAAAATTGACCACATACTTGGTAACAAAGCAAACTTCCACAGTTACAAAAAAATATTCGTAACCTCCTGTGTCTTATCAGATCACCATGGATTAAAGTTAGAATTCAACAACAATGCTACCCCCAGAAAGCCTACAAACTCATGAAAACTGAACAGTCAACTACTGAACCACACCTGGATCAAGGAAGAAATAAAGAAAGAAATTAAAGTCTTCCTTGAATTCAATGAAAATAAAGAAAAAACCTACTCAAACTTATGGGACACTATGAAAACAGTCCTAAGAGGAAAGTTCATAGCACTAAGTGCCCACTTAAAGAAAACAGAGAAAGCTCACATTGGAGACTTAACAGCCCACCTGAAAGCTCTAGAAAAAAAAGAAGCAGACTCACCTAGGAGGAGTAGAAGACTGGAAATAATCAAACTGAGGGCTGAAATCAACAAAATAGAAACACAGAGAACAATCCAAAGAATCAATGAAACAAAAAGCTGGTTCCTGGAGAAAATCAACAAAATTGATAAACCCCTATCCAAACTAATCAAACAGCAGAGAGAGAATTTGCAAATTAATAGGATCAGAAATGAAAAGGGGGACATAACCACAGACACAGAGGAAATTCAGAGAATTGTTATATCTTACTACAAAAGCCTGTATGCCACAAAACTGGAAAATGTAAAAGAAATGGACACTTTTTTAGATAAATACCATATACCAAAGTTAAACCAGGACCAGGTGAACAATCTAAATAGACCTGTTAGTCGCGAAGAATTAGAAGCTGTTATCAAAAGCCTCCCTACCAAAGAAAGCCCAGGACCAGATGGTTTCAATGCGGAATTCTACCAGAACTTCCAAGAAGACCTAATACCTATACTCCTTAATGTATTTCACAATATAGAAACAGAAGAGTCATTGCCAAATTCCTTTTATGAAGCTACAGTTACTCTGATACCAAAACCACACAAAGACTCAACCAAGAAAGAGAATTATAGGCCAATCTCACTCATGAATATCAACGTAAATTATCTTATGTATAGAAATTGCGAGCTGGGCACAATGGTACACACCTTTGATCCCAGCACACCAGAGAGGAGGCAAGCTGATCTCTGTGAGTTCAAAGCCAGCCTAGTCTACAGAGCTAATTCTAGAACATTCACAGCTACATAGTAAAAACCTGTCTAGAAAAAAAAAAGAAAGAAGAAAAGAAATTCCCTCACTCACTCAATCCCTCCTTTCCCTCTTTTTCTTCCCCCTTTCCATATATAATCATCTCATTTAGTCTTCACAAATGCCCTATATATGTATGTGTATCTATTATATGTATGTATTTATATATGTTATGCCTTGTATCTTTGTGTTTATATATAGTGTCATGTATTATGTATGTAGATGTGTTATATATACACATATTATGAATGTGTGTATGTATTTTATAGTCTATGTATAGATATGTGTGTATATAGAGAGAGACATGAAATATATATAACTATTTCTAGAGATTTATTTTACTTTTATATGTTATTGTGTGCATATGTGTGTCAGCATATGCACATGCACGTTTGCAGAGACTGGAATTGTCAGGATCTCCTGGAAGTGCACTCACAAGCAGTTATGAGCTGCTCATTGTTGGTGTTGGAAAGGAGACTTGAGTCTTCTGCAAAAGTAGCACGTGCTCCTAATAGCTGGACTCTTGTTCCAGCCCAGAGGACAGGTAAACAGAAGGAAGGAAGTATTGGGAAATTTTACATTCTCAAGCCCGTGAAGAGTGGCATATGAGCATCTCAATCATCAATATTAAAGCAGCCAGAGAAAAGTGTGGAAGGAGAATAAAACAAATCCACTCTCAAACTCCCTGCGGTCCTGCCCTTCACAGGGACAGTGGGCAGGGAGGACTCTGAAATGCTCGTGGTGACAGGAGTGAGATGAAGGCTGACCTGCATCTAGACAGCTCATTAGAGAGCAGAGAAGAAAGGACAGACGACATTCCAGCCGTCCCTCTCATCAAGTTCTTTGTACTCCAATGTGTGCACTCTGTCTTGAGGGAGAATGCTAAGCCTCGGGCTCTGTGGTAAGTGGTGCTTTCTTCTGAAGATCCTGACATGATATTTGTCATCCCCACCTTGTCTCAGGGTCCACTTCCCAGATCCAATTAGTTCAGGTCTTCAAAGACAAAAGGATTCTTTCTGGTCACTGAATATCTAAAGTCTCTTTTTTTTTCTCCTTCTCCCTCCCTCTCTCTCTTTTTCATTCTCTCTCTCCCTCTCCTCTCTCTCTCTTTCTCTCTCTTTCTCTCTCTCTCCCTCTCCCTCTCTTTCTCTCTTTCTCTCTCTACCTATCTATCTATCTCTGTCTCTCCTCACTCTTTCTCTGTCTGTGATTTTAATTAACATAACCATATCGACATAGTTTGATTATGTATTTCTGATAAAGAATAATCAAATCCACTGTAAAAAGCAAAATTTCAAAGTTTAAAAAATCTTGAATTTTTTCTTTATATCATAATAATATTTTTTAAAATGACCTTTCTTTTCTTATGGAAAATAGATTTTCTTCATATAATATATTCTGATTATGGTTTACCCTCACCCAAGTTTTCTCAGATCATTGCCACATTCCGACCCACCCAAATCCACACCCTTTCTTGCTCTCTTTAGAAATCAAACAGGAATCTAATAAGATAAAATAAAAACAAGCACACCAGAATAAGACAAAACAACCAGAAAAAAAGAGCCAAAGAATAAAAAGTACATAGAGACACAGAGACACATACATTCACATATGCAGAAAACATAGAAAAACAAAATCAGAAGCCATAAAATAGAATCAAAAGACCTATAAGATTTTTTAAAATGTCCAGACAAAGCGTTATGAAACAAAACAGCCTCCAAAAATACCGTTAAGTTCATTTTGTGTTGACTATCTACTACTGACCATAGGCCCTATCCTTAAGTGTAGGTTTTATACTCAGTGAGTTTCCATTGGAGAAAACTAGTTTTTCCTTTGTGAGTGGTTATCAGTTAATATTAGCTTCCATGTGAGGGGTGGGGCTGTGTCCACTTCCTCTCTAGCACTGGGACTCCATATAGCTTAGACCTGGGCAGGCCCTGTGAATGTTGCCACAGTCACTGTGAGTTCATCTGTGCGTCAGTCCTATTTTTGTCTAGAAGTCCTTGTTTCCTTAGTGGCCTCCATCTCTACTGGCTCTTATAATCTCTCTGCCTCCTGAGCTCCCTGGGCCATGAGGGAAGGGATTTCATGGAGTCGTTCTGTCTTAGTTAGGGTTTCTATTGCTGTGAAGAGACACCATGACCATGGCAACTCTTTAAAGGAAAACATTGAATTAGAGATGGCTTGCAGGTTGGGAGGTTTAGTTCATTATTTTCATGGTGGGAAGCATGGCGGTGCATAGGCAGACACGGTGCTAGAGAAGGAGCCAAGAGTTCCATCTCTGGATGGGCAGGCAGTCAGAAGAGACGTTGAGATGTTTGAGAATTTAAAATCCCAAAACCTACCCCTTAGGGACAAACCTCCTCCAACAAGGACACACCTCCTAATAGAACCACTCCCTAAAAGTCAAATATTCAAACATATGAGCCTTTGGGGAACATTACTATTCAAGCCACTATATATCCCATTGAGGACTGAATATTCCGAGGTCTCTTGCTTTCTACGTATTGTTATCCAATTGTGTGTCTCTGTATGGAACAAATACACCTCCTGCAGGAGCAGGCTCTCTAATGATGGCCGACAAAGATACTGTTTTGCGAATATGCAGAATGTCTTCAGCAATCATTTTTATTTCTGTATTACTTTAACAGAACAATAGCATTTCCCCTAAGCTTGTGGTCTATCTAGTCCCAGATTCTTGTCTACCGTAGCAGTGTCTGGCATGGATTTCATCTCACAGAATGGGCCTTAATTACAATCAGGTCGTGTTTGGTCACTCCCAGAACTTATGTGCCCCCTTTGCACCAATGTATCTTGCAGGAAGGTCACAATGACAGACCACAGCGTTTGCAGTTGGGATGGTGCTTACCTTTCTCCTCTGGTAGTATGTGGAGTGCCTTCTAGCACCATAAAGACCAGTCAGTGGGAGTGAAGGTCTAGGTAGGTGCCCGTTCAGCTTGGTTCAATGAGTTATATATGTATTGTCTTCAGTAATAGAGCCTTACCATAAGTTTGTGGAGAGCAATCAATAGCTTTGGCAATAGCCTGGGTTATATAGGGGTTTCCATGAAGCCACTTTGGTCAACAACTTGAGTAGATGTAACCAATCCTTGGCATGGAGGTTTCCTTTGGTGGTGAGAGATGACTAGTTGGGGCGTTTGCCTCCCCCAGTTATTTGGCAATTCCCTTTAATTTTCTTACACATTTATTTTAATAAGCTTCTACAGTATTAGGTTTCCATATAACCTCTTAAATCAGCCTTTGTTTTAACTGCTCCTCCCCATATATTCTCCCTTAGTTCTCACTTCACTCCCATTTTATCCTCCCCTGCCCCTGTCTATTCCTAACTATCTATTTCCACTTAGTAGGAAGATCTGCCCCCACTCCAGTCCCTTATTTATAACTAACGTCTGGGATTATATAGAGATTGTAGCCATCTTGTTCTAAGAATTAATAGCTAATAACCAAATATAAGCAAATACATACCATGTTTGTCTTTTTAGATGTGAGTTAACTCAGGATGATTTTTTTAATAGTTCCATTCATTTATCTATGAGTTTCATGATTTCAATTTTTAATGACTGAGTGATGTTTCATTATGCAAATGTACCACATTTTCTTTATCCATCCACCCACTGATGGGCATCTAGGCTGTTTCCTATTTGGGATACTATTAATAAAGCAACAATAAATACGGTTGAGCAAATGTCTCTGTAGTAGGATGTAGAATCCTTTGGGTATATGTCCAAGAGAGGTATAGATTGATCTTGAGGTAGATCTATTCCCAGCTTCTGGAGGAGCTGCCACACTGATTTTCATAGTGGCTGTACAGGTAAGCATTTCTATCAGCAATGAACACACACAAACTCCTGTCCTAAAAGCTTCCAGTATTTCAATAGTTCATCTCACTTACTTATCCTGAATATACAGTAAATAAAGACCCTTCCTTTTCCTGGTTAAAAAACTGAGGTTTAGAGAACTTTTCAAACCTAGGAGAGTAGAGAGCCTGGGCTCACACCACACTCTTGAAGCAAGGCTTGTTCTGGAAATGTGAGCCTCTCTATGATACCTATCAAATAAATTTCATCTGTCCACATTCTCTTGACTCAACAGACAGTCAAATTACTTTTCCACACTTCCAGTGTGACTAGAATGATTGAAGGTTTAGTTGAGGGTGTCACGCGGTCTTCGGAATGTGGCTTGCCAGGCGTCGCTCAAAGGGCTGCCACCAAGATGAGGACTGGCTTCTCGCGTACATTTCCTAACACACACTGGAGCCAGTTGGAAAGAAACACCGAAAATTACAGAGAGAAGGGAAATGTCTGTCCTACTTATAAAAGCACGCCTTCACTGCAATTGCTGTTCCCGTGTTAGGCTTATTGTTATATTCTAAAAGAAAAATTTAGTTCTGATGGGCCATGAATCTTCTGGAGCTCCTGTCTGGAAAGCAATTTTGCTTTCTTAAGCATTTTGATAAGTTAGCTTCGCTGTTCTGCCAGAAGGCCTCTGCTGAAAGCGCCCAGTCATTAGTACAAATCTAAGGAGCTATAAGCCTGTCCTATTTTCAATTGAACCTGACCTTGAAAAAATATTAAATATGACTTGTTTAGAGGGGCGAGGAAGAGAATGACTTCATATTCCTGCCACTCTCAGCTCAGCTTAATCAGAAGGATTTTACGCCAACAGGAATTCGGGACGTGATGAATTGCTAATGGACAGAATCTCAGCGGAGGAGCGTTGCCGCTCTACAGTGATGGAAACACACTACTGTGAATAGATTTTCATGAGACAGCCCTGTCACTGTGTCCGCTGAGAGGAAGTAATTTCCCTGTTACTGGATCTTTATATCTTACCTGGGAGAAAGTGAGAAAAAGCTTGATGTCTTTTCAAGGAAAATGCGACATTGTATATCCCCTGCAACTTGATCTTCAAATTACATGAAATCTAATTTTACTTCTGCTTTACGATTAAACAAAAGACGGTAGCAATTTTGCTTGCTATGGACAATTTTTTAATACTTATTTATTATATTATGTGTATAGCATTCTTTCCATGTGTGCCTGCAAGCCAGAAAGGGGCGCCAGGTCTCATTATAGATGGCTGTGAACCACCATGTGGTTGCTGGGAATTGAACTCAGGACCTCTGGAAGAGCAGTCAGTGTTCTTAACCACTGAGCCATCTCTCCAGCCCCTGCTATGGACAAATTTAATTTTTAATTTGATAAGTATTTTTTATTTAGGATTTTTCAAAGGCCTTCAAAATCATCTCCCAACAGTTGAATGTTTCTGGTCGTTGTTTCAGATCCCCCTATTTTTGGTCTATCGTCCACTCTCAGAATCACGTATATTTGCTCTGCCACCGAGGCCTATGTTGCAGCATCATTGACTCTCCTTTCTCCACTCTCAGACAATCTGCCCTGGTCTCTGGTCCACTCACATTATTTTAAATGTGTCTCACACTGTCTTAGTCCCTTTGTATTATGATAATACAGAATAATACAGACAGGTTGGTCAGTAAGTTGTTTCATTCGTTGATTTTATCTTGAGACAGGTTCTCATGTAGCTAGATTGGCCTCAAATTCACTGTGCAACCAAAAATTTTCTCTGATCCTCTTACCCTCATCCCTCTGTGCTAGAATACAGGCATGTATCATCATGCCTTCTTTGCGTGGTATTGGGAGTCAAGTCTAGGCTTCATGAGTACTAAGCAAGAACTCTCCCAACTGAGCTACATTCTTGGCCATGACTGGTCAATTTATGAAGAACAGGAATTTAGCTTGTCATAGATCTGGAAGCTAAGGACCCAGCCAATTCAGCTTTCTGGTAAGGGCTGCTCACAGCGCCATGATGGTGACACACAACTTAAATACCATCACTTGGGAGACAGAAGCAAATGGATTTCTGTGAGTTCAAGGCCAGCCTGGTTTACAAATTGAGTTCCAGGTCAGAGAAACCCTGTCTTGAAAAACAACAACAAAATAACAGTTGCTCTCTGTTTGCAAGGGAATACCTTCAAGCTGTGTCCTCCAGAGGAGAAAAGGACTATGTCTTCACATGATGACAGACGAAAAATAAGTCAGTATTTTCCCAGTTCTGGGAGAAGCCTTTTCTACAAAGGATCTAATCCTTTTTATAGGGAGAAGCACTCACAGCCCCATCAGCTTTCAATTTCTTGCCTGTTAATAGCATCACCCTGAACAAGCTTCAGTAGCACCTGACTCTCATAAAGAGCACATTTAAACCTTGGCACACTTGCCTTTTTCACCATTTCTTTTTTTAATCATTTACTTCCTCCCCTCCTCCCACTTCCCTCCCGCCCCCCCCACACCCTCCTCCCTACAACCAGACTTAGGAAGGTATGCATCCAAACAAAACAGGATCCCAAAAAGCCAGTACGTGCAGTAGAGACAAATCTCAGTGCCATTATCATTGGCTTCTCAGTCTGCCCCAATTGTCAGCCATATTCAGAGGGTCCAGTTTGAACCCATGCTCGTTCAGTCCCGGTCCAGCTTTGATGAGCACCCATTAGCCCAGGCACACTGTCTCAGTAGGTGGACCAACCCCTCATGGTCCTGACTTCCTTGCTCATATTCTCCCTCCTTCTGCTCTTCAACTGAACCTTGAGAGCTCAGGCCAGTGCTCCGATGTGGGTCTCTATCTCCATCTGTTGCCGGACAAATGTTCTATGGTAATAGTCAAGACAGTCATCAGTCTGACTACAGTACGAAGCCAGTTCGGCATCCTCTCCTCCACTGCCCAGGGTCCTAGCTGGGGTCATCCCCGCGGACTCCTGGGAACCCCTCCAGAGCCAAGCCTCTTGCCAACCCCAACCATTCTCCTGGTACTGATCCATGTGATGGCATTTCTAAGCAGGACATCTGACCTCCCTATATATAGTGGTTTCCTATTACCTATATGTTCACGTAGAATAGTGGAAAGCACAATGCCTAAGAGGATTCCCACAGAACAAAGCAAGAGGCTGTGGAGAGCAAGTGACAAAGATTCTTCCCATCAAAAAACCCGGAACTATCAGATGGAGCTCACTCACCAACAAACTGAGTCCACTAACCCGGAACTATCACATGGAGCTCGCCAACAAACTGAGTCCACTAATCCGAACTATCAGATGAAGCTCACCAGCAAACTGAGCCCACTCCCGGGACAGGGAAGCTGACATCTTCTACATAATCCATGTGGCAGTGTGGTGTTTCTATCTTGCACTTGTTTGGGAATGAGACTGTATTGAAGTCACCTGGTTCTTAACCCTCACACCTTCTCGGTAAGATAATGGAAGTCCAGGATGTCCTTTCCAAATCTAACCGGGGACTTATGTCATCCACATCTTCGAACATTTTGACCAGTTGAGACTTTAGTCTAACCTTTCCTTGTGGGAGTGGAGAGGTAAGAGATTGGGCATCTGTGTGATGCTGCAAGCTTAATATTAGTTGTCAGACAGATGTGACAGAAACTATTTGTCCTCCATCTCGGTCCCCTTATTGATTTAACTCTCTATATTAACTACTTAAAAAATGCCCTCTAAATAGAAAAAAAGATTTTTCTTAGTCATCAATGTAATTAGATATAATCATATGATCATGTGACTAAGTTCTGGCAAGAGAATTGTGGGGATGCTACATCGGACTTCCAAGGTGTGTCCTTAAGAAGAATGTATTCGATGTCCAATCCTTTTAACCCTCTAGCCTCTGTGGATGTGAAAGGAGTTTGGAAGTGACAGGAGTTGCTAGTCCAACCATTTTGAACATTAAAAGTACTTTTATTTTAGCCATTGAGAACGACTGAGCCGCAAGTGGAAGGATTCAGGGTTTCTGCTGAAAGAGAATACATTGTCCAGATAGCATTAGATCTCGTGGAGGAAAAATTAACTTCAAGCCTATTTGGGCTACTTTATTTTTATTATCCAACTTAAATGTTGACATGAACATTATAAAAACATTTGATGATCAAATCCATAAACCTGTGATGTTGGTTTCTAATTCAAAATTAAGAATAAGAACATAGACTGCAGAATGATTATGTCTTTAAAATATCATCTAAACTAGATTCATAAAGTTTGTGTCTATTCTTCCTTCTGACAATGTTGCAATAAATACAAATGTTAATCACTACTTGAGCTGTGCTCTAAGAAACTGAGAGTGGTGACAGCAGGCCAGTGTCTGAACAAAAGCAGGCCTGAAATAATAACTCCTGGATTTTATGTCATTGAACACGCTTTCAGGTTTTAGTACCAACTTCATTCTGACACAGCCAAGATGACATTATCTATCTCTGTCTTGACCATAATGCTCAAATTACAACTGCCAACAAAGCACCACAGTCAGTAATTAAGGTATTAATTTCAACATCAGCTTGAAGGTCCTACTGAGCTTCTGGAAAAGAATTATCATGACAACTGTGGACCTTGTGTACAGATAATAATAAGACAGTGACCGCCTCGTGTTAGAAAATGTGTGGAGAGGGATGGAAACGGTTGATGGGCTTTTCATTCTAGATTCTTTCATCTTTTAAAAGCTAAACCATGGGAATATATTACCTAGCTCCCAAAAAAATATCATGCTTAAATGACAAGGACATCATTCTGGATTTAACAGAGCTGTAACCACGTTTGGTTGGAAATGCCAAGAGAGTAGGAGGTAGGTATTTTGCCACTCCATGTTCATCCTGAGATCATGCACAGATGGGCAGAGCACCTGCTCTGAGTCAAGACAAAGAGTCAACCCAAGCAGATATATATATAAGGAAGACGTTGTTGGAGAAACAATATGGTGTGATAAGAGCACAGGCCCTCACCAAGGTCCCGACTGAATCTCACTTTTATCTTCTGTGGCTGAGGGATAATAAGGAAATCTATCTCATTCATAGAAGGCCATTCAGGAAAGAATTGGATGAGCATTGTAGATTCTAGTGTATAATAAGAACTCGATGAGAGGCTGCCAAGGCGGCTCAGCAGGTTGAGACATTTGCATGAAGGACTGACAGCCTGATTTGGGCACAAGATCACACAACAAGGCAGAGAAGAACCAAGTCCTGAGAATTGTCCTTTGACCTCCACGTGCGTGCTTTATATTTTTAAAATACAACTCAATAGTGACTCAATAGATAGCTCACTGCTCTTGCAGAAGACAAAGGTTTGGTTCTGAAAACCTTTATCTGCTCACAACTTCTTAGAACTCCAGTTCCATATGATTCAATACCCTCTTTCCTCTGCAGGCTCCTGTACTCAGGCAAACACATTTACACAACAATGAAAATAAATAAATATTCCCTGAAAAAGGAAGAGAAGAAATAATATACTAATAAATAATAATAATAAAATACATATTGGGGGCTGGGGAGGTGGCTCAGCAGTTAAGAGCCTGTATTGCTCTAGCAGAGGACCAGAATTCAGCTTTCAGCCCCTATCCTAGGAGGCCCACAAATGGCTGTGTTTCCAGCTATAGATCTGATTCCCCCTTCTGGCCTCCTTGGGCATAACTCTCATGCACAGACCCAAATGCATACATGTAATTTAGAAAAATAAAGAGAAATACATCTTCTAAAAATCAATTAATGAAAAAAGAAGATATGAATTTGAAAAAAAGCAAGAAAGGGTAATGGGGAGATTCAGAAGGAGGAAAGGGGAGGCGAAAGTGATATAATCTCAAAGGTAAAAGAAAGAATGTTTTTAAAATCAAATAAACAATGAAGAGTAATTCATTCCCCCCCCCTTTTAAATTGATTTTTATTGAGCGCTACATTTTTCTCTGCTCCCCTCCGGGCCTCTCCCCTCCAATCCTCCCCCAAGGTCCCCATGCTCCCAATTTACTCAGGAGATCTTGTCTTTTTTCATTCCCCTTTTACATATTAATAAGAACTTTAAACTCCGCAGAGCTGATGCCCTCACTGTTAACAAATCAGAAAACAAACCACAGGGTCCCATGTTCAACAAAACCTTTGTATTCTTCCTTGGGTTTTCAGGAAGACTCACTTTTTCTGTACCTTGTCATAGCTGGATTGAGCCACAGGACAGTGCTGGCCAATGAACAGTGGTGGGATTACACCATAAAACACGGCATGAGGTAGCATCACACCATTTGAGGTTCTGCTCTCACTGCGCCCTCTACAGCAGGGATGGTAGACTGGAGACAGGGGTTTCACCAAGTATACTGGAGATCACATGGGGCAAAGTCCCTCTGGGGACACATGGAGTTGTGACACAAGCAAGAAATAAGCTTTCATAGCACCAAACAGCAGAGGTTGGAGGGTGAGGGGGACATTTTTGTTTAGTGTTACTGCGTCATCGCAGGACCTTCACTTTGAGGAAAGAGTACGCCTTGTCAATAGTAATATTTTAAAAGGTTTAAAAATGCAGCTGTTGCTCGAACATCTGGATTGACTACTGTGTCTATACTGATCTCATTTCCTCTTTCTCCTGCTCTTCTTGCTGTTCCAGGCCCAAGCACAAACACTCCATAGTATACCCTCTTCTGGCTGCTGCTTTGTGAAATTCTCAACATGGTTTGAAATTGTTCCCGTTATATATTCTTTTCTTATATAATGTATCCTAATGATGGTTTCTCCTCCCTCTACTCCTCCCAGTTCCTCCCCACCTGTCCTCCCATCTGGGTCCACCCCCTTTCTGTCTCTTATTAGAAAAGAAACAGGCTTCTGTGGTATAATAATAAAACATAACAAACTAAAATATAAGATAAAACAAAACCTACATGAGAGTTGGACAAGACAAACCAACAGAAGGAAAAGAGACCAAGAGAAGGCACAAGAAAGCAGACTTGCTCATTCACAAACTTGAGATGCCCATGAAAACACTAAACTGGAGTTTACAATACATACACAGGAAAGGACCTGGTGAGGCCCGTGCAGGCCCTGTGCATGCTGCCTCAGTCTCTGTGAGCTCATATGGGTATTAATCCTATTGATTCCTAGGCCTTTGTTAGCTTGGTGTCCCCTATCTCCTCTGGCTCTTACACCCTGCTTCTGCTTCTCAGTATTCCCTGAACCCTGAGGAAAGGGATACCACGGAGACCTCTCATTCAGGATTGAGTGTTCCGCAGTCTCTCTCTTTACACAGTAATCTGCCTGTGGGTCTCTATATGTGTTCCCACCTGCTGGAGGAAGATGGCTGAGGGGGTATAAAGAATTTACATTCTTTATCCCGTTCCGCAGGGAATGGAAGACACCAAGAAAACAAGGCCCTCTAAATCAACATAGTCTGTGCACATAGGAACTCGCAGAGACTGAGGCAGAGTGCACAGCACCTGCACAGGTCTGCACCCAGGTGGAATCCTGGAGCTGAAAAAGAGGGGGGGCGGGCACACATACCATTCCTAACCCAAGGCTAGCTCAAATTGAGAACCACTTGCAAATGAAAATCTAGTTTTATCCAAGGGAGTCTCATGGGGAAACAAACCACTCTTAAGTGTAGGCTGCATACCCATAGTAGATGGCCAGTTGGAAACTAATTCATTGGCATTTTTGGAGGTCCCTTGTGTCACAAGGCTTTTCATATTTCTTTAACTTTATCTTATTATTTTTTTAATTTTATTTTTTATTTTCCTTCTCTCATTTTGCCCTTCAGGTCTGTGTGTGTGTGTGTGTGTGTGTGTGTGTGTGTGTGTGTGTGTGTGTGTGTGTGTGTTATGGCTTCCAATTTACTTATGGGATTTCTGAGTGTGTGAAAGGGTGGTTCTTGGATTCTTGTGCCTTCTTTTGGTCTCTTTTCCTTCTGCTTGTTTGTCTAGTATAATTTCAGTGTTTTTGCTTTTATCTTATTTTATTATTATCCCTTAGAAACCTGTTTGTTTTCTAATGAGAGAGAGAAAAGGAGTGGATCCAGCTGGGAGGAGAAGACTGAAGGAATTGGAAGTAGCAGAGAGAGAAAAAATCACAATCAGAACCTATTATGTGAGGAAAAAGTCTATTTTCAATCAAAGTTAAATATAACAAAATTTTTTCCTACTATTTTGTAGTGCTGGAAATTATGTTTAGGACTTTGCGTGTGCCGCATGACTATTCCGTCACTGTGCTATACTGCCCGCCCAGCCCCATTTTAAGTTTTAAACACAGTCTGCGTTGACGTTTTTGCTTCTTGCGGTAATGAATTTCATACACTAGTGAAACTCTTTCTTCTCTCTGGCCTACTCCTTGTTACCTCCTATTGCAGATTAGAGATGGTGTCCCTTACAAAGGACTGGTGACAGTTTAGTCCCCAAATAGCGCTGCTGAGAGGTGATTGGATCACCAGGGGGCTCACATCATCAATAGTTCATACGAGAATAAAATGAGCTATTACGAGGGTGGCCTGGTTAGAGGAAGGAGCTCACCGTATAGTGTACTGAGGTCATCTAGATGACCAATAGGAACCTAACTCCACAGCATCAATGGAGACCCCTTGAGGGGCTTTTGTTTATTTTTGTTTGTTTGTTTTTGTTATTTCTATTTTTGAATATTATCTTAGTTTCCATTTTTGCTTTTATTACTTTTTCTTCCTTTTTACCCTAAAGATCCTTTACATATATATTACGGCTTTCAGTTTAGTGTTCTTTATGGAACTGTGCAAACAAGTAGGTCTCTGCATCCATAACTGTTTTGTGTGCCTTTCTCTGCGCTCATTTCCTTCTGTTTGTTTGTTTATTTGTTTTATCATATTTTGATGTGTTAGATTTTGTTTTACATTACTATATATGAGGGAAAAGCTATTTTCAATAAAATGGAAAAAAGAATAAGCATAAAAGGAAAAGAAATACTCCCGACCACTGAACACTTTTTCCTAGGCTCTATGCTTTTAGAGAAGTTGACACAAATCACCAAGATGGGCAAATGGAGAATTACCAAATCGTGCAATTCGGCTGGTTCCCTCAACGTAAGGTATCTTTATTTTCATCCTGTCAGAGCTGCACAATATTGCTGCCTCTTTGGCTGTAAAATAAACAATGCCAACAAAACAACAATGGTTCCGAATATTGGTGCAATATATTTTCTTTATTTAAAAAAAATGTACTCGGACAGCAGCTATGGCTTCAAAAGAAAATAATCTTCAACGAACAAAGTTGAAAAGTGCTAATCCATCCTTTCCCAGTACAGTCAACAAACTGCTCTCCAGTTCGGCACACAGCTGGGACAAAACCAAGGAGTCAAAGGCTAAAGCATCTTCTGAATGTTCTCATAGAGAGTACTTACAAGTGCTATATACAGGTTGACTTGACAGAGGATTCTTTTAGAAGCTTCCCAGATAAATGGTCCAGATGCTAACCATCTACAAGAATAAGTGGTTGGTGGTTTCGAGGGCATGTTCACAGTAATAAATTCATCCATAAGCTCTATTAATATCACAATGAAGAGGCAGCTTAGGGGACGATGCACCTTCCCATGGCTGAGGACATGCTTTTCATCTTGGACCACTTTAATCATCTATAAAGACTAAAGAGTGGACACTTCACATGCTATGTACTTGTGATTAAACTTCAATATCAACGCTGCAGTCAACACTGACCATATATTTTCTCAAACTTAAGAACAAATGCAAAGAATACACTACAAGGTTTTTTTTTTCAGCATTTCAAAGAGTATATTGAAGCTGGCCACTTATTTCTGAAGCCCTGAAGGACAGGTGCGGGGTTTCTCGGCCTCAGAACTCAGGTGTCTATTTCTCGTCACAGTCCCCATCATTACTGTGACTCTCTCCATCCATAACATGGGCACTAGTAAATCTGGAACTGCTCTGTTTGAGAGAACAACAACATTTTTGAGGTGTGTACGTCTGCTAATGTCAGGCCGTCTTCAACAGCTCCCCAGTACTATTCACAGATGCAGAATGCTGGAGCTCAGTGGTTCTCAATCCTCCTAAAGCCGCAACCCTTTAACCCACTTCCTCGTGTTGTGGTGACCCCAGCCAGAAAATTATTTCACTACTGCTTCATGGCTGTAATTTTGTCACTGTTATGAATTGCGATGTAGACATCTAATGTGCAAAATATCTGATATGTGACCCCACAGGGTTACGATTCACAGGTTAAGAACCACTGTTGCGAATGGTCCACAACCCCAACCCATACTCCCTGAAGCCATTCTTGGACTTGTATGGATTTACCCATATTTGAGCAATGATCCCCGGAGCATAAATGTTTAATGCTTACCTTGGGGCACCTCAGGTAGATGCTAAAGATGAAGCCCAATGGGAATGGGAGAGCTTCAAGAATAGAATCTGAACCTAGCTGAACTTAAAACCAGAATGAACTATGGTGTTGTGCCTCTCTGAAAAATGAGTAAAGACATTCTGCTGCTTTTGAGGTAAATTCAAGGACCACAAGAATATAGCCTATGTTCAGAAAACCTCAGCTATAATGCAATTATTACCACATATCGTTACCAAACACTTAGATGGGAGATGGACCTGTTGTACCCAAGGATACACATGAGGATGCAAAGATACATATATACATGCATGTATTTAAATAGATGAAGGGTGATAGGTAGATGGATGAATATAGATAGACAGACAAATAGATTGTTTCCTTCAATTCTCACATATCTTATGTATCTATGATAGCATTAGCTTATCATTTCACACTTTAGACAATGCACTACATGTCAATAAAACCTCACCCCTAAAAAGACTGAAATAAAATAACCTTGGAGTAGTGGAATTACGCCTCCAATGTAATCCATGTTGTAGATGCTAAACCAGCCCTTCTCTGTGCCACACTCACCAGACAGAAGCATAAACATCACCAAGCCCAGGTCCAAAGGAAATGCATCTGTTCCATTCACCCCTCCCTTAGCCTCCCGCAGAGAGAGAACCATAGACAGCAAGCCTACAGGGTTCTGGATCCATTCCACAACTTCTCTTGCTGTTTGCCTAACCCCACGTCCTTGACTTTCTATACTCCAATAGTAGGACTTTTCTTTTGACATCTCTACTTTCCTCATAGATACCTGTTAGATACACTCTGCTGATAAGAGCTAACGTATGATTGATGGACCATCATACAGCTTTCTTTGTCAAGTTTGATTAAGGAAATGGGAATGTTACGGGAAGAAGTCTAGTTAGCATCTAGGATCCTGCAAATGTGTTTGTTCTAGAAATATCTTGCAAATATGTTTTTCTTAATGCCTTCTGGTGACCTCCCTTAAACTCTACCCCTAAGCCTTCAATCTGGATTCTCCTATCCTGGTTCAATCCACTTTGGGTTGTCTTTAAGAGTGAAATGTCTGAAGTGTTTTGGGGATTCCCTGATTTTGTCTGATGTTTTGCCTCTTTAAGGTGTTTTGCTTATCCATGAGTTAAGGTATTCCTTAGACAGATGGATACACATCATTCTTTTCATACCAAGATAATAATAAAGAAGAGTGATGGATTATTTTTACATGAGTAGTATTGTTCCATTGTCCCAATAAAACTGTATTATTAATAAAATGTTTAAAAATTCTCCCTGATAGTTTTAAGTATCTTTAGCCTCTTTAGCGTGAACTAACACATGTCTGTAATTGCTTTCTTTTTGATATTATAACAACCATAATTATAGAAGAAATAGTTTTCCATCAAAAATTCAATTTGTCACTCAAAATATTTGTAATCTTTATATATTTTATTCTGTTGTGGAATACTACTTTCACTAGGAAAACATGTTTACTTTTGTTTATGCTGCAAAATATTACTTAAACTATGTAGAGATGTGTTACATTTGTTTATGCTGTATTTGTTTAATTATATAAAGATGTATTGTTGTTTCATTTTGCCTGCCTAAGGCTCTTGGTTGGTCTAATAAAAAGCTGAATGGGCAGAGAGAATAAGTAAGAGGAGGAGTTTATTCTCTAGAGACTGAGAGCAGAATATGAGGGATGAAAACAGGGAGACACCCGGGGCCAGTCAGGCAGCCAACAGCCAGTCACGCACGGAGTAGGACATACAGAATGAAAGAAAGGTAAATAACCCCAAGGCAAATCATAGATGAAGAGGAACAGATCAATTTAAGTTATAAGAGCTATTAAGACTGGCATAAGGTAAGGCCGAGTATTCATAATTAATAATAAGTCTCCGTGTCATGATTTGGGGGCTAGCAGTTCAAGAAAAAAAACCTGCATTACTCTGGAGTAAATTAGTGGTGATGCTGAATTTGAACATTTAGCACTTCTCAAATCACAAATTTATCCAGAATAATATGGTGATAGTGCAGGAAACTTATGAGACAGAGAACTACAGAGTTCATCTCCAGATCAGAGAGAACACCTCCCCTCTCCACCTCACGGTTGGCTTCTCCTTTCAATCTCCCCCCAACAAACTGTAACCTGCATCCTTACACATCCTGGTCTCAACTCGGTGGCCCCAATCTTCCAGTCATGCATTCCCCTTTGGATCAGAAAGAGGATATATTCCCTCTTCCCCCTTTTAGAATTTATTTATGGGAGGAGAAGCTGTGGGGAGGGGGCTATATGTGTGAGTGTGGTGTATTTGTATAGCGTTTGTGTGAATGGTGTATGGGGGTTGGTTGCGCACCTCACACCTCTGCATTTGCTCTTGAAAACCAGAGAAGGAATCAGAAGTCCTACCTATCACTCTTTGCCATTTGAGAGCGGCTCCCCCATTGAACCTAGAGCTAAGCTGGTAGCTATCAAGCCCAACTATCCTCTTGAACACCCCCCCAGTACTGGGGTTACAGGTGTGCCTGGATTTTTATAGGTGTTTTATAGGTGTTGGGGATTCTAACTCAAACCCTTATACATGGGCTTCAAATGCCTTACTGACCAACCCAGTTCCTCAGCCCTTTGTCTTCTTAACAATGACGCTGTCACTGCCAACTTTTTCTATCTCTTTACCAAATCCATCTGATGCAAAGATCCACAGTCAAGCACCAGTTGAGCTCCAATGCTCTAGTCAAAGAGAGGGAGGAAGGATGCTATGAGCAGAAAGGGGTGGGGTAGGCAGTGTCAAGATCATGATGGGGAAAGCCAGAGAAATCTGACCCGAGCTCATGGGACTCTCGACCAGACAGCTAGGGAGCCTGCATGGGACAGACCTAGGCCCTCTGCATGTGGGTGACAGTTGTGTAACTTGGTCCATTTGTGAGGCCCTAGCAGGGGGACCAGGATCTGTTCCAGGCCTATTAGCTGGCTTTTTGAAACCCATTCCCTATGGCAGGATGCATTGCTCAACCTGGATGCAAGGCAGGAGGAACTTGGTCGTACCTCAATGATATGCCAGGCTTCTGTCTCCCCATAGGAGGCCTTACACTTCCTGAGAGTGGACTGGGAAGAGAGCCAATAGACAAGAAGTTGGGGGAGGAAATGGAAAGAGGACGAAGGGGAAATGGTGGTTGGTATGTAAAATAAAAAATTTGAAATAAAAAACAGGAAAAAAATCCATCTGAAATAACCCTCGGCATATTCCCCACTTATGCTATGCTCTAAGGTTCCCTCAGTAACATTACAGTAGAACAACAGCCATTGGTGGGGGAATATTTTATGAAACATCTGTTAGCTTCCAGGAGTTCTAGAAGGAAAGCCAGGCCTCGTGGTGTCCTCTCCAGCTCTATTGCTGTCTTGCTGTGCTATTCGTCAGTCTAAGGAGATGGTCCATATGTTAAATTATTTGATCAACAAAAAAAATAATTTAAGGGCTATATCCCAGTTTTCAAATAAGCACACTAAGGCTCACAGCATTATTCTCCTAAGAACTCACTATAGAAGCATAAGAAGCAACTCCCTGACGCTGGAGAGCTGACAGCAATATCAGTGCTGTCTGCTGAATTTTGGTGGCACTGTCTTTTTAACAGCAGGCTATAAGTTTACACCCCTCGTAATTATGAGAGTGGATATAATAAGTAAGGAGATCAAGATGCTTCACCCTCTAGCTTTCCTTTTTATCTACCTAGAGACAGTCCCTTTTAATCACCTGCAATGAATGATTGCTTATTACATAATTTTATGGCCCAGATACATGCAACACTAAAGCTAACTGAATTATCCTTGGTAATTATAGCATGTGAAAAAAATCACATTTGCTTACCTTGACCTACTTGAATGAACTGATAGTGCTCATTCTTAGCAGTCATCTAGCCAAATGTTCCTTATCTCCATGCAAGTGTAGCGCAGCCAGAATAAAAGTCCCGTTTTTGCAAAAGCTCTGCTAAATGTTGGTGCTTAATTCTCTGTGACCATTATACAACTAACTGTCCTGCTTCCCTTGATGCATTGAACAGAACTGTATAGTATAAGCTTTTGCATAAGTTTGTACTCATTAGATAATATAACTGACATGTTATCTAGGAGGCAACCCTTTGACCTTGAAGAGAGAATGATATGGGTGAGATGTCTCTTCCATGATTCTATTCTGGCCTCTTCATAAACATTATGGGTAAGTTTACTAATGAACCACTGGCAAATTCTGCAGAGGCTATGCCATGATGAGACAAGGACCAGAGTTATCAGAGCACGGCAGGGGTAGGTATCCCAGTGAGCATCAGCGGGTCTCCATAGCCCGGATGAGTAAACAGATGCTATGGCCATTCTTACCTCAGCCCCAGGTTTCCTTAAATGCTAATGAAAGTTTGAACTCCTGCCACTAAAAGATTCTGAGGAAAGCATTCCCAGGAGAACATTTACCTCTGTCCAGTGGATCTGGGTAAAGGTGACATCCCCATGTTCTATCCCTCAGCCTTCCCAGTTATATCAACTAGAACAATACAGGTCTGGGGATGCATTCTATTTGTGAAAGCAATATTTACCATGCATCAAAAGAAACTTGTTCTGGACATAAAAGTTTCTAATTCCAGTCCCAAGATGTGCTTGTGACCTTGTGTGAGACCTGCACATTCTCTTCCTTAGTTGCTGACCAGAAAAAAGTCCATCCTTCCTCCCCCTTTCACAAGGCATCAGAAAGTTTAGTTAAAACAGGGAGCTCTAACAAGAGCACACGGTACGATGGAAACTGAAAACATTACTGTTAAACAAAATCCTAGTGGCCCTTGCCTGGTGTTTCTTATTGTACCTTGTCACTACAAGGAACCCAAATTATGTCAGAACCACCAAAAGCCCCTCAGGTCACCAGCTGCTGTTATTTGTCCTGTCGTGGGCATTGTGGTGCTTCAAAACTCAGGTTCAGGGAGTGTCACACAGCCCCAGAAAACCCTGCACAATTTCATGTACTATGGAAGCATTTTCTGAGTTTCCATTTCCTCTTCTGAAATGGCATGATATGATGATATGTTCATAGCAAACCCCAATGAACTTGACTACCTAAGTGAGGATTAAATGAAGCAATTAACCCTTATAAGAGGATTTAATATTGAATTTAACACACAGTGAGTGTCTTATCAGTGTTAGAAACATTATCTCTTTAAATGTCTTCCCTATGACAAGTGAGAAGGATTTCCAGAATCAATTACATTCAGAAGTGGATAAATTCCTATGAGGAGACCATGAATAGGCCCACTCTTCAAAATGGAGGCCATCTTATCTACACTTTGCATGACGTGTTTGAAGATTAGAATGCTTTCCTTCTGTGGGAACTGCAGGACTTAGCTGCAGGGCGTTATGTTTTGAGAAATATTGTTCTCAAAAATTGGATCTTTATTATGCTATGTTGTTAAGCTCCTCAAAATCTGAGAAAGAGAGCCAACCTTTGCCAGATTCAGCAGGTGAAGGCGCTGGGCTGACAATCTGAGTCCCATCCCAGAGACCTGCTTACAGGAAGGAGAGAACAAACTCTGACCTCCACATGCATGCTATGGCAATGTGTTTCCCTACCTTGAAACACACAAATAAATCAATCTAGTTTAGAAATTATTTTTAAATTTGAGGAGATGAGGAAGAAAAAAATGGATGAATGCATCTAGTGTCTGTTTCTCAAAGTTCATGGTGCTTTGGTTTGTTTCCTCCCTGGGAAATTCCTGTCTATTTGTCATCTAGCCAGGCTTATGAAGGAAGAAGGGTTGTATGCAGTTGGCTATTGCTGAGGCTAGAAAATGAATATAAAATATGAATATGAAATATGAACATGAAATATGTCATCACACGGTGTGTCCTCTTTCATGCATGTTTAAGAAGTTCCATGAAAGTCTTAGAAAACCCATTAAATAAACCAGAAAAAAGTCATGTGTACATACAGACAGACTGTCGCTTTCTTTAGAGTCTTACATTTTAGTTGTTTATTTTGTGTGCTTTGGGGGCAGGGGATTCACAGACGTCCCACGGCATGCAAGTAGAGGGCAGAGGGAAACTTGCCTGAGTCAGTTCTCTCCTTCCACCATGGGGGTCCCAGGACTTAGACTCAGCTGAGCAGTCTTGGTGCAGGACGTCACTATCCTCTGAGCCATCTCACCAGCCCCAGACAATCTTTTAATATCTACAATAAATCTAAGGAAAATGGCAACTCTCCTGGGGTTTACATGCCTATTGAAGCAAAGGTACATAACTCGCTTCTTTAACAAACTTGGAAATGAAGCTCTTCTCAGACTTCAAAACCAGAAGAGGTCACTCATGGTGATAACACTCAAGGCAAGTCCATGTGGGGTATGTGGAGGTAGGCAAGCATCGCTACTCATACTCTAAGCCTTTATGGAAAGAAAGACTCTGCATTTTAAACTGGAGCATGAATTGCATCTTTAAATTAGTCTTCTCTCTTACCTGCCTGCCAGATATCTTCTATGTTCAGTCAAGTCAAATTTTGGCAGGGCTAAATACATGATCAGCCCCCACGCAGTAGTGAACTTGACTTGAAGACCTCTGTCTAGTCTTCACTTTTTAGTGATCGTTTTTTATTATTATTATAATTTTTCATTTATTTTACATACCAACCACAGTCTAGCCTTCATTTTAACTGTAACGCTCTTTGGGGTTTCCAGCTGCCAGGGAATCCTAAGGAAGTTTCATTTGGACCAGAATGCATTTCACTTGCCAAAGTGTTATCTCATTGTTAAGAATTCTTTCTCCTACTAAAAGTGAAATCAGCAGACAGTGATCACGTTTGGCCTTTTGGACAAATTCTCCCTAAATGCTCTTTCATTTCACATGTCATTGTTTTAAAATGTGCCCCATTCTTTCTAATTGTGAGCAGTTAAGGGACTTACATAGGTGAGTTGTGCACTCTATTGCTTACACTCACTGTGGGGCGTTCACTAACCTGCCTGTCACCGAGGTCCGGGTCCTTGCATTAGTCATTTCCCAACTGGCCAATTTCACGGTCCCTGCAGGGCCATTCTCATTCATCTTGTTTGTGTTTATAATACCATCAAAATTTATAAGGCACTTGGGTGTGTTCCCACACTCCAAAATCCCTCTTTCCTCTCACCCCAGCCAAGCACAGTGACTTTCTTCTTCACCTAAGAGTTACCTCTAAAATTAAGGTCATCACTTTTGCTCCAATTTATAGGTTTAAAAAAAAAGCTGTTGTGTTGAGTTGCAGGGATAAAGGCTCTCCACGCTCAAAATAGATAGGCTGAGCTGCTTTGATAGCAAATGCTTCAGTCTTTAAGGTGGGAGAAGATGTCTTAGGAGGACATTTCTACCTCCATGAAGCCACACTGCATTTCCAGTCACAAAACACATTTTCACTAATCCATGTTCACATCTGCATAGAAGCTAGTCATATTCCAGATGTGGCCTGAAGCTGCCCCAGATAAACACACAGCCCAACACTTTTCAAATGAGCTTTCACAAGACTAGACTGATAAAAAGGAGGAAAGAAAGAAAGAAAGAAAGAAAGAAAGAAAGAAAGAAAGAAAGAAAAAAAGAAAGAGGGAAAAACTGGGGTTTCTATTCACTAGTCAGGGCTGAGCATTGCTGGCATAGAAGGGTGGGTTTCTAACACTCACTTCCTCTCTCACTGTATTACAATAAAATAATGGGCTTCGATGCTGCTAGGTCATGCCATTTTTTACACTGTTTATTAATTTCTTTATCCTAGCAGGATAACTAGGATAAAAGAGGGAAACCAAAACCTTTGCATTTGTAACCTGCCTTCTCAGCAGATACAAGGAATAAGCATTTTGGTTGCGCCTTTATCAATGGGCAAGTTGATTAGCCTCCTTATAGTGAAGCAAAAATTGGGCTTCAGCAAAAGCACAAAATTAAGCACAGTCCTACATGGCTGATCTATATACCGAAAGGATAAGAACTGTGTGAGATCACTTCGCACAGACAGCTTCTCTCAGAACTCCCCCTTGCCCACAAGATTGCAGACTTTTGTACGGTCTTGTAGACTCTAGTGGACTCTAATCCCAAGGTGCCTTTGATCCTAACCCTTTTAGATTCTTCTGCTGACCACAGGTGCACGCCAGGTCCCTTGTCTCTCTATGCCACTTTCATCCCGCGACATTTCCTTGTCTTCCAATCATTGACCATTCACCCTTCCTGGAGTCAACTACAGATTGGTTTAAAACCTCCTCCCTGGTCACTTGAACTATTGGATGTTCTGATACGCCAATGGATCCACTGGGTTCTCCAGCTTCTTTCTGGTCATGCCTCTCTGGGGCCAGTTCTTACACATCTACCTATGCTCAGAAGTCCAATTTATTCTCTTGGAGTCTGAAGAAACCAAATTTCCTTCTTGAAAGCAAACTCTCTCCATTCTCGAACACAGTCATTCTTGTCAAAGAATAAGTGCCCTGAAGAACAGATTCAAGTCTTATACTCAATTTTACAAGCCAGTTGCTACTGGAGCCAAGGTGATGTAACTAACCAGGAGCCAAAACTACTTCTGATGAAAGCTTCAGCAATGGTTCTTCCAATATGCAATGTTGCTTAAGACTGTGCTGGAGTTAGGACAAGCTCGGGGCTGTTCTCCTGTGCTTAGTCTTTGAACACATATGGGGGACCACTTGTCCCACTTTCAACGACAGTGAACTTGTGGCAGTGTGAAGTCTAGGGCTTTCATTTAAACAACAAATGTGTAGGGCGATTTTTGGGGGAAAATTTAGTCAAATAATACTTTCCCATGGAGAGGGCATCTCTATGACAGTGGTTCCTGAACAGATCTTCATTGGCTCTCTAGTGGACAGTCTGCCCACAGAACAGATTTCTTAATTAAACTGAATTGCCCTGTGCCAGACGCCGTCTCGCATTTGCTCAATCAGTTTCATCAACAGGCCATCTCGTGGATCAGATTCCTGACTGCAAATGTGTATAAATCCACATTGCATCCTACTGTTCTGGGCAGAGTTTTGAATCCTGGGGAAATAAGCCGGGCATTTGTTTCCAAGCTGACTGGCAGGTTTCATTAAAGCATGAACAGAAGGGACGCTCTCGGGTGAGCCCATGAGTTGAAATAGGCAAGGTTCGGAATGGCAGGAGAAATTCTACTTCTTGTCAACAACCTAAGCCTGGAGTTTTTAAGTAACAAATAGTGTCCTTATTTTAATTTATTTATTTATTAAAGATTTCTGTCTCTTCCCCTCCGCCGCCTCCTATTAATGGTATCCTTTTGATAACCAGGCATCAACGCAATACCAACACTTGCTCATTTTTACTTCTGATGTAGTTCTAATTTGTAACGATCCTTCTTCTACAGAACAGGCACCACTCTTTGGGCCTTCATCAGCCTTTACTTGACATAAGTTTCTAAACATAGACTGTATGAGAATTAGCAAGGACATTCACTTGAATATAGACACACAGATACCGGTCCATGGACTGTGGAATGGGCCCAGCCTATTCACATGTTAAATAACCATTGCAGGTAATTCTGATATAGGGCCATACTTGGGCCAGAGCAAGGACCAGTGTGTCTATCATCTAAAATGGAAATCTAAAAATAACTTACATGCACTAAAAACTCATGTGTTACCACACCAACTAAAAACAACGGAAGCTCTTGGCCTCAGCGGCATGATGTTCAAAGACTTTTGACCCCTTTCCTTGGATACTACCCAACTTGGAAGTACTCTGGAAATACTATTCTCAAATATGTGGTATGCTCATCCTCACAAAACTCTCTTGTTTTAAGACTCTCCCAAAGACTATTTCTGAACAACTCTTACCTGAGACTTTCTCTTTTAAGATTATCTCTAGATCCATATCCTCCAGACACCATGTGGTTCAAAAACAATCCCTTTATATTCTTACAGATCCCTTGGTAATGGCAATCATAGCACCTTTGGTGATGTAATGCAGCCTTCTACTCACTCGTGTTTTGTTCAGCCACACCGTGGCCTCTCCACATATAAGAAGCACACACTGTTTTGTGCCTGCCTCCTCTAAAGAAAGCCCTCAATAGACGCTGCCTGCCTGAATTCCTTCTCAACTGTGACTGCAGCCCCATACCACTGATTGCTTATCCTATAAAAGTTAGAGCTCAGTGTATAGGATCTTGAACAGAATGGCAAACCGCTCATTAGGCTCACTTAGTCCTCCAGTGCGTTTTTAACTATTGCACAGAGAGGAAATTATTGTCAGGGCTACAGATGAAGATGTTAAAGCAAGAAAACAAAAAGAAGAAAATCTGAATGCAGAGCAAATCTGTCAACCACAGACCAGAGCACAGGTGCTGGAGGCTGACTGGGGGGAAGGAAACCCAGCTCGGCCATGAGCAGACCGTATCACCTCTCTATGCCTTGGTTTTCTGATGGAGAGCAAAGACTGTCCCCCTGGGTTTTTAAGACAGGAAAGAAGATTTTGGAAAATATTTTATATAAAGTACCAAAGTACAGATTTTGTTAAATCTGAGATAAAGGTTGATGCATTAAAAACATTGTCTCTCAGCTATTCAAAAGCGCAAGCATCTATGGACAATGTAAAAATGAATGTTTGTGTGCCAAGACAATTTCATTTCTGAAAACAGGCAGTGAGCCAGATTTGGCCCAAGGGCCATGGTTTGCAGACATCTGCAACAGGCTTAACCACAGCAAGTGATGAACTGGGAGATGCTAATATTTTCCTTGGAGAAATTTTCTACTTGGTGAGCACCCTGAGTGTTAACCTTTTATCCAACCTTTAATTGTGTCCCCACCGTAATGAGATTGCACCATGCCCATATGTACTCACTGAAATCAGTATAACATAGGCTGTTATCTGGGGCTCACTAACTCTTATTTCCCATAATTCTAATCTATATTTGTCACCAGAAGAAAAACCAGTGGGGAATCTGGAAAAGCACAGTTTCACCTATAATTCTAGCCATTTTGCCCCTTAGAAGTTAATCTGAAATTCTCTGTAAGACACTGAAGCAGCAGCCTGGCTGATAAAGATGATTTTCTTCTACTTGGAAATTACTTGTATTGATCGATAAACTGTTAACTAAGAGTCTTGTTAAATGAAGCCCAGACGATGAACTGCTGAATGTACTCCATCATCCCCTCCTTTCCCTCTCCTGTCACTTGACTGTGACGGCAAAGAAAAAAGTCCGCAACCTTCAGAATTAGTTAGGTATTTCTGACCCTCAAGAAACAGCAACAATGTGACTCCAAAGGAAACTTACTGTGCCCTAGAGTGAGACAGTAGACAGATGCTGTACCCGTGGTTCATGTTGTGCCTGCTAAATTATGGCTATAATAACCACTGATAGACTGTTATCCAGGGAGGGAGGCAAAAACAAGTATTTTAAAAATAAATTTAAAGAATCCATACCTGCCACCTTTGCATATCAGCATTTGTAAGCTAAGTTTTTTCCAGATGTTTTTTCTGGAACAAGTTGTTGCCCTCCTCTGCCCTCATAGTCACCAACTCTGGGTCCTCCAATGTCTGTCTTCATTGGCAAAGCCTTGACCAATGGCTGATGTGGGAGTGATTTCTTATTAATAAAGAAACTGCCTAGGCCCATTTGATAGGCCAACCCTTAGGTAGGAGGAGAAAACAGAACAGAATGCTGGGAGAAAGAAGCTGAATCAGAGAGTCGCCATGATTCTTCCTCTCCAGACAGACGCAGGTTAAGATCTTTCCTGGTAAGACTGGTGCTACACAGATTACTAAAAATGGGTTAGGCAAAATATGAGAATTACCCCGTAAGAGGCTAGAGCTAGTGGGCCAAGCAGTGTTTAAAAGAATACAGTTTCCGTGTAATTATTTCGGGTAAAGCTAGCCATGCGGGCGGCCGGGTGCCAGGAACATAGCACGCCGCTCCTAATACAACAAATGGCAGCTAATACAACACAACAGGATAGGAAATACTCTTGCCTGCTGGCGCTCGGGTGCTGACAAGCACCGCCTTTCTTGCTCTGCTTCCTACCATATTTGAACAGCTCCTATGTGCTTTGGCTGACATAGCTCTTCTCATGAACACCTAGGATCCAGTCCTTTTTCTACAGGTGCCTATCTGGTCTAGTTCCCAGGCTAAGCCAACTGCTGACTTCTAGGTTTCTTCAGGTCCTCCATATTTGGGAAACAGAAAATAGCTTAAAAGACAGGGTTAGGATGTATGCCCATTTTGAAATAAAATCTTTTCTTATTTGAACAGGTATCTTCTTTCGCAAGAGTGCCTGATTCCTTCCCAACCTAAGAGAACAAATTCACAAGCATCTTATACTCAGCCTCAGCCCCAGGCTAGATTATCCTTTGGCTAGTTGAGCAATCCCTCGCCAGCAGCAAATGATCATAACACAGGCCCTTGGAGGTATTTGTACAAGTCTCAGGCCTGCTTGTATTTTTAGAGAACGGTGCCAACTAATCTGCTCTAGGAATGTGGACTGTAACTCACTGCCTTGATAACATTATTCTCCATTCCTAACACTTTAAAATATTTCACCAGCCTATGCTGTCACATAGATTTGTCTCTACACATATAAAATGTCAAAATGCATAGCTCCAGAGCAAATTCTGGGCAGTCTGGGTAAAGCCCCACATGCCTCCTGGCAAACTGGGTTCATTTTTTTCTCCCAGGAGGATTGGACGCTTTGCTCTTTCTCCAACAAGTTAGATTTTGTTCATTTAGAAGTGTGTGTATGTAGGTCAGGGGGGTGCTAGAAGCAAGTGGCACTTTCAAAGTAGGAAACACAAGGAAAGTGTAACTTTGGATATCAAGGAGAAAAACAACCTTGGATAAGTAGATAATCCCCATTAACACAATTGTATATGAAGAAATGCTCACCCGTGCAACTCACTCTTCCTTCCCTGGGTCCATGAGGAGGTGACTAGACTCCTCCTGTAGCCCTCCACAAGGGTCTTCACAAAGGTTCTCCTCAGATGCCTGATGCTCTACTGTCCCATTGTCCTAATAAAGCACACTAGAGAAAGGGCTCTCTGCTCACAGAACACTTGTTCCTGGGATCCAGCAACACTTTTAACACAGCTGAGATGTTCTGTTAAGTTCTGATCATCACCGTACACAGTGCAAAAAGTCTTAGAATCATACTCTTCTTAAGAGAACCATCAATTTAACCAACATGAATGGGCACCCAGGTTGTCTTAAGTTGCAGATCCTGGATCAGCCAATCGTTCAATGCTGTTTCTCCATTTCTAACCAGCTCTTAGGAAGCATCCAATTCCTGGATATGCAGATGACATTTTGGGTGACAAGAATTTAAGTCACACTCTCATAGAGACTGGTAGGTTAAAATCCTTTCATGGTCCTTCAAAAAACAATCTCTGTTGCTATATTTTGTTGTTGTTTGGAAGTTTTTCATTTGTTTGTTTGTTTGTTTCATGTTTACTAGCACAAAACTCACAATTCCCCTGAGTTCTGAGACGACAGACACAACACAGACCCAGTTTTCTCTCTGCTTTAAATACACTCTCCAGATAGGAAGCAGAGGTAAGTGGGAATGTCTGGACTATCTTGAATGCCAAATAAGATTTCTCATTGTTCCTCTGCATGGGCATTTACAGTAGGAAACTGTGTTCTCCACTCAGCAACGTGTTAATGGAACACAGCTCACCACAGTTCTTCTATCAGAGCCAGGCAAGACTGTTCAATTCCTTTCTCCTTGCTGGAGACTCTTACTGGAATGGATCAAGACACTGGTGATGCACTTCCTGCACCCCAAATGCAACTTATACAGGAAACATCTTCTCCAGTCCAAGACCTAACACTAGCAATGCCCTGTGGAAGGACTACAAATGGCTGTTTCCACAAAGTCCTGTTATCTTTCACCTTCTCAAGAAGAGTGAGAATCTCCCAGATCTACAGAATCCAGACTCCCCTGGCACAGTTACAAGAGTGTATGTTATTCCTATCAGTCTCATGCAGATCGACTAAGTAGTTCTTCTAATAAAGTCCTTAGACACATCTGTTGATTTTATCCTTTCAAGGAGTCCAAAGATTACGAAGAATCTCGTAGACTTTAATGAATTTAAAACAAACTATAATGATGTAAGACTTTTGACAACTGAGGACTTGGAGAAATAAGGCCATTTACCCACACATCTGGTGGGTGACATATATTTGATATGACATAAGGCTAATTCCCAAACTGTGCTCTGAACGACTATGCTCTGTTTCCTATGCTCTATCTCTGTTCTCAAGAAAAAAAAATGTATAAATCACAGGATCCCAGATCACACAGTGAGGCTCATTTTATTATATCCTAGGGAAGAAAACTAATTCACGAAGTGCAAACATCAAACTCTGACGGCATCCAGAGGGCCCCATCTAGCATAGGACAGTTGTGACCATTTGGTAGATGACACAGATATAGATAATATAGACAGAGAGAGAGAGGTAGATGCTATATAAACATAAAGAGTTGGTTGGCAATTTTCTGACACACAATTCCTAAAAGATTGAAAACACATACTCCCCTTCTTCTATATTTCCCAAAATATTCAGTTCACTGTGTGTTGCAAATGTATAATAAAAGCTCCTGACTAGAAGGAATGAGTGGATGCGACATTTACCTAAGTAGAGTCAGCCAACCTTGAAACCAAAACAAAATAGAACCAATGAAAGAAATCCTGGTACAAGGTGGAGTGGTTTTTCTCTCAGCTATGTCTTATGTGATATACATGAGATATAAATCTCATGGTCTGCTTGAGACATATTCAGCGGAGACCAGAGATAAGGAACAGATATTTAACATAACTGAGAAAAGTCACTTAAGATTCAAATCTATTCAGTAGAATAATCTCAAAAATTTATTCCACTCATTAACACGACCTGTGTATATACATGTAGAAGGTTGTACAATCTTTAAAAAGCAAAATATCCAAGTTCACAAAAGCCACAGTGGTGAGCAAGGGTTTTCTCTAAGTAATACACTTAGACTTTGAGATTTCAAGCTGTTGGTACTAAGAATATGCTTTTGATGCTGTTTTCTTACTGAATTCCCTATAACTTTCAAAGATTTTGCCTTTTGCCACCTTTTCACAAAAAGGATGCAAACCATTTACAATTTTCTAATGTGGAAACAACCGAGGTACCTGTAGACAGATGACTGGGAAAAGATAGTGTATTGGAAGTGGTATGCTGTGCACACTAAATATTAATTAGTCATAAATTAAAATAAAAAGAAAATATTATATCACTGACAACAAACTACCTCTATGTGAAGTATATTACATTTAGTTAAATAATTTAAATAACCCTTCATGTGTGAAAGTTAAAAGAAAAGTTGGCCTGAACGTAGAATAACTAGGGGAGGGAGAGGAAATAGATAAAGAGAGGCAAGATTTTTTTCACTCTGGTTGTATATATGTATTGGCATATCAGATTGAGCTCCATTCTTATGCATCCTGAATACACATTAATCAAAATAAAGAGGGATGACCCTTTGGACAATAAGACCTGGCTCCATCACGATAAATACAATTATGAATCCGAAGCTGGTGAATGCTACACACTAGCCTTTTCCTATAGACCTTCAGTGTTTGCCCTCTGGCATTCTGACGTGTATAAGACCTACCATCATGCTGACACCTCCTAGCCCTTCCAGATACGTAACAGCACTTGCTGTTGGTTTTCCTCCCTCAAGCTCCTCGACTCTGTCTTTTCTCCTCATTTTCACTCATTTAACGGAAATATTGCTGTTCATAACGTGGTTCGCATTGCTATAGATCATCAAAGAGCATACTTTTTAAGGAAAAATTATGGAACCAAGTATTATAGTTACCAAGCAAGTTGCAAATAAGTTTAATGTTTAATTCTTAGGAAAACTGCAAGCCGGGCGGTGGTGGCGCACGCCTTTAATCCCAGCACTTGGGAGGCAGAGGCAGGCGGATCTCTGTGAGTTCGAGACCAGCCTGGTCTACAAGAGGTAGTTCCAGGACAGGCTCCAAAACCACAGAGAAACCCTGTCTCAAAAAACCAAAAAAAAAAACTGCATTTGAATGATTATATAGAGCTTTACTATAAAACACATTCCTGCTGCCTTCCTCTGTAAATCATTAAAATAATTTTTGGATTTTACTATGATGCTTGAAATCAAATTTTCAAGTTCATAGGGTATTTAAGCTCTCAGTCTCTTTTCATAGATTTATTTGTTCGTTCTTTTTCTTTTTATTTAAAGTAAATTTAAATGGCTGCCCATAGGAAGAAGGCAATTTAGGACTGGCTGGGCATGGTGGCACAGGCCTACAGTTCTAACACAAAAGAGGTGTGAGGTCAATCAAAACCAGCCTTGGATATTTAGTAAGAATCACTACTAATGACAATAGCAATAATAGTGATAATGAATAAACCAGATATCAAGGATTTCACATTCTCCTTTTGACATTCTATTCCACGTTCCCAGGTTACCCATTTGATCCCAATCATTTTATTTCCAAGTACCCTTCAAAGGGCAGACACTGAACCAGTTACTCAGAGTTCAAACAATACGAACAGTCTGTTCAAAGATTTAGATGTTAGTAACACACAGGCACACACACTTAGCCCAAAATGCAGCTGAAACTGAAAACTGAGGAAGTGTTTGGAAACTGCGCAGTTTCTTTCCGTAAACCACTGTGAGCTTTGGGACAAGCAACACCAATTCAAGAAGCCTTCCCTGAGAGCCTGATGTATGAAGCCAATTGTCAGTAACATGTTTCTTCCCGCATTCTTCCCCAAGGATCACCTCTCTTTTTCTCAATCAATACTGTAATAATTCTAGTTCCTTCCAGCTCCCAGGGTATCACAGAAACTTATGGAAGCAGGGCACAGAGGATTGGAATCATGTATTTCATATTGGTAGGAGAAATGAAAGCTAGGTTCTTTCCCCAAAGCTCCTAATATTTAAACCCTATTTCCCTCCTCAGTATGCTCATTCTTTTTTGGACATGCTTCTTAAAGCTGTGTTGAAGTCCACAGTTTAGTTAGTTAATAAATGAGACTGTGCACTCTATGTCTGGGCACCCCTGTAAAGGTCAACGTCAGCTTTCACTATCAGGCCACATTAGCGTGAGTGGACTCAACTCTGCAGTCTCTCAACACCGCCCCCCCCCATCTAAAATCACCTCCTCAGAACACCTCCTTGACCTTAATCCTGTCAGGCCTTTTGAACTCAGCACTTTTTCTTTATCCACACAGCTTCCCCCAAGCAGATTTCCCAGAGCCATTCTTAACTCTTCCGTCACCATGACATCAACGGCCAAGGACCCCTACTTCCTGAGACATCTGAGAGCTATGTTTGCATTTCCATGGCCATTGCCATCACTTCATCCAGAATCTCACAAATTTTAACTTCTTTACAAAGTCCCTAATAAATGGGAAAATGCACAACCATGACCCGCCATCCTCACTAAGTAATCCGCCTTCTGCAATACCTCTAGACTGGTAGTTCTGGACAGTACAGACATCATGATTTCCCACTTGGCTTGTGTAGAACAATCGGTGACCCCTTCTCCGCTGAGCACCACCAGCACAGTAAGAGAAACTCTTTGTGTGTTAGGAGTGTGTGCTCACTAACAGACAGGGTGCTGAACAGCTTTTTCTCATTCTCTCATTTGCACTTTACAACAACCCTTAGAAACGATTGGTTCCTTTCTCCACTTCATGAGCTTACCAAGGGCACAGAGTTAGGGTGCAAACCCAGGCGGTCTGGGTCTGGGCTCTCAACACATTGCCCACTCCATCTGGGTCCCTCACTCTCTCATGTATCTATAGTTACACATCTGTCTATGAGCTTGCCTCTCCCTTCTAATGACAATTGTGTCCTTGCTCAATCCTGACTTAGTAGCCCTGAGTTCCAGAGAGAGATTCTTACCTTTGCTGCAATCCCACAGCTCCTTTTGTTACATCTACTTAACACCTATCTTAAGCCAACAACACGCACTAACTCCTCCTTCATTCCTCCTGCAATCCTCAAGGAAAATAGACACAGAGAAGCTGAAGCTATCATACACAAAAGATGGAGCCTTGAGGGAATGCCTGGCACTCTACAAACCTTCAAATGCAAGGAGTAAATAGATCACCAGTGCATGGGAAAAGCCGCTCATTTCTTGTTTTTCTGCCTAGCAGTTATCAGAAGAGGAGAAACAAGGTGAATGAACAAGGCTATGTTCACAGTAGACTTGGAGGTAGACAGAATGCAGAAGCATAGAGGATACCTGCTTGGGCCATTCCTAGGTAAGGAGAGAAAATCCAGTGGGCACTGACGAAATGCCTATCTGGATAGTATTTGCATGCCTTATCCTTCACCTTAGCATTTAAAAAACACAACTTGATTTTAAAATCCTTCCTTCTTATTCATTCTTGAGCTTAAAAGGGTGCTTGTGGAGATACAATGAACAATAATTAAAAAAAAAAAAAAAACTAAGGTCACAAAGAGCAAGTAAAGACAAGAAACAGCATTTCCAAACAACACTGACACTGAATCTCTTCCTCAGGTACTGATGTCCTACTCACTGCATAGAATGAGCAAGAACCTAATGAAAACCCAGGAGAATGAAAGTGCGATCAGCAGGAATTAATTTTGTATTCAAATTCAGAGATACAAGAAAACCATTCACGGTTTTCAGACAGAGCTGATTTCCCTTGAGGACTCCTTCCCATTATTCCTGGCACAGAGTTCGACCCTCAGCCAGCAGAGAAGAACTGTGAGAATCTAGTGCCTACCAAGTAACCATGGCTCCCCACTGTTTCAGTGACCTGCTGCCTAGGGGAACCCCAGGCACAGCATCCCTGGCCTTCCACTAAAAAATGATGATGAAGAAGATGATGATGACTGATGATGACAATGATAAAGAAGATGTCATGATGACATAAGTAAAACAATACCCTAATGAATAAAACTTGTAAACATTTTTTTTTCTTCATATCTTAGGCCAATCCTATTTGGCACGGGATAGGTTTGGCATAAGGAAAAGAGAGTATCAGGGATCTCCTTCCTTGTGTTCAGGAAGTCCTAGCCTAGTTTCCCTTTGCAGTTTCCCAACAAACCCTGGCTTCAAGAAAAAGAGGGGAAATATACAAAATATAAAAATATAGTATAAAGACAAGAGTGGAGCCACGAGTGAATGTGAAGACCAGTGGAAAGGCAAGTGTGTGAATAGTGTGTCCATGAGTGTTGCTGTGTCCGTCTTCATACCTCTTGATGGATCTCCAGCACGGCAGAAGACTTCCTGGCTGCGGTTACAGTGTGCAGCCTAGAACAGAGAAGAGACAAGGAAATGCATCCAGAGACATACATCCACGCACTCTTAAGTGTGCTGTCACGTCAGCTTAGCGACCATCACTACCTGTTCGGAGAAGCCTGGTGTAGTAGAGCATAGGCGTTCTCTAGATATATTGTATACATCTATTAAATTTTTTAAAGTTAAAAAAAAACTGTATCAAGTGGTAGAAAAATAAGCAAAAACTTGTGGAAAAAAACTATGCACGTAAAGTTTCAGCTTAAACGAGAAGAAAGCTAAAAATACAGGATATTCGAAATGAAAAAGAAATCTCTTGGGCAAAGCCTTCTACATCCAGAGCGTTTCTTTGCACAAACTCCCTGTGTTGTGAAAGCAGTGATTCATCATGCTCATTCATTTGAACCTGCAGAGGCAGCCTGTAAACTCACTTGAAGGGTAAGAGCCATCCCAGAATTTGGGGTATTGGCTGCCCTTGGGCTAATGTACAAGAAGTGTGAAAGACATTTGTCCTTTACAGCATAGCCCACTGAGTCTGTTGCTTTCTGCCCATGTGACTGAAGTCTCTTTCTCTATCATCAGCCGAAAACAACCTCGTAGGTCTCCACGGAGGCTGAGGCAAAGAACTGTAACTCTGCCCGCCATTGCAGGCATTTTCCTTTCTCTGCCTCTCCTCCATCAGCTTTCAAAGAGGGCTGTGATGAAAATCACCTGGGAGAGAGATCCAGGCAATTGCCTGAAACTCAGGCCCAGCCTGGGCCCATCTCAGCTGGTGGAGTTCTCAGAGTTCCTGAGGTAACAATCACACAGCCAGCCACAAGAGACTCTATCTCAGCAGCCGAGCGAGGACTGCAGTGCCTTTTCAAACTGGAAACTTCTCTAATGTTTGGAATTCTGGGGTCTTTTTTGTTTGCTGTGTGGCTCACTACCTTCTGCCAAACTTTAGGGAAGTTGACAGTGGAAAGTTCAGCATTACTTTTCTAGGACTGTTAAAATTAACTCAAAATTTCTTTTCACAAGCTCATATTCTACACAGTAGCTTTTCTGTTGGAATTCAATTTTTCAAAACACATTTCAGATCTCAGAAACAGAAGGAGCAAAAATATCATCTGCTAATCCCATTTCAGTTCACTGACTTGGTCTGAACCACGGAATCACTTCACGTCACCCTAGGAGCACTCGGCCTCTTACCAACAGCAGAGATAAACAGGCACTACTTAATTCTATTTAAAAGAGAATCCTTGAGGGCTGCCTTCCACCCTTCTGTGAGCCTCTGGAGCAGACACTTCTAAAACCTACAGTTCAACACCTCTCCAAAATGGCTTCTGAGAAGGCGCTCCAGCCTGTGGAATCCAAGGTCTCCCCACTGCTTCAGCCCTGACGCTGGCTTCCCCAGTAGAAGAAGGAATGTTAGGAACATAAAACACTCTCAATCACCTTCAGAAAAGCAGTCACTGCATTCTGCATAAATGTTTCATGAGGACAACTAAACCGAGCTATCTCTTGCCTGACTGGGTTTTCTAAAGGCTCATGCCCCAAAGTCACTTTCTGTCCCTCTTTCCCTTGCTGAGTGTTGAATATTTATGTGCTGCTCACACTTGTGAGTACATGTGCAAATCACAGTCCAAGGCAAACTTCTGAGCTGGGTGAGAAGCGCTTCCAGCCACCTCTGTCACGTTGTCGTTTTTGAGTAAAGAAGTGTCCCGCTACTTTCTCCCAAAATTCTCTGTGAAAATTATTCCATCTACCTGCATCCATAATAAAGAATCAATAGTTGGTAAGGAAAAAGCTTTAGAACTTCCTAAAGATATAGATGTTAGCATTTGGACTTAATCATTCGTTTCCAAAGAGAAGACATCAACTATCAACACTCTGACAGGCCACCCACATTTGTCACGCAGGCCTTTCCCATACACCCTTTGGTTCAGTCACTACAACTTCCTGTTGTCAGCTCATCCCAGTCTTTGGCTCTAAGCAACTAATGTGCCCCTCAGAAGTTGGACTATTGAAAGCTACTGTCTTAAAGACTAAGTTTCCATCCCAAATTATAGATCTGATCCCTTTGGCAGAGCAACAATGGCAATATTGTCACTAATTTATAAATTTTTATGATTATTTTTATTTGACCATGTACTCAGAGGGTAAAAACAAATTAAAGTTCAAAATGTGGTAAAGCAGAGTATCAGAAGGTAGAATTCCATGTCTTCCTGGTGGTCTATCTCTAATACCCCCCTGTTAAAGAGAAGAAATGTTGAAGAATACCTGTCCCCAGGTAATAACTCAAGAGGATCAGAGACCAAAGTCTCCCCTGCTTCCTCAGTCTAGACAATGACTTGATATGCATTTTCCATTTTTTACTCAAAGACAGGGTCTGCATAGACACAGAAGACCACTCCGCCCCACAATCCTCGCTATCTCTGTACTCACTTAATATTGGACCTCTAGGGAAAATAGTTGTGGACTTTGAAGGTCTCTTGTACTCTGTGCAGCAGAAACAGCATAGATGAAAAAGACCAATGTTTAAGTGACAATTCCTACCCTGCTGCCTGTGTAAAGGTGAGAGGCTTCCCAGGCTTAACCTTACTTGAACCCATGTCTTAATGTAACACAGAGAAAGACTAGAACATACCCGAAAGAGCCTGACTTAGAAAACAGAGAGGGGAATGGGTTATCTATCATCTTTCTCCCACACTTCTGCCTCAGGCCTTTGATTTTACCTAAGAGTGTTGATGCCCCAGACAACAGTGGCCAGTAAGCTTTCACAAGTATTTATGGTTGGATCAATGCCACATAGAACACTCCTGCACTGATATGGATTTAATCCCCTCAAAAGAAAGTTCACAATCACTGATACAGTGATTACTCCAAAATGCACAGGATCAAAACCTAGAATGCCTCTTGATACCTGTCCGTCATCCAGCCCATACACATCTGATGACTTGGGTTCAAAAATTTTGATGATCAGAGAACAAAATCCTCCTAACCCAGCTCCTCGGGAACTTAGCTCCTCCCCAAGTGTCAGCTTAAAGTGCCATAGCTTTCTAAGACAAAGAAAATACAATTCATCTCCGGCTTCTGAAGTTTACCTAAAGTCTTCCAAAGATTTCTTCTTCGTTGCTCTCAAACCACCGGTCTGGCAGCAGGCAAATCTGTAATCAATGACCTGGTAGATGATCGGATTGTACATTGCTGCAGACTTGGCAAGGAGGGTGGGCACCACGGAGAGCTGTATGGGAATGGAGTCTGGCCTTCCAAAAGCAGACCACACGGAGACCACTGCATAGGGAATCCAGGCAATCAGGAAGCCAGCACAAATCAGCATTGCCACCTGACACAGGGAAAATGAGAGGCAGTGGGATCAAGAGAATTCATAAACAATCCAAAGTGTTGTGACAGGCCTAACGGAGGGGCAAGTCCTTCGTCCCCAAAAAAGTCCCGTTTTGAACACAGAGATTGCGTTCCATTGACTTCTGAGAAGTTGGCACAATCCTTATCCCATTTGCCACATCCTGTCTACTCTCCACTTTAAAATTCCAATGCCCTCAAAAAGACCCAAAATATAACCCTATGATAGTGTCAGATTCTGCCTACATTGGGGCAAGAGATCATAATAAAATAATACCAGTTCTCCTGAGCTTGCCAGAGTCCTCAACCCACGTTCTCTTGCAGACCTGACAGAAAATAAGTCCATCTTGATGAACTCTTAAATCATCTCCACTGGCCTCGGGAAACTGAGAAGTGTTGTCCTAATTTAAAATTCTAATGTGCACTTTCTTCAGAGATTTTCACTAAATGTTGACTCTTCTGGTTCAAGTTTTTTACAAGTTAAGAGGCTTGGATCACAGAAATTTCCCAGATATAAAAGACAAAAAGAGGTTGCGGAGCTTCAGCCAAAGCAACATAGAAAGTTTTCTCTCATGGAATTAAAATAATCCCTTAATATTTTCAGACCACAGAATAATTGGAAATACAGTTTAAAACACCCTCATAAGTTTTCACCTTGCCAAACTCAGTCCTTTTAGGTATAACCCTAACTAGTACCCTACAGCTGCTGATCCTAACAGGTATCTTAGTTCAGGGGAGCAAACAGTTTTGGCAAACGCTTTGGACAAGACCCTAAACACGCCCCAGTTCCTGAGTGGTCTTCCAGAGTATAAATAATAGCAGAGCACAGCTGGATATGGTTTTGGTGTCAGCACGAAGGAGAACAAGTTTGTTTCTTACTGGAATAAGTAAGAGCTTCATGGAGTATGTTGCACAGCCTCTGCACTTGGGCAAGGTGAAGGGATAGCAGCAAGAGAAGCTGCAGGGAAGGCACCCCATGTAGGAGTGGAATCTGTCCATGTACAAATGAGAGAGCCACAGAGATATGGACAAGCTGCTCAGGGAGGTAAGGCTAGGAGCAGAGAGAATACACGTGTGTTCAGGGTTTTGTAAAAACATATTGCTGAGTTCTCTCTTACTGCCATGTGCTCTGTAGCTTGCAGAGGTTTATGAACAGAAACATGGAAGATTAGCCCACAGGAAGAAATTGCCTGGAGAAAACAGCGAATAGACAGACCACTATCCGTTCAGCCAACAAGTAGTATTGAGAGTCTGTGTTTCGTGTACAGGACACAGGAAGAACAAGCAGACACATCCCTGCCCACCTGGAATTTCCACTCTAACCAGATTAGTTTAGACAAATGTTAAACAGAAATAAAAAGGTTTTCAGTGAGACTACTAACCCTAGGAAATGAAGTCCAGGTTCGTTTTTTTTTTTTTATTTTAAGTGGCCTATTTCGGAACCTATGTAAAAGAGAGCATCACTAACTTCTAAATGTCCTTAGGCTGTTGTTCTTCCAGTGAGCTAAATAATAAAGCTGAACCTAAACCAGCACTTGAGCGTGCTTTTCCTTTCGTTGGTCTGCATTCATTTTAATTTTCCTGCTGTATCTTCAGCTTTCGAATTCTTGGCATCTCTCTCCCTAGCTTCGTGAAGTTGACATAAGAGGTAGAGCATCACTCAAACCTGACTAACAGTGGTGCTAAACCCACTGACTACAGAGACAGGAATGAGAGATCTAGCTTTCCTCACTTTTCCTTGAGAGCTTCCTCAGAACTTGGGAAGATGAAAGAACGGTACGAACAAGGGTGTCGTTGTGTCTTCCTCCCATCATTTGACCTAAAGAGACAACAACCATTCCTGATATCCTGGTCATGATGTGCTCCGAAGAGGTGTGAGACCTAGCATGCTGTACAAACATGTTAAATTACGTATAGATGCTCTTTTGTTTAAGTGGCACAGCTGGGTGCTATTCTCCGTAATAAACCTTGTGTTTGTGTGTCTTCTATGAGCACACACATATGCATGTGCATTTCCATGTGAATTAGTAGGAGCCTGACTGTTACACACAGGGAATGATCCAAAACTTGTCTGTCTGTGACCTAAAGAGCGGCATGAGTGTGAGATGTGTTGCCATGGAAACCTACCTTTGCAAGATATGTAAGAACGAAGCATGAGGCTGAGTTTAGGGATAGGACACTTGCTTAGCAAGTGTTCCATCTCCATCCCCAGAAACACACACACACACACACACACACACACACACAGAGAGAGAGAGAGAGAGAGAGAGAGAGAGAGAGAGATTGGAAAATATATTCTAAATTCTGAGGTTGCAGAATTTAGAATATTTCACTCAAGAATTTCAAGGCTCAGGAGGCTCAAGAGACAGAGACAGGGTCACAGGTCAAAGAGAGCAGCCTGTGCTTCCAAAGAACTCAAGTTCAGTTCCCAGCGCTCACAACCACTCGACAGTCCAGCTCCAGAGAATCCAGAGCCTCCTGTGGCCACGGGAGGTACCTGTGCTCACCTGCGCATATCTGCATACAGATATACACACATACACATGATTTAAAAATAATAAATCTTCAAAAAAGGAATTTCAAAACTCATCTTCAACACTAATGGCAGGCAAGAAACTTCTCCGCAATACTCAGTTTGTTCGACTCTACAGAGAACGAGAATCCCCAATAGATGAACCAAAGGAGCCAGGACTCGATCGAAGACCCTGCAATAATGCTTCAGCTATTAAGCTGAATCTTTTTCTCTTCCATGTCCAACACTTATAGCCCGGTCTGACTAACACACACCCTCTATTTCTCTTTCTGAGCTCGCTTTTCCATCATCCCACAGAAACCTACCCAGAAGTCCTTTCTCTTTGATTTAGTGTGACTTTTGTTTCTAAAGAGTGGATGCCCCAAGGTTCCCAGTAAGGCCCCTTTTTTCCTAAATTCAAAAAAAACCACTAGCTACAATAATAAAGCTTGTGTTAGCAGCTGTAAAGCCCCATCTTTGGTTCTAGGGTGAGTCACAGGGTGATCTTATGCCATCTTGAAAGCCATTGTCTGTACCACTGCCAAAGCCATTGACAAAAAACAGGTTAGCACAAATCCCATCTTATTTTCTACTTTTATGGGAATTCAGTAGGAACAGGGAAGGTTTATAACATTCGTGCTATGTTTTCTTTTCTTAAAAGATGCAGAAGACTTGGATACACTGTGTTGTTTTGTTTTGTTAACGCAGCCAGTTAAGTACTGTGGGGCTTCTGGCTTCAGAATAAAACACTATCATTAGAATCAAGTCTAAAACAAAAAGAAGGGGCAAAGGTGAGAGGTGTGGAAAGAAAAGCGCATGTGCGTGGGTGAAAAGTCAAAGCCAGGCACATCCATTTCCATTGACCTCGTTTTAAATTATATTGCACAGAATGTCAATCATTCAGGTAGTAAATCTGGGCCAGCGAAATAAGTCCCAGAGTAAAGGTGCTTGCCACCAAGCCAGACAACCTGGGTTTGATCCCAGAAACTCAAGTGGGAGAAGGAGAGAAGCCATTCCTGTAAGCTGTCTTCTGCCATCCATTCATGCAATGTGACAAACATGGGCACAAACACACCAAAGGGAAAAGAAACTATATTAATTAATGTTTAAGCTTCTATCTATCATGCACTTTCTGAAACCTTCATGACATTTTCTCAGTCCAATTGGACTGGGCTTCAACTTTTCCTGAGTTCATTCCTTATTTTACCCAATTCGATCTCACTCCAGTTTCCCGACATTTACTCCCCAGGTATCCCCAGTACCCATCGCTCTTCCTAGGCTGTTTATTTTTTAATGACTTCATCCCCATCGCCGTTTCTTGGTTCACTGACAAAGCACTAAAAGCTCTGGTTCTTAAATTAGAACAGTTTTGTGGGAGGCAATTCACAGAATTCATGTTTAGCTTGTACAAAAGAATCACACATCTGCAGCTCGGTTCATTTTAAATAAATCTTGCTGCAAAAGACCCAAGGACGCCAGTATTCCCCAGCTCTGGTTCAGGGTGGCAGTAAGTATTACCAAGTAATGGTGCCCACATATGTTCAATTCCACTAAGTTAACTAACTAGTTAACATTGTCTTAAGATGAGGGGCTGAGCATAAAGATTTAAAGCTATCCATGATTCTGAATTATCAGAGCAGGCAACGGTTCTAAGGAGGGTGGCTCCCTCCTCTCGGTGTGAGGGACATGGTAGAAGGATGCGGGATCTTTGGCTGTGAGATACTGTGTCTCTTCATGGTCCCAATCCTATTTAGCCCCACTGTCTCTCAGAAGAACAAAACTCTGCTGCTCTATGCACAGCCATTTCAGGAGTCCAGTTCCTCCCACCAATCTCCTCTGCCCAGATCTGAGTCAGGCTCAGCTGCACGTGTCCTTGAATAATGAAATCAATGGGCGGAGGCTATAGGATTGATGTGAAAGGAAAAGCATGAAGGAAGGAAAGGAGACAGAACGAACCCTCCATCCATGTTTGAGTTACATCACCAAGAAAGTGATAGCAATGTGAATTTGATGGCTGAGGTAAAATCAGTGTGCCAAGAGAAAGGTAGTAGAGGCTCCTGCCCACTGCCGGACACTGTGTAATTGACCTATGTATGGGATGGATGAAAAGACCGAGATATATTATCATAGATATATTAGCAAGTACATAGATCTGCTCACAACCAATTAAAATTAGATTAAAAGACAGTAATGCCATTTCTGGGACAGCTGCCTTCCATGTGTGAGTATGCCTGTCACTAAGTGATACTACCAAAATGCAGAAAAGTAAAAGGCCAGTATGGAGGCATGCCAGTGACCCTAGCACTCAGGAGGCAGAGGCAGGAGGATGACCATGAGTTCAAGGCCAATATTTTTTCAGAATGAGTTCCAGGACAGCCTATTCTATAGAGTATATTATTGAAGAAAAAAGTAGAAAGTATAAAGGGTGAAGGGAAGGGGAAGAAATAAGTAGGAAGATGGGGACCCTGACTGCTGCCATAGCTTTTTGTACCTCAGTTCCCTCGCACACGTGTAAAACCAAGAGAAAGGATCCCTGTGCTCTCAGGCCATCTTCTAAGGGCTCAGGTCATCCAACAACCTAACAGGTCTGCTTTGAGCTCCTTTTGTTTACCCACAGAGTGACAGCTGAGGTCAACTGTCTCACACCCTCTTCTACAAACTTGCAAAGAAACTTTTCTGGAGTCTTTGGGGGGGCCTGCCATCTGTTAGCCCTGGCTGCGATCCAGGCAGAAAATATGAGCTCATGCTTAAGAAAAAAAAATCCACACTTTCCAGCTGCAATTTTTTCAAACCTTAAAAATACCGCTACTCTAAAAACAAGCAAAACCCGAGACCGAAAGAGAGGAGGCAAATTAGGTCGCTCCTCCTCCTGCTCATCTGTGTTTGGGAGTTTAAGTCTATAACTGAAGATGATGCCCCCAGACTAAGCCATGGCCTGACCTAATGAACATGAGATAGTTTGTAAGGGCCTGATCAACAGAGGAAGGGACATGGTGGAGATGTGGTCATTATAGGTGAACCAAGCTCCTTAGATGGGACACTGTTGCGACAGGAAAACAAACAGCTACAGGACCCAACTAGAATTACTTCGACAACCGCAACAGGCCTTGAAATGAGCCAACGTGTATAAGCAAATGGGCAGAATCTCAGCGTTTTGAAGTTAATGACAATGCCATTGGACTTGCTGTTCCTTCTCTCTCTGTCCCACACCTGTTCACAGATGTGAAAAACTAAGGCCTTATATGTTGCATGGTTTGCCCGAGATGGGTCAGACCGGAGTCTGGGTTGTAGGTTAGAGCACTGAGTTCTGCTGAGTGGAGCAGAACTTATCAAAAGGTGTAGATCTGGGCAGGAACCTGGCCCTGAGACTCAGGAAGGGATGGCACTCAGGCCCTGACCACCGAGTGGTTCTGATTAGAACACACCACCTTGGGTGAGGGGAACTCTGGCCCTGGGTGTGCCGTTACCACACCCTGATGCACATGAGACTGGCGGGTGACAGGAGTAGAGCTGTTGGCTTTTTCTACACTTCTGACTCACATAGGTAGCTCTCATGCTTGCTCTTCCAAAACAATTAAAAATGTTGGTGATTTCTCAGAACAGGATTCAAATACTGATGACCAAAAATCAATAAGAAATGTTAACAGTGTATATCCTCTTGTGGGACAAGTGGGAATATTGGAAATAACAAGGACTTTGAAATTCTTTTTTTTTTATTATTATGTCTCTCTGGCCTAGTTTTTCTTTCCTTCAGCAAATAGTTACTAAGCACTTAGCATGCTAGAGGCAATGTGCTGGGTTCTGGGGACGGGAAGTGTTGGAAGGATGTGGTTTCCCTGCAGGCCCTATTGACTGGTAGTAAAGAAGGGCATCGAACACACACCACAAGAGGAGTTTACAATTGCAAATTAATTAAAAATTTGACAATCCCCATGAAGTAATCATAGTAGTTCAGTAAAACGTTCTGACAGGAAGACCTGAATTCCATTTTTAAAACCCTTCTCTGAGAAGTGGCCTGTAACCTTGGGAAAGCTAAAGAGAACAAAGAGAAAGAACTAATTGGTTTTAAATAGAGCAAGTGCTTCTACTAACTGCCCTTGGCATCACATAGGGAGTCCTCTGAACCCGATACCTCACTGATCAATGGGTTAATCAAGGAAACAAGCCACCTGAGAAAAAACTGAATTCATAGCTAGGGTTTTGGTTTTGTTTTGTTTTTTTCTCAAGAAAAGGGAAAGAATGTAGTGAAAAGTCCCAAAGAAAGAGATGCTCAAGCCAGAAGTCAAAGAACCACTTCACAGTTAGCAAGGTAATTAGGTCGCCTTCATGATGTATTCAATGCAGGCACCATGGTTACCATCTAGCAAGTGCCAGACTGCAGAATGCAGACCCTAACAGATTGCAATGTATGTCTGTACCTTATTCATCCTTCTACAAAGAAAGAGAGATAAATGTTCGGCTCAATATGACAGGTGCCACTAAAGGAAACATGCCAAATGTCCTGGTGCCCTACAGTAGGGAACTTAAACTCTCTAGGACAGTTGAGGAGGGGTGTTTAATAATAGTGAAAGGGATGGAAAGAGAAATCCAGAGTCTGGATTAACTACAGGTCTGGATAGAATAGCTGATCAGTGTACCTTAAAGAACAAATCTGGGGTGCCAAGGTATTTGGCACAATAATGTTTGAAAAACTTGTGTGTCCTTTCTAACATTATGTCCAGTCACAGCACTGCCCCCTTTATTAGAGGAGCTACAAAGAGGTTCAATGCACTGGGCGAATAATTTTATCAGCAGAAATATTTGCCCCATGCAACAACTAAGCATCCATTTTTAGGTATCTCAGTATCAAAATAGAATTTAAGTTAGTTGAGCATGATAGAGTATGGCTATAATTCTAGTCCCTGGCATGTGGAGACAGAAGGATTGCGAGTTCAAGGCCAGCCTCAGCTACATGGTGAGGTTAAGGGCAACCTGGGCTACATGAGATAGTGAAGAAGAAAAAAAGGAAGGGAGGGAGGGAGGGAAGGAAGGAGGGAGGGAGGGAGGGAGGGAGGGAGGGAGGGAAGGAGGGAAGGAAGAAAGGAAGGAAACTTGAATCCCACATGAAGGTAAAAAAATAGTTGAGAATAAAGGCTTTTCATTTTTTTACAGTGAAAAACCATGAGTGTCCACAGCCAGGGGCCTAAGTGATGCTGAGAATGCACAAGAAAGTACACACTAGTTTTCCACCCCAATAGATGAAATGTCTGTAGTCCAAAGACAAGAAAGGACCTCAGAAGGGGTGAGAACACGTCCTGAACTGGCCTTTCTGAGCTGAGTGCCACAGATCAAGGCTGCAGAGAAAAGGCACAGGGCCCTTTGCGTGTGTGAGGAGGTACAATCCGAAAACACATGCCTTCCTCATCAAGGTCTTAGCCACGTCCAAAGTGCCCACTGTATGGGTTGCAGAGGAGAGGGAAGCAGAGTTGAGACACTGCTTACAGAGGCCTTGGGATTAGGATAAAGAACATGGAGTGTGCTACAGAGGAAGAACAGAAGGAATTAGATACCTCAACAGAGTCAGGACAATGAACAGCAAAAACCTGGCTGGATCTCCAACCAACTGGGACTGTGACACTTTAACGACCTCTGATAGGCAGCTCTGAGTAGAGTCGGAGAGAGCCTGTGCTACTGAACTTACGCTTATTGGCCAATAATAAACCGTGCTTCAGAAAGTCGAATGTATTCAGAAAGGTGAGGTTAAGTTGAGCCACAGAACCAGAGAGTGCAAACAGATTGTGCATTGTGTAAACAATACGCATATGTTTAGACAAATACACCCTCTACTTCCGTTTGTAGTATGTGGAAGTCAGAAAAAAACATCAACAAAAAAATAATTAGAGAAGCTGCCAGGCTTGTAGACAGATGCCATTTCAAGTTTTCTAGATGAAATCAGACCAAAAGAGGACAGATCAAGATAACAACCCAGCTAGAACTACTTAAATAAATTTATTTTGATGCTAAAATCTTGGCCGGCAGCCTTGAAGTTACACACTTCTAGATCATAGTGGCGAGTGGAAGCTCTGAATGAGTGAGAAGCTGAGCAGTCCTGAGCAGGGGCTGAAGGAAGGGAAAGACAGATAAGGGCCCTGGGAGCTTCTTCTTCTTCCTTCAGTAGAAATGTGTTGGAATTGGTATCAGTGTATAACGGATATCAGGGAGGTTTAATGCTTTTATTTCTAGGTTTATTTTTATTTTATATGTGTGGGTGTTTGCCTTCATGTCTGCTCAGCTTGAGCATGTATGGTGCCTGAGGAGGCAGAAGAGGGTGTCAGGTGAGTTGTAGGCTGCCGTGTGGGTGCTGGAGGCCAAACCTGGTTCCCCTGAAGAAACGGTGTTCCTAACTGCTGAGCCGCCCCTCCAGACCCAGGTGATACTATTCTTGTTACACAGTGAGAAAATGGACTCAAAGGAGCTGGGTGTTAAAGCACAAAGATGGATTCAACAAGTTGTTTTTACTTATTTGTCAATGGGTGTGTGCATTTGTGTGTGTGTGTGTGTGAGTGTGTGTGTGTGTGTGTGTATGTGTCTCTGTGTGTGACAATAATCATCAAGGAACGGAAGGCTATCAACTTGAGAGTGACAGGGAATATGAGAGGATTGGAGGGAAGGGACATGGTGGAGACTGGAGGAAAAAGAGAAAGGGAAATAATATAATTATATTTTATTTATATGTAAACAATTAACCAATCCATTAATTAAATCTAAAGAGAAACTAGGTGTCTAGTGCCAGGTTACAAAGGGGAATGGTTATGATGGAATTCAAACCCTCATCCGTTGTCAAATTCCATATTCTTTTCTCTTTACTACCACATGTAAAGAGCCACCAGCTGTATTCTCTCACCTTTACCATAATATCCAACCATTTCAGAAGCAATCTGATAAGCTTCTTCAGCAGACAGTGTGAATGGTAGGAAGTCCTTAAAATGCCCACCAGAGTCCAGCAAAATGGTATAAGCTCTAAAGTATCTTATGTCATGATTTCTATAAATGTATCTAGATAGGTAGGTAGGTAGGTAGATGGTAGGTAGGTAGGTAGATGATAGATAGATAGATAGATAGATAGATAGATAGATAGATAGATAATAGATAGATAGATAGATAGATAGATAGATAGATAGATAGATGATAGATAGATAGGTAGGTAGATAGATAGATAGATAGATAGATAGATAGATAGATAGATAGATAGATGTATAGAGAAGACAATCAATAGAGATTCTAGGTTTTCCTGGTCCCAGCCATCCCCATGCCTCTCACCCTCTGACCTTTGACTTCTCATCTGTAAAATGATTGCAGTTACCTTGGTCAGCTTCACCTCCAGCACATGGCTGCTATGAATCCGACTGTCGAAATGAGCTACCTCTTTGGATGACGACTTCACCTTGGCAATGATCTTCACATACGAGAAGACAATCACAGCCGTGGGGAGCAGGAGGCAGAAGAAGAGGATGCTCAGGATGAACACCTGGCCCCCACCTGAAGCCTGGGCCAGCCACCAGTCCAGGGTGCATGAGGTTCCGAAGGGTTCGGGTGCATAGTCCCCCAGGCCCACCAAGGGCATGGTGGTCCAAAAGGAGGCGTATGCCCAGATGACTGCCAGGCAGATGTAAGCATGTTTTCTCTTCAGCCAGACCCCTGGAGGTGGAAAAAAAAGCATTACCACACAGAACCTGCCCGACACCCGTGTACCTCCCCTGGACATGTCAAATTCCATCTCCAAAGATTCATTCCACTGAATTCTGGGAGACGTGGACAGATAATTGAAGCCTGGGGGAGAGCGAAGTCAAGGGAGGGAAAGTTCCAGAGCTGGAGCCTTTGTCCAGGAGGATGCAATTTGAAGAGAACTCACAGGGACAGTTTTCTCTAGGCACCTAGGAGCTTCCGGAGGGAGAAGTGACACAGAGGGAGGGGGAAGCGGACAGCCAAAGGAGGAAAGGACGCTGAAGACAATGGAGGAGCTTGGGAAGACGGCTTGAGAGTATGTCAGGAAGTGGTCCAAGAAGTGAAAGGAGAATCCTTCCCAGGAGGTGAGAAATCATAAAGGATTGGTTGTGTCTTTCAAACACCCTTATTCCTAAAACCTTCTGTGTGTCTGTACCCCTTGTTTGCGTAAAAACTGGCTGTGTGGGATTGGTGGGTCCTGACCCTGTGTTGTGGCACGGAGGAGGGTGACTATGCTTAGAAATTCATGCAGTTTTTTTCCCTGTTATTCACGGGACAGTCAAGCACACACAGCCGTGGTGGGAGAACAGCAGACAATCTGATTAGGCACACATGCTGCAAAGGTAACTCTGAAAAAAACATCTTCAAGAAGGTTGTGGGGGTGGAGCTCTGTGTAAGGATACTAGTTTCTTAACCAAAAGGGAATTCCAAGAGGAAGAAATGCTGCCGTAATTTAACATAAGTCGTTAAAAAGAAGTAGTGAAGGACCAGTGATCATATTCCAAAGTTCAACACAGCCACCAAAGCCAGATTAGCATCAGTCGCCATGGAAGTGTTCTCTGGCCCTCCCTTGTCACACAGGAAGGAGGGCCAGGAGGGTGGCTCCTTGCTGCCTTGGGTGCACAGTAGCAGGGGAGAAATACGGAAACACGTGGAGCAAAGCTAAATGATCCCCTCCACACGCACTCAAGTCTGCTTCTGCTCTGAACGAGAGAGATGTGAGTCCCTAAGACCACAGTTCTTCGGAGGGTAGTGTCTCATGTCACCTTTCTGAAGGCCCACCGCCCTGAACAGCAAGGGAAGTTGTGCTGATGCAGAGCTTATGGGTTTGTTGTTGGTTTCTTTGTTTTCTTGTTCGCTTTGAGCCTGAGTCTCTAGCCCAGGCTGTTCTCAAACTGGCTGTGGAGCTGAGGATGTCCTTGGACTTCTGATCCTCCTGCCTCCTTCTCCCAAGAACTGGAATTACAAGTGTACGTTCTCTCTGTGCCTAGTATATACAGTGCTGGGGGTAGAACCTGGGGCACTGTGCATGCCAGGCCAGCACTCTGCCAACTGAGCTGTCTCCCCAGTCTTTGCTTAAAGGTTTTGATGAAGTTTAAAGCAAATGAAATAATGTCAGCTTTGCGAGCTATACACATGAACATGAACATCTACTCCTGTGTGCATGTGTCTTGTCACTAAGAAAAACATAGAACCAATTGTTGCTATGCTCAGTTGTCTGCATTTGCTCGAATACATGCCATTACACACCACGAAGTACACAACTTCCTCAAGCCCAACCCGAGAAGGGTAGCGGTCGGGTAGCCACAAAGGTTTGTCAGCCCTTGATCATCCACGATAACGCATCAAACACCGGCAGAGACCATGAACATATACTCATAAGGATATGCAGAGGCATATGGATAAAGCATTGAGAGTGGGGGTTACTTAGTGAGGTGCTTTGATACTTACGTTCCAGTATGGAGAAAGGCTGTCAAGTACAGGAAGGAGGAGATTAGTAGATGGGTTCTGTGTTGCTCCAGCAGTCAGAACTAGGACCAATGGGTGGAGGTTACTGGGAGGCAGTTTCGTCTCAATATAAGGAATAACATTGTAACAATGAGAGCAGACCAATCAGAGAATGGGCTGCCTTGTGCAAGAGTAAGCTCCCCGTCACTGGTCACTGGAATTGTGCAAGAGGCCAAACGGTCATCTCTCGGGGATAACTGTTTGCAACATTACATGGTGGGAAGGTCTGAACATCCCCAAGTGACCTTTAAAATTCCAGTATGCTAGAGAACACTGTGTGGAGGGTCCAATAGGGAATCAGATCAAATGGTGAGATATCACTGAGGGTCAACCTTAGAGGAGTCTAGGTAGTATACACGTTTCTCATCCAGTTCCTGCCCTGCCATGATTCTGGTGATGGATAACATCCTGTCTTTAGTTGATAGCAAGTTTAAACTCAAGATGACATTTTAAAACAGAGATCAAGGTTTAGTCTCCTCAAGTACTGCCAGGAAATTGAACTTTCTATCTTCTTGTCTATAAAATCTATGATTTTATTAAAACTTAAGAGTTTGTTGTGCTAAAAAAAAAAGATTATAGTAAGAGTTAGACTCTGATGTCATCCAAACTGCCTAATTTTACATTTTAACCTTATTGGAAATTTTGACTTGGGCTGTTTCTGCTGGAAGCTCCAGGTGTTGATAAAAAGAGATTCAAATTGTAATGGTAAAGACATTTACAACACCATTCTCCTGCCATAGCCTCCCTTAGAGTCTCGGCACTATAAACTGTTTAGTAACCAAAGAAACCTTTCCTTTCCACATCTGTCTGCTGACTGTACTCTGGCCTCTGGCCTTGGCCACTCTACCTAACCAGTTGTCAGTCCAAACAGTTTTACGCGAAGGGAATCAGAACCACTTCCTGAGTAGGTCTGATTCTCAATATTAAAAATAAGAGCCCCAAAATTTTCTCCTTCTTGTTCAGAAAATTCCCAGAAATTCCCATACCGAAGGTACTAAAACTTGAATTAGTACGACAGTCTAATCTTGAAAACACAGAGCTCTGAAGACTCAATTACGGCTGCCTCACCAGCTCCCTTATTAGCTACTCCTCTACCTACCAATACCAGGACAGATCAGCAGAGCGGCATCTCAGTGTGTGTGTCCTTTCAGATAGGGACATCTGTGTGGCTCTCTAAACCTGGAGAACATTCTGGAACTCCCCGTCTCTGAAAATACGGGGAGTCTGAGTCCTAAAGGAGAGTCGCAGACAGCCTTCCTTATAATTGCGAAGCTAAATAGGTCATCAGCTAAATACCCCAGACCTGATCATGCTCATGCATTTTTTTTATCTTTTTGCTTTTGTTTCTTGTATGGGGAAATGTGGTAGGCATTTCCATACTTTATACAAAAGAACTGAGATATTTAAAAGCTATAGGCATTATTATAAAAATAGTACTAAAGGAAACATACATTGATACCCGTCAAATCAAAATATAGAGTAAGACAAGGGAGGCTATGAATAGCAGAAGTATTCTTGGTCACTGAAGTTATTAATAATAAATTTATTTACTGTGCAGAGTGTATACAGCTCTAACACTCAAACCATCTAACTTTCACTATCAGGGAACAAGGAACCTTCCAACTTACCATAAGATAGATAGCAGATCTTCAAATACCGGTCCAGGCTAACAGCAGTCATGGTAATAAGGCTTCCACAGCCAAAGAAAAATCCGGCCCATCCGTACCAGCGGCAGCCAAACCAGCCAAACACCCAGCGGTGGCAGAAGCAAGAGATGATGGTGAACGGCTTGCCTACAACTAGAATACCAAGCAGGTGTCAGAGGAAGTTCATCATTGAAACCTCTCCACTTGCTCAGCTGACTAAACTGTCCCTTCCTCCCCGCAGACAATTTCAAGGTGTGAGTATGTGCATACACACACACACACACACACACTTCACAGAACTGATAAGATTCTGACAGGCCCACCACAACTCAACGATAAAACCCTGTTGTTGAAGACACAACAGGTCTTGATCACGGACACAAAGTGATCAAGTTGGAACTGGGCTGAAAGTTTTCTCCACACTGGGTAGTCTTGACAGTGCTTGAAGGTGCCATGAAGTCGGCAGGGAGATAATTGTTTTTAGCAGTCTTGCTCAGCTGTAGATGATATGATACTATGAGTCTACTCTGCAGTAATGAATAATGTCACAACTGTTATAAAAGTTACCAAATGTTTTCTGATTCACTTTGAAGCCTGCTTCCAAAGGAGAGTTTACATCTGAAACTGTAAACTCAATAAACAAGCTGATTGCTTAGGAAGTCTTGGACAATGCGAAGAAGCTACTGCTGTTGCCCTGCTAGAGAGGCATGATACAACTTCTAAATAACTGCTTCTGCCCATAGACTATAATGCCACTGTCAGTGCTGGCCGAACCAATGTCATTTTGCAGTTAACAGTAGTGACTTCAGGGACAACTGGCAAAAGCACAGAAAATAAATGAGTGTTGAATGTCGGGCTGTCACCTCTTTCTCTCTCTCTCTCTCTCTCGCTCTCTCTCTCTCTCACTCTCTCTCTCTCTCTCTCCCTCTCAGAACAAGACAGAGCAGAAAGAATTTAAGAGTCGCAGGAAGGGATGGGGAGTGGTATGAAATGCTGACATCGTGACAAACCTGTCACACCACTGAGCTCACAGCGCATGTGACTACATGTACAAGAGCTGGACTAGACTATACCGGGCCTATCAACACCCTCTTATAGAAGGAAGGGAAGAGGCTCTCTCCTTAAAGATGATAGTTCCTTAGTAGTTGCTGAGGAAGGGAAAGGGACGTCCTTTGGTGGTGTGCCCTGGCAGGGCGCCCATGCTTCTGTAAGCAATCCTAATGAAAGTCACTGAAACACACACACAAAAGACATGGAAGTAGATGAGAGGCTAAAAGGGACGGGATACAGGACTAGCGAGAAAGACACGGGAATGAGAGAGGGTAACAGGAAAGTGAATATTGTAAAAGTGTATTACCTTCATGTATAAAAGTCTCACATTATTTTAAGATGTGCTAATAAAATCTTTTGAAAACACCTTTCAACTATTTTCCATAAACTATTTTTTCATGAATCAAGTTTGAAATAACTCTGAAAAGTTTTCATTCCTTCCCAATGGCCAAAGGACTTATTAAAAAATTCTTTATTACTTTTCTTACTATCATAACCATTGCAGACTCCACCTCAAGGATCATAAGAGATGGGACTGCAGAGGGCCATGACGCCAACATGGTCACCTTTAATTTTTTAAAAGGTGGTTAATTTAAAAGCTGAGCAAGAAGGACACCCTATTTACCCTGAAATATTTTAGAGAAAATTTCTCATAAAGCAAAATTTTTCTAAATTAGTTTCCCTTCTTGATTGCCTAAGACTTCATTGTTTTTCTCCCATCCAAAATTAGACTCTCAAGCTTGAGTGTTCAACAAGTGCCTGCAAGAGCAAGCATCCTACAGTGACTTCAGGTGTCCGTTCAATGCACCAACCTTATTGGCAGACTTATAACATGGCCTCTGAAACAGCCATACCCAGCCAGTCAAACAATAGCCCAACAAATGATACCTACTAGACTTTGACGATGAAAATTCAAGATGTTTACAAACTTCCAGTTCAGAAAATATTTGCGCCCAAATATATTGACTATGGACCCCTGCTGCTGTGACCAGCTACTCCACAAATTGTGAAGTATGCCTCATCTAAGTAGGGGGAAAAACTCAAATAAGACTCCTTTGCCTAGTCTTGAGACTTTTTCTCCTGTTGGGTTTTCTTGTCCAACCTTAGTATAAGGGCTTTTGCCTTGTCTTGTGTTTTGCTTTATCATATTTGGCTGTTGTCTCTTGGAGGCCTGCTGTTATCTAAAAGCAGGTAGAGAGGGAGTGGATCTTGAGGAAAGGGGAGGTATGAGGGAGCTCAAGGGAGGGGCAACTACAGTCAGGAAGTGTTGTGTGAGAAAATAATCTATTATCAGAATAAAAAAGAAAATAACACTTAGATTTAGAAATATTTAAATGGAAGGAATTCTAAACTGTGCAATACACTGGCTTTCCAAGGCTTCCAATAACTCCACTGTGTAGTTTCATGAATAACAAAGAATGAGAGATTTGAATTCACTTGATTTCTATTTATTGTGTTATGTCAAAGATTTATGCAATGTCACAGATTTACAGAATAATGTTAACTAGACGTAATCTATTTTTTTCCTTTATGCAACATCAAAGATTTACAGGATACTGTTAAATGGAAGTAATCATAGTAGGCATCCATGTATTGACAAATTTTAAAACAAATATTTGCAATGGTTTTTGTTGGTGTTGTAACTCAGTTGTTGGAGTATTTGCCTGTTGTACATAATGTTCACACCATACAAATCAGACATTGTGACATCCCTGTAACTGTAGCACTCAGGAAGTAAAGTTAGAGGACTAGAAGTTCAAGAAGTTAAACTCTACTACATAGTGAGTTCACTGCCATCCTGAGCCATATGAGACCCTGACTCAGAAGAAAAGAAGGAAGGAAAGAAGAAAGGAAGGAAGGAAGGAAGGAAGGAAGGAAGGAAGGAAGGAAGGAAGGAAGGAAGGAAGTCTTAAATCTTTCATTATTAAATGCTTTCAAATCAAATGTCTTCCTTTGTCATACTAGTTTGTTAAGAATTGTTAACCAGAAATACGTCTTGTTTTATTAAAAGCTTTACAATGTCACTTCCCATGAAATTTTATGCGCTGATTGTTAGTTTTCTGTTCTCGTTGAAACTTTTGGTACAATCGCTCCTCCAGTGTGAGAGTGAACATGGTTTCTAACACCAGATATAACTTCTTACACTCAGACTTAAGCCCTGAAAAGGAGGACTTGGGAGAGGAAAGGGGGAGGTTATCTCTGGGTATGGTGGTTTGAATAGTTATGGCCCCCACAGACTCATGTGTTTAAAGGCTTGGCCCATAGGGAGTAGCCCTATTAGGAGGTGTGGCCTTGTTGGAGTATGTGTGACCTTGTTGGAGGAAGTGTGTCACTGTGGAGGCAGACTTTGAGATGTCATATGCCCAAGCCACATCTAGTGTGACAGTTCACTTCCTGTTGCCTACGAATCAAGACGCAGAACTCTCAGCTCTTCTTCAGCACCATGTCTACCTGCACACTGCCTTGTCCCACCAGAATGATGATGGACTAAACCTCTGAAACTGTAAGCCAGCCCCAATTTAATATTTTCCTTTATAAAAGATGATGTAGGAAGGTCATCTGTCTATGTGTACTTTCATCGGTTAATAAAGAAACTGCCCTGGCCTTTTGATAGGCTAGCCCTTAGGTGGGTGGAGGAGACCGAACAGAATTCTGGGAGGAAGAAAGCAGAGTCAGGCAGACACCATGCCTCTACTAATTATACAGTAGTATAGCAACATGTGACCTACCCAGTTGAGAAAGGTACTGAGCCAAATGGCTAGCATAGATAAGAATAATGGGTTAATATAAGCTATAAGAACTAATGATGGGCCAATCAGTTTATAATTAATACAGACTCTCTGTGTGATTTTCTTTGGGGCTTGTCAGCTATGGGGTACTGGATGGGACAGAAACCCCAACGAGCAGGCCCCTCATTGTTACAAAAAGTAGTCATGGTCATGGTGTCTCTTAGCGGTAATAGAAACCCTGAGATAATGGGAAAAGCCCTATTTTGAGAAACCATGAGCGTTACACACTTTGAATACAGAACTGGAGACTGAAAGACCAGAGGTGTTAGCCTCAAACATATTTTCTCCATTTTGAATTTATTTACTATGTGTGTGTATACCTATGTATATGTATGTATATGATTAACTGATTAGATAGATAGATAGATAGATAGATAGATAGATAGATAGATAGATAGATAGATATTAGGTAGACAGACAGACAGACAGATATTCATTTTACTATTCTCTGTGGTTCTTATCAATGAATACAAAACAGGAATTCAGATATCTCCAGGGAAACAAAAGGATTCAAGGGCATGAAAAATAGGAAGTCCTGGGATTGGAAGGAACTTTACCACTACGGCAATTTTCAAATGTTCTTCCCTCAGTCTCCTCTGATAGCACACATATGTCTGTGCGTGTATGCGTGGATGTGTGCAAGGGTGCACCATCTGTGCATGAATGACTGTGTGCATGAGGGGAGACTGAACAAGGAGGGCCTGACCTCTTTTCAATCAGGAAAAAAATATCTTCTTATTAATGGCTATTTTATAACATCATTTGATGTTTGAAATTGTTTAGGAACACAAAGGGACTAATTAGGAAGGGAAGCACCAGGAATGGGTGAGGGTGAGGGGAAGGAGGAGAGGAGGTATGGGGAAGAGAATCAATGAAAAATTCAAAGACAATCCTGCAAGAAAACTCGTTATTTTAGATACTATTTCTAAAAACAAACTAACAAAAATTGTTCAGCAATCACTTCCTTAAGCTCTTTCATTTCCATGTTCTCTTGCAATTTTTCCTTCTCTGTTCATTCTTTGTCTCCCTTGATTGTTGAGTTATCACACATTCAAATATGAGAGAGACACTTTAGTAAATGTAAAGTTCAAACGCATGATAGCTATTGTAAATACAAGGGTCAATGTGTTTACAACAAGGCCCAGCAAGCAGGGAGGACACATGACAGAATGATAAATAGGAATTAGTGGGGTGAAGAAAAGTAGTGTTCAGAGACAGACAGGAATCGGTGTTTTACATAAGGGAGTGACACTTAGGGAGAGTCGGAATCAGTGAACTGAAGTCTTCTGGCAGAGAAGACAGTGGACTCCAAACTTGTGGAGAACCCCTCGTGTGGAGACCAAAACAGCAGAAAAGACAAACACTGATCTACAGACCAAAACTAGTATAGGTGCCATATCTCCATCCAGAATAGAGTTTTTATTTGGCTTGGTGTGTATGTGTGTGTGCGTCTGCATGTTCCTGTGTTTGTGTGTGTGTGTTGATTGGTTGATTTTTGAGACAGGACCTCATGTAGCCCAACCTAGGCTCAAATGTATTCTGTAGCTAAAGATACAGGATAACCTTGAAATCCTGATCCTCTTCTCTTCACTTCCCAAGTCCTAGACTCTGTGCACAGCCTGGAGTGGAGGAAGCCTTTGATGTGTCTTGTTGGAAAGGTCATCTACAACGAGAATCTTTTCATCGGCCTATCTGTGTGTATGTGTCTGCCTGAGTGTCTGTCTGTCTGTCTCTCCCACAGAGCAGAACACTCCTCAGCCTGGCTGCTGTTAGAAACACCACAGCTGTTGTTTACATGGCATTTTGCTTTGCTTTGCCTTTACTATCAATGTCCAGGATTTCAAACCCCTAGCTCAGCTGATACCCTAGGTCTGGAGGGAACTCAGGCAGCGGTTTCCTCTCTCCGCCTCTCCACCTCACGCTTCTGCATGTTCTCTAGTAAGAGCCTTTTGTGCCCAAGACAACGGGCATTAAGTTGCATATATGCAGCGTGTCTGATTCTAGAATGTGCTTCTCCAGTGTTTAGAATGGAAGGCAGCTGGTAAAGAAAAGAACATTTCTTGGGATGTATTGGAAGAAAGTGTATGACAGACAGTCGCCATGACCTAGATTAATCAGAGAAAATTTAAGTGGAAGAAAACACCTTCTGCTGGATTCCTGTAAGAGCATTTACGGCGGAAGGAAGGATGCCGTTTCTGTGAACTCAGAACAGACAGGCAAGGCTGAGTTTCAATGTATCAGACCAATTAAGAGTGTGTTTTAATTAGAGCCTGATCCACGTCAGCCTTCAGCAACAGTCAGGTATTACTCACTGGTGAAGGATGTTGCTGAAATGGCAGAGTTCACTACAACAGACATTTTACACTCAGAACTAGAAATGAGCCTTACGTGAGTGGATGGAGAAACACCAGACCATTCCTGCTGCTCTAGCGCCATCGCGTGGCTACAGACAAAATGACAGGCATTTTGCAGCCTCACAAAACTCAGGGTTCACATAGACAGGGGTTTGGTAATGTATTCTTCTTCTGTTGAATATACACATTATCACATAAAAACAAACACATCAAACACTTCACTAAGAGCATGAGACCACATCAGGTTAATAGATATTTGAATCCCAATAAAGGTTAGGGTACAGCTAGGCAACTCTGGAACTCTATAGAAGGGATGACAAGGGGATACATGCAGAATTACTCTTTCTTAAATGAATCACAGATACTTTCTGCTGAGTTATCTGAAAAGTCTAAGAAGCAGGGGAAAATCCAGTTTTCAACTTTTTCCACATAGAAACTTGCCTAGAAATGCATGAATATGCATAGATGGGGTGATGGATGTCTGTATCTCTGTGTGTCTGTGTGTGTGGTGTGTGTGCAGGGACACACATTTGTTTAGGCATGTGTGCACACCAAATGTCAATGTTGGTGTCTCCCTCTGCCACCTTATTTGGGGGACCAGGATCTTTCGGAAGCTGGAGTTGAAGCTCCTGGGTGTTCCTGTCTCCAGTTCCTGATGCTGGGATTATGGCTCTGCCACAGCCGTGGATGCTGAGAGTCCAAACTCAGGACTTCAGGCTTGTATAGCAAACACTTCACCCTCTGAGTCCCTCAACCACTAGAAGTAAACTCCCGATAGGCGAACTTTTAAATACCCCACCCACCAGTAATAATGTTTGTGCAGCTAGCTTTAAGGATCATGGTAGCAGAAGCTTGTGACCAGTCCTTAAGTTACAGTTAAGATCACCGCTGGCCCAGTAGTTTTCCTCTCCTCTCACAGTGACCTATCGCTGTCTTTGGCTGGTGTTTTCCCTTCAAGATACTGTCCTCTTACAGTTTTCCCTGAGAGTGGGAAAGTAGTCATGAAGTGTAAAGTGGTGGACTGTCAGATAGCGAGTCTGTAGTCCAGTGCACTCTGGGATATGTATGGTATCGTGTGTTGTTCAAAATGTTATCCTTAACACTTAGCATGCCTGGGGCACGGCAAGAACACAACAACGGGCTTGGGAAATGGCTCCATGTGTAGAGTGCTTGTTATATAAGCGTGAAGAGCAGAGTTCAGATCCTCAGGACCATGTAAACACACTGGGTGGTCAGCCCATTTGAGGCAAGGATAATGAATTCCCTAAGGCAAACTGGCTAGCTAGAGAAGCAAATTGGAGAGTTATGAGTCCAAGTGAGAAACCCAGCCTCAGTACCAAAGGTAGGGAAGGATTGAGGAAAACATTGACGTCAACTTCTGGCCTACAAACACACACACACACAAACATCTGCCCGCCCACACACATATGAATATGCTTGCGCGCACACATACACATGAATGTGTAACCTTACAAATCTGCTCATATATGTAAAAAATGCAAATACACACAAATATATTTGCAGAGAAAAAATAAATAAAGAAGAAAGAAAATATTCAACATCAACAACAAAAATCTAGGCATAGTGCCGTGTGACCATGACTCTAACACTCAGGTGGAAGACAAAAGGATGAAGGGTAAGTCCCTCCTCATCTACACAGCACTTCAGGGGACAGCCTAGGTTACAGAAGAAACCTCAAAAGGAAGGGGGCATAAAGAAAAAAATGAGGAAGGAAGGAAGAAAAGAATTTTTTGTTTTTATTTTTATACAATATATTTGTTGATGTTTCCCCCTAACTCCTCCCAGAATCTTGCTACATCCCCCCAACTTCCTGTTCTCTCTCTAAAAAGAAACAAGTAAACAAAAGACAGACAGAAAGACAGGAATAAAGACAGAAAGAAATAAGGGAAGGAGAGAGAGAGAGGAAAGAAGGAAGATGGAAATCAAACAAAAAAAAACAATTTAAAAAATGCCAAAACGAAAAGCCCACCAAAAACCAGGGAGTTTCTTTTTGCACTGGCTAACTACTTGTGGTTGAAGGGCACTCCATGGAAGAAAATTGTGGTTTTTTTCCTTTCCCACCTGATATCAGTTAAAAAAAATAGCTTCAGAAGAGGGGCCAGGTTGAGAGCAAGAAGTAGAAGAGGCCCCATGCCTGACCAAAAATAATAGATGTTAAACAATCTCTTTAGCAGACATTTTATTAGCTGTCTGCAAAGACTGCAAATCTGCTTTGGGAAGAGTGTGAGAAGAGTGGGCTCTGAGCCAGTGAGTGATTTAGACTGATGTTTTAAACCCACAAAGAAGGAGCAGTGTGGCAGTGTTACCTGATATCCCCAGATCACAGACTGCTAAATTGATAGTCATTATTTCAGCAGGTCTCAGTTTCTTCTTGCGTCTAGAAGACATATAAAGGACATACCCATTTCCGAATGCCGAGAGAATCCCTACAAAGAAAAACAAAATTTCCCATCATTAGAATGAGGGTCAGCACTCCCTTGCATATAACACACTTCTCAATTTCAAAAATGGACACCACAGATTCAGAGGGTAATGAGAGGCCTCTAAATAAAAAATCTAAATTAAGAAGATGAAATAAAAGGCATGAATTGTGAGTGACAGGCAAGGGATGGGTTGCCTCCGAAGGAATAGGAATCAGGGATTGCAGGACTGAACTTACCCAGACAATGGAATGGCTAACTCCCCGGTTAGGCTCAGGAGGATGTGGGGATCCCAATGGTCAGTTCTTGTACTGGCCCCCAGGGTAGAGTGTTTTCCTCAGCCATTTTTATAAAGTATTGGCTTTGTACGATCCCCTCCCTTGGAGAAGTGGGATCAACCCCTTAACTGTTTATAAGTCCTGAAGGTAAAGTCAACCCAAGGGGGTGACTCTGTGCCACTGTGAGCTCCCAAAGGAGCGCCAGCGTGCGGGAAAGGTGTGGTCAGAGGTGGCTGCTGTGAACCCCTGGCAAGGGAGGGGTCATCTCTTGGACACAAGCCCCAGGACGTAGACTCCTGAGGTGGTATCTGGAACTCGGGATGCCTTCAGCTACCGCTGGACTAGGTGTTGAGGGTAAGTGTGGAACAGCTGACAACATGGGCACTCCCCCTCCCACCAAGGGGAGAGAAAGTGACCCTCAACCCACCAGACCTAACAACAACGACAACATACATGTGTTCCCAAGTTTGAATACTCTCTTATTAACGACAAGTTGGTTTGGGTAGCAAAATGAAACTGTTCCAAAGTTCTTACAAACACAGTTAAAATCCAAAAACACAAAAAAGACCCATTATCTACTGACTGTATTTAAGAAAAGAATACACCTACTTCCATAGCTTAACATGTAGAGTAGATTTCCTCAGGAATTCTTGCTTCATAGTGTGGCTGTGTATAAATGAGAGTCTGGTACAGCTGCCTTCAGTAGTAAGGAATAAGGAAAGCATTAAAGGAGAGGCCCAGAGTTGTCTACTTTAATTTCTATTTTAATTTCTCCACCACATTTCATTTGGGGGCAAGGAAAAAAATGTGTGTCTCTGCTGATGGCACGAAACCACCAGGACCTGCCTGCATTGTGCTTCTAGGAGATGCTGACTCTCTGGAGTCAAAGATGCTTAATGGTCCATGAAAGCCTCTTTAGCTTTCTTAAAGCAAAAGGGAAGAAAAAGTGAAGAAATTGTACAGTCCTAAAGCAAGGCAGATCAAAGGCAACGTCTGTCTCCTAATAAGAAACCATCTAGCAAGGCGCACTGGGAAAGGAAAATACAAAAATGGAGCTCTAGAACAATAAAATAAATTCCATCCATTTCATATCCAAAAAGGAGTAAAAAATAGTTAAGTATTCACACACAGTCAATTTAAAAGGCTTGTCTCACACTCTTTCACCTGCCAGCATCTCTTGAGAATATTTCTTACTGTGTTTCCTTACATTTTTACTTAACCCTATTTCATAGGGTTTTTTACCCAGTGCCCATCATGATTTAAAAAATAAAGAATTCTATTAAGTGCCATGTTCCATTGTTTCCACAAGCAACCTTGTCTGCAAATGAACTTTAAGAGAAACTGATCTATTTTTAACACTAAGGAAAACAAGATCAAGACCATGGAGACTATGAGACAGTCGTTTTTTGGATCCTCAAAATCCTGTATCCTTTGCAGACAAGAAGGATGAAGAGCCTTCCTCTACAGGCTGTCAATCAGGCAGGTGTTAATGTGGAAGAGTGGGGAGTGGAAAATGGGTCTCGCGTTTATTTCTCATGCATGCCAGACTTGCGCTTCTATTTCCATTCTTCAGTTTCCCCTAAGATTCCTAGTATTTAACAAGAATGTTGTCCTGTCTGCTTTGGCACCTTAAAAATGACCTAGACATGTGACGATCAGACATGGAGCCAAGTCAAAGACATGGGTCTAGAAAGAGTCCCAGGCCCTCCATTGTCATCCAAACCTACCCTTCTCCCCTCATCCCAGATGATTGTCTGGGACTTCAATTTCCCTCCCTGATTTACCTGACACTCCCTTTGCTTGGGGGATTCTTCATTCAACATCTAATTTCTAAGCTCTACTCAAGAATTTAAATCTGACTTTGATTCCCTTGAACCCAACATGCATAAAGTGAGAACGTCTCTCATTGTCCCATGGATGCTATTGGTCTCTCCTGCTAAAAATCCTTCAACTTAGAAAGAATGGGCTAATAGTCCTCCCGCTGCTACACTGCCGAGAGCCATTTCTCTGGCTGAAGATGCTATTTTCAAATCATCCCTTGCAACTGACTGGGTTTATGAAGTGCTTGCTCGTCTGCCTTTTCCAATCACTGAGTTTAATAAAATCATGATGTGATGTGGACTTACTCTGAGGAAGTCTGTATTCCAGCAAAGGGCTTTTAGTTACTGCTCTGTTCCCAGCCATTTATGGGTAGCAAAGAGTAGATACTTTATATATTTGTGTTTGAAAGGACAAATTTAAATTAAATGAAAAGTAGCCAAATGCTCACAGTAAGTACAAGGACCCTGGGAATTATTTGGCAATAGAGCACTTCTTTTTTAATATCACGAATTCTTTCCGCCTCAAGCACTGACCATAGAGGGATCTTGAGAACTTTCTAATGGGTTTTTCTAATTTCAGGAATTACATGAAATTCTTCGCCAGTCATAGACAGATGAGAAAAGGGAGAGGAGAGGGGAGGGAGGGATAGTGGAAGGAACAGAGAGAGGAGAGAGAAAGAGAGGTTGATAAACCAGGCTTGAACCAACACCTGAAAATATTAAAGGCATATAAACCTAAAGATGGAAGCTCACCACATGCCCAAACTTAATGTAGCAACTTTAAATTAAATAAATGTTGTAAATATTTGTTTTAAAAAACCAAGGTATCACTATGCAGTTCTGGCTGGCCTGGAACTGTTCTATATAGACCAGATTGGCATCAACCTCACAGAGATCTGCCTGCCTGTGCTTCCCAGATGCTGGCATTAAAGATATGCGCCACCACGCCCAGCCAAATGTTATAAAACTTTATTTTCTGCATTAGTACAATCCAATATAAATATAATGTAAACCAGGAGGAAGAGCTACACATATACTTTAATTTTTTCTGGTAGCCACATTAAGCAACATAAAAACACACAAACAAATTAGTTTTGACAATTTAATATTTAATCTAATCCAGGAATTATGAGTTCAACAGGTACTTTTTGTTTCAAATATTTGTGCATTATTTTCCCATTACTAAGCCTCCAAAAGGAGGCATGAATTTTCATTACAATATTCTCATTTGAAAGATAACTGTTTGTGTGCCCAGGAGCCACGGGTGGTTGCTGGATGATAATACAGTCTAACATCAGACAGAGGCAATCCTGTGGGAGTTATACACCCAAAATCTTTTCACCCTAGACTTGTTTCCACTGATCATCAATGTAATTTTTGTCTTAGCAGCGTCGATAAGGTGCAACATCTAAGGCAGTGTCTACTGTCAATGCTGTCCGGGGCCACAGTTTCCTGGGTTGTGAGAAGAAGAAGCTGGAACACTTGGCCAGCAAATGGTCTAAGGGCCATTCTTTCAGGACAGAAATATATTCATTATCACTCTTTTAATATTCACAAAGCAAAGATACTAGTTAAGCAACCAAAATGAAACAATCTCTAGATAAAGAATTCACTGTGGAAGTTCTTTGGATTATCAGTGGAATATTTATCCCTAATGACAAACAGTTATTTTTATGAAACCTTGATTGACTGCCGTTATGCCTACCCACCTTTCCCCACCTCCACCAATCCCCATGTAAGTATCAGAACTGTTTGTGCAAAATCAGCCCAGCCCTGTGACTTCTCTCAATGCAGCCTCTGACACAGAAACGTTATGGAAGCTTACCTATGATTGTTAGGTAAAAGCCAGCCACTAAATCCGCTTCCCAGGAAAGTTTGGAAGCAAAGGGGTCCTCATCTCGAAGATAGTGTGGCAGGCGCTCGTCCTGGGGTGGGGCAGTGTGGTTTAAGGCCATGCTGTCCGCACACCACCGGGGTCTGTAAAGCAAATCAGCAGAGATCTCAACAGATGGAACAGTAAGTCCCTTTGGATCCGCTCACAGACGCTCTGCTTCCTGTACAACAAAAGGTGCACTCCGGGGGCCCCATGGGGGATTAGTGCCCAGGGAGAAAAAGTTCAGCGCCTTTCTCAAATGACGTAAATGCACCAACACTCGGTTGTTCAATTTGCAGTCTGGGCAAGGCTGCATCTTCTCCTCAGGCTTCCTCTGAGCCTTTTCACACCTCCGAAGACTAGCTTGTCCTATCGCTCTTTTGCAAACTTTATAAAGCCCTGAACTAAGAAAAAGCCACTGTGTGAAATGCGGGCACGGTGTACACTGTCTGATTTGTCCAGGGTCTGTGATAGTCCTATCTTCTCCACTCCCTACAGGGTCGGTGAGCTGCAGAATTCTGCTAAGCGGAAAAAACGGGCATTCGGTGCAAAGGAACCTAGGCGCTTCTCTAAATGAAGCTAAGAGGTCAGAGATTGACAGGGTTAACCTGAAAGTTGAGGCTGTTCATGAATGGCTCAGAGATGTGCCCACCTCCATCCACAGCTAAGCAACTATGACGGTTGATGGCTGCCAAGAGAAGGAAAGTCAGTCTTCTTGGGGATGTGGCCACATGGTCTAGCAGGTTGCCCTGCACCCAACACAAATTAGACTCAGTGTGTTATTTTTAAAAAAGTGGAATCAAGAGGTGGGGGTGATCTGGGAAGAGTTGGAGTGGAATTGAAAGAATTAAATATGTACATGAAATTCTCAAAGAATAAATGTAAAAAAAAAAGACGTATTAAAAAATTAACGGCTGGAATGCTGGTTCAGTAGTTAAGCGCACACAGTACACTTATAGGGAACCCAAGTTTGGTTCCCAGAACTCCGATTCAGTAACTCAGAGTCACCTGTGTCTCAGCTCCAGGAAGATCTGGTACCTCTGACCATAGGCAATAGCACTTACACACACACGCACACATACACGCACACAATCACACACATTCATTCACACAGAGGCAATAATGCACACACACATACATGCACAAAATCATACATTCATTCACACAAAGATTCACATGCAGAAACATTAACACACACATACATGCATACACATACACACACACAAAGACATGTTTATATACCTACACATACATACATACATTCAGACACACAGAGTCACAATCACACATATATGGGTGATGGGGAACTCCTTTAGCCAATGGCCTTTGAGAGGTTAAACAGGTTGGGTGTGGCCTTGGGCACCAAAATGGTACACAGTGGCTTGCCCTCTGTGTGTGTGTGTGTGTGTGTGTGTGTGTGTGTGTGTGTGTGTGTGTGTATCTCGCCTGGATACTGGATTCGGTTCCTGTTTCCTGGTCATACAGAGGGAGGACTGTGATCTGTGAGTCCCCCTTAAATAAAGAACCCCTTATTTTGCTTGATTCTCAGTTAGTGTGGGATTAATTTATTTGCATTCTCCTTCATATGGGTGTGCACATCCACACACTCACACAGAGACACACACACTCGTACATACCCACATACACACGATCACACATTTAAGAATGAAATAAATCATAGGAAAAAACTATGCCTATTTAGAAAAGAACTGGGTTTGACTAAGAAACACAAAGTTCAGCCTTAGGAAGCTTTAGATTTTCCTAAAACAGAGAGCAGCTATCCGGGCACTCTCATTCAACCGCAGGATAAGACTCTGAGCAATGAGGACTCCCTCCAAAACACATAGAATTGTGTGTTATTCCTTCTGAATTTTGATTTTAAAAGGTTTGCCAAGAAAACCTGTAAGTGACACTCAGAAAACTTAAGTCCCACGCTGCTCCTCCCTGGTAAGGAAGGAGTTGGTACCTCTGGGAAGGGACCCACACTCTGAGATAAGGACAGTGGGGCAGTGGGGGGTTTCTTACTTCCTGGTATATAAAGAGGAGAAATGCATCTTCCAAGGGTTCGCTTCGGAGCTAGCTCATTTCACACTGAGCCAGTATGTGTCACTCTGCCCTCTGAGACAGTAGACAGCTAATGTCAGCCTCACAGAGGGCGACCAGCAATCAGGAGATGTCAGAGGGTATTTTCGGTTTCTGCACAAGGACAGATCCAAACTCTTTCTGACAGACAGTTTACAGCCCACACAGGGCTTTTCCGTGAGAACTGGCATGTAACAGACGTACTGAAATTTGAGGACACTCTGTTTGTTAATATCCGTTCCCCTTCTCTCCAGTAGCTACAGAGGGCTGGACTGGAAACCCTGGCTGCCAGGTCCACTCCATCTCCAGCCCTGACCAAGCCGAAGGTTTTCCTCTTATCTGTCAAGCTCCTGACTGCCCTCTCTCTCTGGTAAAGCCTTTCCGCACAAGCTCCCAGGCCCTCTGCTGTCCAGTCCCTTAGATTCAGACACATAAGATGCAGGCTGTAAGATCTGGCACTCACCCTCCCATCTTAAGCAGATCCTTAAATACTGATCTAAGGCAACTTGTGGAAAAAACACATCTGACGTATCTCTCACGCTCACAATCAATGAGATAGTGGATTTTTTTTTCCGTTGGCCATTTTCCCCAATGTGTGTGATTGCCATGGTTACACTGCACTCTTGCTTGTGTGGGGCATACACGTGGAAGCCTGAGGCTGATGTTGACAACCGTACACATCTTTCTTACATTGTTGTCAATCAAACATAGAGCTTGCATGGATCACTCTTGCTAGTCCGTCCCTCTGTGTCCCTGTCTCTTGCTAGTCCATCCCTCTGTGTCCCTATCTCTGCCTCCATCCCTCTGTGTCCCCATCTCTGCCCCCAAGGCTGCAGTTACACCATACCCACCTGATATTTTCTGTGTATTTCTGCTGAAATATGCAAACTCTGGTCTTCACACATGTAGGGTGTGTTAATTTAGGTGCTGAGCCAATCCCTTAGCCCTAATCAATAAATTTACAAACAAATTGTCCACCTAGAGGCCAGAAGCCCTATCTAATTTTTACACACCAGGGTACTTACTTTTACCCAAACTTACAAATGTTTGATTATTCACATTAGCATAAGCCTTTTAGCAATAAAATATATTCTACTGCTCCCACTGCATAGCCAGTAATTGTTTGACCATAAATAAGGCCACCCAAGGCTTTCTCATAACAGTTCCCACACACACAAAGTCAGAATCACCTCCCACTCCTAATCATACACACAAATTTTAAATAGCTCTTGGAGTCTTATAATACATGTGACACTATAGATATATCTTCTATCCTCTGTGGATCCATATTAGAAAGCAAGTGATAACTCCAGGCATAGCCAGGCCCAAGTCCTCATGTCTAAGCAGAAGGGACTTGTAAAATGACTTGGTGGCAGATACGGGGAAGGATATTTTACAAGGTCAAGCGAACACACACAAGTTAGTACTCAGGAAAAGAGCATAACCCATCCAGTTTTGCTGAAGGGCAAACTGCCTAAAAATATAAAAAGGTTACATGAGACATTTTCCTCTGGCTCTCTAAATTTCTTTTTTTTTTTTTTTTTTTGGTTTTTCGAGACAGGGTTTCTCTGCGGCTTTGGAGCCTGTCCTGGAACTAGCTCTGTAGACCAGGCTGGTCTCGAACTCACAGAGATCCGCCTGCCTCTGCCTCCCGAGTGCTTGGATTAAAGGCGTGCGCCACCACCGCCCGGCCCTCTAAATTTCTTATAGTTTAAAAATAAGAAATAACAAAGGTCCTAGGTAGTGTGGACAGTGTGCACACATAAACACTGTGCACAAATTTCTGGCCTCCGATTGTCTTGCCAGTGACATACTCTGGCTCCATGAACTTTTGGCTCTGTGTGTGTTCCGTGTGTGTGTCCCTGTGTGTTGTCCGTGTGTGTCTGTGTGCATGTTTATGAATGTGTGTGAGCGTCGTGTGTGTGTGTGATGAGAAAAATTCCTTCTGGTGAAAAATTCCTATCTGAGAACATGAGATTCAAAATTCCTATCTGAGAACATGAGATTCAATCCATCAGCACCTGTGAAAATTTTGCCCTAAGGAGCCTGTGAAGCTAATGACAGACACCTACTATTGGGACAAGAGGCATGATACACGTTATGTAGTCATGGATGAGGGAACTGTAAATAATGCTATGGAAGTCTAAACAACGAAGCCCATTAAAGAAAGATGATCAGTCAAACTTGAAATAGCCAAGCCAGGAGCAGAATTTGCTGAGTGCTTAGCCTGATTCAGATGTCACGTTGCTGGTCTGTACAGGTCTTTTAAGTGAGGCCTACTTTTTCCTTTTATCTGGACAACAAAAAAATCAAGGTCATCATTACATAAACTCCAAAAATTCAAGCCCAGCCTAGCAGGTCAGAAGCAATCACCTTTTCCCTTTCCCCAACCCCAGTGAGTCAGCCAGTATGGGTCAGGATTGCACAGGACCTAGCTTAGTAAAGACCTGGGAGAATGCAGCTCGGCTTGAACTCCTTGAACTCCTACTCTGTCTCCTCTCCCCTCCTACTTAAATCTGGGTCTTCGCCTATTGCGCCATCACAGTGGAATCTAACTCTTACCATTAAAAAGTGAGCTGGAAAATTCTATTGTCATAGTAACAGAGGAAATGCTATTACAACTTAGGAGAAAATGTTATGTACCAATACATATTTTAAATGAAGAAAAACATAGGGAAACAATAGAGGAATTCATGCTTCAAGGACTAAAATGGATTCACATTTTATACACATATATTGGTATACACATATATTTTGTATATATATAAACATATACACATGCATGTAGCATAGTTATGATATGCAGCTTACATTATATGCAGCTTACAAATTTGTCATATGCAGCTCTTCATTTCATTTGATGAGGAATGTTCTTAATGATGCCAATAATTCTCAGATAACTGCCAATAGTATGTCACTTTTTTGAGAGATTGATTGTGCAAATTTTAACATAAGATCTGTTAGTGGTTATTTTAGAAAAACATTCAAACCATCAATTTATTCATTCATATAAGTATTTATTTACTATACATGATGCACAGGCCCCTACTGAGTATGTGGTACCTTTTGGGATCTGAAATTGAAGAATTTTATTGCTCCTGTTTTGATTTGGATTTTCTGCATGGAACCTTCGGAGAGTCTGAAATTTTACCACCCCGGCAGCTGTTCCAAGCTGTGCTTTCTCTGAAGTCAGCACTGCCCTGGGTGGGCATCAATCAGAAGTCCAGATCCTACATGACATGGCCAGGACTTCCTCCCTAGAAATTATGTCTTTTCTTGCTCCCCGAGTGTCCTATAAACATAGCAAGCTTAAGCCGGGGCTTAGTAATGCTTTTCTTCTGTGTGAGCCACTATGGATATTTCAGAAATGTGCACAAAAATGTCAATACGGTCCTGGATTTGTCATTGATCAAATCTGATGCTCTTAAAAAGTCGGGATTATTCTGACATCCATTATTATGATGTAGTATGTTCCTACTATAAAATGAAACTAGCCAGAGATCATGGCCACATATGAAGTAGAAATCAAGAAATAAAACAGTTTTGGAACACAGATCCCAGAAGCCAGGGTAAGATTTATCTTTAGAGACTGCTAATGAGTTCTTTGCCTTCTCAACCAGCAAAATGCTCAGCGCCATGAAGAAAAAACTAGAGATTGCCTGAGGGTGCATGTCACACAGACACACACACACACACACACACACACACACACACACTTCCAATTATGTGTGTGTGATCCAATATGATCTTAGGCAATAAAACAAAAGAATAGCACTTATCTTTAACCTACTTAAGTAAATATATAGGAGGACACATGGAGCACATGGAAGCAAGGGAGCAGGAGAAAAAGGGGAGATAAAGGGATAGAAAAGACATAAACGCTTTTGTGCATAACCGAGCGAGCAACAGAGGAATCAATAAACTCAATATCTTCCAAGCCGTGTGAGAAATAGAGCAGTGTTATCTGCCGAGAATAACAACCTTCGTGTCAATTTATTTTCAACAATTTCAGCTTGAAGCAGAAAGAAAATTGTAAGTGACAGAAGGATCCACTTGAATATTTCTAGATTGCCACTATTGTCTTAAGCTGTCTTGTCTCATGAAGCCGGTGTTTCATCCACCTTCTCCTCTGAAATTCTAAGCAGCAAGTTTCAGATCAGTTTAAGCCCACACTGCCTTCAACCTACCTCTTCTAAACAAATTTCACAAGGTACACATCTTACATAACAATTATTAGTGTAATTTTTGTCTTCAATAACTTTTACTCAAAGGATGAGAAGGACATGTAGTCACAAAGCCGGGTAGTGTTGCCCGTTCTCCATCTCTGTCCTAGGACTTTGCACACATCCAAGAGCCCCTCCTGGGAAAGCACAACCCTCTGCACCCAACAATGACAGTTCTTGGCCTATGACTATCCCAAGAACACACAGAACACTGTAAAGCCCCGAAATGGAGGCAAGATCTCTGAATCCTTGTCCACATCATCATGGAACTCAGAAGCCAGGATCCTTACCTACACCCTGACTTCTGTCTTACCACAGCCATCTCATCTACTCCCCCACCCTCAAATCACATGAAAAGAAACTCAAAAGGAGAAAAGAACTTTGAGAAGGGCGCCAGGAATCCCGCAGCTTACTCCCCAAATCCAAATATTGCAGCTCTGAGCTCACAGGTCTGTGCAGATCATGAACTACGATTCACAGCCCCAGAACAACTACACCTAGAGACAATCAACAGGAAACACTCGGAACTGATAATAATGGTCAGCGTGAACCATATGTGGACCTTTCAACAATAGAATGTATTCATTCCCTCTCAAAAATGAATCCATCGCAAGGTTTAAAAGAAGTGCAAAGAGGAACATACAGGCTAAACACATATTTGTCAGTGAAGCAGGGTATTTCAGAAAAAAATCTGAAATGATCTGAAAGGCTATTTTTTAGATGCCATTTGTAAGCATTATTTGATAGCTATGGACCAAAACTCAACAGGAAAAATAAATAAGTAACTTCTTCGATTACACATCAGTATTTAGAAAGAGGGCTCTGATCAGTTTCTACCTGGTTCCTTGTTCTCACAATATTTAAAAAAGAAGAAGAAACAAAAATACAGAAGAGGAGGGAAGAAGGGCACCTATCCCTATGCCACCCCCATCAAATCTCCTTGCCCCATGAATCATACCTGGGTAAACCCTCCCACTGACCGTTCAAACCCAAGCTCGATTTTGGACAGTAGATATTAGAATGTGTCCTTCCTAAATTATTTGAACCCTTTGTTGAAACTCACCGTGGGTTGAAGGGCCAAAACCAGAAGTGTCCTTCCTGGACTTCTAGCTGGATCTCTTCAGATCGGCCACGTCTTTTTATTGGTTCTTTCCAAAGCAACACTCCGGTTGCTTTGCACCTCCGCGGATGTTAAATATTATTGAATATAAGGTACTCATTTTCTCGACGTCGCCGTTCTCCCCACCCCTTGACTGAAAGGACCAATCATATCCTTGGTCCACGCACACACACACACACACACACACACACACACACGCTCGCTCATATTATTGAATTATGAGCAGAGATGCAATTTTTGGAAGCTTAATTTATCAGTGATTAAAAAACAGCAGCAGCTACTTGGCCCTTCTATTGATCAAAAGAGGGGGGGACGAAAGCTGTCTGCTGACTGTCCTTTAAACACCATATACTTGCTCTTGGCTCTTCAGATGCTAACGCCTTCGCTTAATCTTTTAAATAACTAAATATTAAACCTTAAATTCTTTCTGCAGGATTTATCTTCCGAGGCTATCCTTTCGATCAAGTTAGATTTTCCTCAACTACCTAATAGAATTGCCAGAGTAGGCTACTAAAATAAGAAAAGGAAAATGCGTAGATAACATTGAGAACATAGGGTTAAGACTTAGTCAAGCCCACCTTAGTGGTGTGTCGGGACTGAAAACAAAGTTTAGTTCCTTTATAGAAAGCGTCCTCAGTTCCTGGTTTGGAAAGGAGACTTCCCTGTGAGTGGCACTGGGGCGTGGTGATTTACAGACCTTGTTCCCTCTGCTCCAGAGCAGTGACGTGATAAAGTCGGCTGTTACTGTCACCCTTTCTGGATAAGAACATCACAGCTCCAAAGAACTCTGCTAGTCGGCTAAGGCTGTAGTTAACCAAAAAAGCCCATTTTATCAGATCCAGAAAGGTTACCAAGCTCGTAAAGGTCAAGCTATGTGGTGCCTAGTAGTTTCTCATTACAGGTTTCCTGGCAAAAATCAAGGACTAAACCCTTAAGAGCTTTATAGTTTGAATATGAAATGTCCCTGGGGATTGTGTAATGTGAATGCCTGGTCCCCAGCTGGTGGCGCTGCTCTGGGAAATTGGGGGCTCCTATGAGCATAGCTTCCAGTCCCTCTACTGCTGTGCCTTTCTGATGAGCTGCAGCCCAGAAACCTTGAGTCCAAAGAGATCCTTCCTAGTCTACGTTCCTTACACCATGTATTTCGTCCATTGACCAGAAATGTGATGGGTACATGGAGCGTTGTTTTAAATAATATTTTATGAAGAAAAGGAGCATTATTTTTCTATTAGAGAAAAAACTATTACATGACAATGAACATAATTTTTTTAGAGAAATCTCCTGAGAGATGAGAATCTTTCAGTCTAGGCCTCTGAAGAAATGTTCCTAGATATTTCTGCATAAACACAGTTTTAAATAGCCTAACCAACCAAGATGAAACTTGTGCTTCTTATATGATAAGATCCCATTTTTTTGAAAGGTTGTCAAAATATTTTTAAACTGTAATCTAAAAGACTGTCACAGTCACTATGGAAATCAGTGTGGAGGTTCCTCAAGAAGCTAGACACAGATTTACCGAACAACCCGTCTGTCCCATTCTGTATACATAGTCCAAGGGCTCCATAGCCTACTGCAGAGATACTTGAGCATCTTTGCCACTCGCTGATCTGTTCACAATGACTAGGAGACAGAATTAGCGAATCATCAGCAAACAGACGCATAATGGAAAAATGGCACATCTACACAATGTAATACTGAGCAAAAGGACACAAACACAGTATAAAAGGAAGAAAATTCATGTGTTAGTGACCTAAAATTCCATCCTAAGGAATTAAGGTGCAAAACGAGCAATATAAACAGAAGAAATGGCATGCTGAACGTAAAAACTACAAGGCAACAAAATAAAAACATAAAGTCAACAATGAAAAATCCACAGCATTACAAATGGCCCTTGCAGTGTTTCCTGGACAATGGACTGGAGAGGTAGCTTGTTTGGTAGAGCACCTCCCAGAGCTCATACTGGGTTCGAACTCCATCAGTCATGGAGTACACCATGTGCAATGTCACACTCTGTAAGCCTAGTTCTTAGAAGGCGGGATCAGGAAGGCCAGAAGTTCAAGGTCATCCTCAGCTACACAGGGACTGGAGGCCAGTCTGGGAAACGGTCAGTTCTTAGAAATGAATATGCATGAGCACTGGCAAATCCCTGGAGGAGTGAGAATGAAGGCTGTGCACCTTCCCACATACCAAAGTGCCCCAGCTACAACTACTATATGCCATTTGTGACAGCCTGGTGTCATTTGGATAATTATTACAAATTCAATGAAAGATACAACATGGAAAAACAGAGGTTAGATCCATACATTAGCAACCGTCAATAAAATTCTACATACTCTAAAAGAGTGAGGATGAATTTCTCAGTGGGCAGCATAAAGACTAAACATCACCTTGTGGGAAGATTGACTCTCCTTCCTCAATGCACTGGTTTTTTGTTTGTTTGTTTGTTTGTTTGTTTCTGGTTTTTACCCAGTGCCTAGCTAGGGCGATAGTTTTAAAAACAATAGTGATGCTGGTAGTAATAACTAGTATTTAAATGCTGAATCTATAGTAATGCATACATGTGTACACATGATAGTGTATAGATTTTATAGATACAAAGATTGTATTTGCATAGACATGTTCATTATCTTGTAAGTATAAATAAAGAGACCTCTGCATCCTCAAAACCAAAATCCATAAGGGTTATTTTATCCTATATTAAGTAGGCAAAAAAGCCAAGCACTGTTATATTTTAATTTTTCAAAAGTGGCTTTTATGCACCCAAGAGACTAGAAGTATACCTCAGTTATAGGGCACTTGTGTAGCCTGGCCTGCATTCCATCCTCAACACTAAAAATATATACCAAGTTTTGCTTTATTTATTTGCAGGAGCACACAGCATAGAGGTTTTAAACTTTTTTAAGAAAAAATTTTGGATTTTACATGAAATTTAATTTTTTTAAAAAATGGATATTTTTAAAAGAACAGGGTTTAAAATATTTAAATGTATAAGACTATGGGGCATTCTAAGTTTATAGAATGTTTTATATTATTAATATATGATCTTAAAAATAAATAAATAAAGAGGTTAAAAATTAGTGCCACAGCTATGAGCACCAAATACTAAACACCAGAAACTGGGATGTTCCTATTTTATGATACAGCAATAAAATGACTAAGCAGTCTAGCATAGGACTTGGAGTAGCAAGTTCTCAACCTATGGCAATCAAAAGTCCCATTCACAGGGGTAGCCTAGGACCATCTGCATGCAGATGTTTGCATTGCAATGCATAACGGTGGCAGCAAAATTCCAGTTGTGAAATAGCAATGAGAATGATTTTAAGGTTGTCACCACAACAAGAGGTAGGGGGTCATCACAACAAGGGGAACTGTATTGAAGGGTCACAGCATTAGGAAGAGAGAAATCTACCTCTTCAGCAGAGAGTTGGAAAAGAAAGAGCTCACAGGCTGGAAGTGGAAGGAAGGTCCGATTGCCTTGGGGGAAGGGAAGGGGAGTTGGTGGGGCTTGTCTCTTAAAGGGACAGGACAGATCATTACATTCCCATCTCTTTTTTATAATAAAAAGGCAGGAAGTTAGTCATGGGTTAAAGGAATTGGGACAGTGGATTCTCAAGCCTCCTTACTGCTTTTTTGTGGGCATTGTCTTGGGGGGGGGGGGGAACCTGAGAAATCTGCGTGCTGGTCACATCCTGAGGTAGCTGGTCTCTTTCCTCCTGTCTGGTGTTTGTGATATGGAAATGTCTGTTGTCTCTTATACCTATTTAAGGTGTTGGCAGAACAGAGAAGGAAGTTAAGTTTAAGAAGAGAAATTTTTTTAGGACCAAGGAATTGAGACAAATGTATCTGACCTGTTTAGGGTGAATTCTTTAATTCTGCTCCCTGGAACTCACAAGAATTTTTTGGGTTTGTGAAAACATAAGTTTTAAAGAGCAACATATTTATAACAGAATAACTGTGGCAGATATTTTTGCATAATGAAAAGTATCTTTAAGACTATGAAAGGCAGCATGAGAGAATTTTGTTAACTTGTAGCTTATTAGAATTTGTTTGGTGAGGCTCTCCTTTTAAATGACAATACCTCTCAGCTGTCAAACTAAATCAGAGATCTTTGAAAAGGGTAAAATTTTATTTCAGTTATTGATTAAAAAACAACAGAGAACTTACTTGGTTGGCACCTAGAGCTACTCCTCAGGGTCCTCCATAGTAGCTGAGGGTTGTATTTGCCTTTTGTTGTTTAGCACAGGACCTGCCAGGCTTCAGAAGATCCTTGGGCTGAGAAATCTGTAGGAAGACAAGCCCACCTTGACCTGAGCAGCTAGGCTGTTGATTCCAGTGATTCTGTCCACATCTGGAGATCTTCAGATTAGATGAAAGGCAGTTTTTCCAAGTGGTCAGCACTTGGCAGTTGAAGTAAGAATGGATGTTGTTTTGTGCCCCCTTTGTCTTCTGTCTTCTTTGGAGGAAGTAGAGTGCTGCTGCTAGGAGCCAACCTGTCTCTTTTTGTTATGGAAAGTCTTTTAATAATTAAACATTTAAATGCTATATTCCCCAGATCTCTGAGCAGCTGGGGGCTGTTTATCAGATATAGATGAGTTATAACTACAGTACAGAGTCTGCCTGGAGAGCTGGGTCCGAGCTTGACTGGCTCTTAATAGGTAAGATTTACAGTTGTAAGAGACAGAAAGAAGAAAAAACTGTTTGCAGTAGAAGGTTAATGGCAGAACTGACAATAGTAGAGAACAGCTTAATATATTTTAAAGCAGGGTTGGACTAAATATAGCATATTTTTTAAAAGACTTTAAAACATAAAACTTATTGCTTTGTCAGTCTGGAGTGAGATATAATGGGCAGACAATTATAACATTTAACAGTAAACATAGGTGTTTAAGTTACATGTATGCACACACACACACACACACACACACAGTGAACAGGAATTGGGTGAAGTGGATGCTCTTGGTGGGCCCTGTCAAAGGCATGCCACTGTGTAAAACACACATGTAACAGAGTCAGCACTGGGAACCAGGCAGGGAATACTTCAGTTAAAATGGTGGTAAGGCCACCTGACCTCAGTCAAAATGGCAGCAGTCATGTGTTGTATGGAAAAGCCATGTTTTTTGAGCCATGGGAGTTTTAAACATATTAACAAGAAAGACCTAGAAGCGTGATCCACGATACCGCGCCACAAGCCATGGTGGGAAGCAAAGGCTGGAATTGAAAACAGCTGCCTCACAGATTGAACTAATCTTGTCAGTTTCCGCAAGACCAGCAGTAGCAGTGGCAGGGACAGTTTGAGAAAAAGCAGAGCCGCTGGACACCAGCAGAGCATTCACAGGCAGGGCTGATAGTTTGAGGGTTTATGCCATAGCTGAAAATGTGAAAACCCACGAAAACAGCGACACCACAGGGCCTGTAGAAGGACGTCTCCTCTCTACAGGTTGGGATGTTAATGAAGTCTGACTGGTCTGGGTCTGGATGACTCAGAAGCCAGAGGCTAGAGTCCACTCTGAATGGTCTCTCATGGCAGGGACCACTTACAAGTGGTCCAAATAAAAAGAGGAAAAAAAAATCCGAGGGACTCCAGGCCCCAAAGCGAACGCACCACACAGTTTGTGTAGTGCTAGTGAGGGAGGACCACCCTGGGCTGTCTGATCATGTTTTGAGCTATGGAAAGCAACCATAAATAAATGTCAGCAAAGGGTTCAACCGTAGCCGTGAAGGCTGTAATTGGGGACAATACCGTTAAGCTGACTGGAAGGGGAAAACTCACCACTGAAGCTGCTGGTGTACATAGATATCGGTATTCAGGAAGATAGAATGTGGAGCTGTTGTATAAAAACCTGGTTCCAGAGCCCAGGGTTCCATGTGGAGAGAGAGAGAGAGAGAGAGAGAGAGAGAGAGAGAGAGAGAGAGAGAGAGAGAGAGAGGAAGTGGAGAGAGAAATTTACCTCTTCAGGAGACACACAGAAAAGAGAGAGCTTGCAGGCTGGAAGCAGAAGGAAGATCAGCTTGCCTCAGCAGAAGAAGAGAGGGAGTGGGTGGGGCTTGTCTCTTAAAGGGACAGGACAGGCCATGACACTATATTTATGAGTTCAAGTTTTATTTTGATACTAAAGGAGCAACAATTCAGAAATTGTTGTTTAAGGCTCAAACTTAACAGAGATAAAGCTGTAAAAAAAAAAAGCTTATTGTAAACTGTTAAAGGTAATCAAGATATGCAAATTAATGGTCAGCCACCTTATCAAGGGTCAAATTCTTTAATGTATTCAGAACTGTACTTGTAGTGATGCCGAATGATAATGTGATTGATTATAGAAAAAAAGATGCTTTATTTTTCTTCCTGTATGTTTTCAAAGTCAAGCCTAAAGCAAGCAACGAAAAAGAAAGTTTGTTTAGCTCAGATATGCTTAAGAGATTTTGGTCCTCAAACTCTTCAGAGATCTGTTGAATATGGTCTTTAAAATATTTAAGCCTAGGCAGTTTGGATGCTCAACTTGCTAGACCTGGATGGAGGTGGGGGTTTCTTGGACTTCCCACAGGACAGGGAACCCTGATTGCTTTTCGGGCTGAGGAGGGGGGGGACTTAATTGGGGGAGGGGGAGGGAAATGGGAGGCGGTGGCGGGGAAGAGACAGAAATCTTTAATAAATAAATGAATTTAAAAAAAACAAAAATAAAATAAAATATTTACGCTTACTAAGACAGATCCCAGCTCCTAACAGTGACCCCAAAATCTCCACAAAAATGATGAAGCATGATGACTCCCTCTGGATATTGGTAACATTAACCACTGGGTACATTGTCCCCATGCTTCACCCACTGCCAGGACTCTGCCCAACTGTGACCAACCAGGACACTGGAGAGCTGATTCACCCACCTGCCTAGACAAAGTAAGATCAGTCCCCCTCAAGTTCCTCCACCATAGGAAATGCCTCTCAGGTCTCCTGAACCTGGTGTCCAAAGATTGATACTGCCCTGGTACCTCTGACTCAGATGATGCCATGGAGACCACGAGAGTCTGGGACAACCATGTAAGTAATGGGTAAATCTCTGTCATTTTAATGGATATATAGGTTATTTGAATTATACTTCCTGATATAATTTACCCTTTTCAGATCTCTGACAGCATTGATGGCTAGGCCAACTATAGCTTTGTCAGTTTAACAGCAGGAGGCAAACAGATCCTCCCCACAAGGCCTCAGCCACCTTGTTAGTACATTTCACATCTAAAAATTAAGCAATGCTTTTTCTACATCTACTAGGTCTTCTGTTGAGAAAACGCAGACAGGTTTGACTTGCTAACAGGCTTCATATTAAAGGACAAATCAAGTGAGAACTTGCTTTGGAAGGATTGTTCTCCATAACAGTTCCTCACATCTCTGGTAAGTGATCAGATGGAAAGAAAAAGGTTTCAAGCCTATGAAAGTTTCAAGGATCTAAGAAAGTGATGTATGAAGATCTGAAGATATGAAAGCTTTAATAAACTTGAAAACTAAGAAAATGATTTAAGGTTTATAAATGTAAGTCGTAAAGGTATAAAACTGCAGCTTCAGTTATGTGAAAAACTGGGAAATGCTTCAGATTGCTTTCCCCTTTCATGCTATTGTTATACAAAGATTTCAAAAGTTCAGTGTTTTAACATTGATCAGCGGAGTTCTGATAAGCAGGCAGAGCACTGACTGCTTCCTGTTTACTCTTACAGCTCAATAGTTTAAACTTCCTTTAGTTGACTTCTAAGTATAGACTTGAAGGTCATTCTCCTTGAGCAAAAGCATCTCTGTCTAGTCTATCTATCTGACTCTCTGGACAGAGGGAAAATGTACATGCTTTTTAACCCAAAGCCGTAGCTTTTGCTAGGACCAAAAGGTGTGAGTCTACTCCAGCTGTTTTACACTGTGGATTTCAGCACAGATTACAAACAATGGTGATAAATAAATGCTAATATATCTCAAATGTTTATTTCTTTGCAAATAAAAGTTTCGTGTAAGCTTCAGGGAATCAAGGGAATCAGAAGACTTGGATCCACCTGTCACAGGTTAAAGGGACTCCAGAGAAGTACAGCCTATGTTTCCCCCATGTATCTGTTGTGAGGATGGGATCTCTCTTTCCCATGGTCTTGGGTCTCCTTCTTTTCTGCAGTTAATAGGACTTTGAGCCTGAAATTCCCAAATGTGAGATCTTTCTTTACTTTCTAAACTTTAACTTATGTCCCTAGTCTATTTCTGTCTCAGCAGATTTCCACTTGGCTGACAGACACCATCCAGGAAACAGCTGCTGAGGGCAAGCTGCTCCAGATGACTGCAAGCCCTGGAACTGCTGGAAGCTGATGCGAACCAGTCCAACCTATGTGATTGCTCCCTGTCTCTTCAGACAGGTCAGCCAATCAGAAGCTTCTGGTGAATGCCCCACTGCTGGAATCCTCTCCTACCTTTTGGCTAGTATTCTAACCTTTCTGGGCCCTGACAGTGGCACCCTAATTTCAGCAGGAAGTGGTTACAGAAGAGAGTATGCCATGCCTTGTCCATCAACATGCTAGAATGTTAGATCAAAAGGAAACTCCCTGGCATAGGGGTCTAAATGGCTACCACAGTGCCTATTGGCATACCAGTAAGGTATCTGTTTTTAAAAAAATAGACCCGGATCTATCAACAAGGAGGTACATTAGCAGAAATAACTCTACAATATGATAGCATACTAGACCTGCTATAGGTAAAGTAGAAAGGTTATTACATAGTTGTAAAAGAAAATTGATGTTTCTATACAAACCACTGAGGAATCATTAGAAATATTCTGGCTGTACTTTATAAAAGAATTTTTTTTTAAAAAAAAGGGAGGGACCTGATATGAAATAAATGACTGGTACCCATTCTCATTTTCAGGCTCCTCCTAGATAGTAACTCTGATGTCACCCATTGCAGGGCCTTTGACCCTTCTGTTTCTTCTAACTACGGTTGGCTCTTGCATCATTACTGCCTTAACTAGATAATTCATCTCTGTGTACCACTAAAATGATTGTTGGTAGATCCCAATATAAACAGACACCCATCACATAGTCAAGGATTTGACTCAGGATACCATGCAAGGGGGAAAATATGAGACCAAAACAGGAAGAACATCAGGATATATACTCGCCCCTGACGGAAACTGATTAGAAATACAATGTCTTTGTGGGTTTCTTTTTAAGCCTCTGAAAAATGTGACTCCTGAACATTCTCTGGGAACCCAAGGATGCTCCTGGTCAGAGCCAATTCTCCTGACCTGTATTTTGCTTTAAATTTGGCTCAAAATTGAGGTAGCGGTCTTATTCTCCACCAGTAAGGCTAACACTAACCCTCTAAAACTGTAAGCAAGCCCACAATTAAGTGTTTTCTGACTTGGGATTCCCCTCTGTATGCTGTGAATTTCATTGGTTAATAAAGGAACTGCTGTGGGAGTATAGCAGAGCTATAGGGGAACAGAGCTATAGGGGAAAACTAAACTGAATGCTGGGAGAAAAGAGGCGGAGTCAGAGAGAAGTCATGTAGCCCTTCTAGAGACAGATGCTAGAAACTTGCCAGTAGGTCACAAGCCTCATGGTAAAATATAAAATAATGGAGATGGGTTAATTCTAGATGTAAGAGCTAGCTAGCAATATGCTTAAGTAATTGGTCAACACTGTTTTAAATAATAGTTTTTGTGTGACTATTTCTGGGCTAAGCGGCCAGGAACCAACAAGCGGCCTCTCTCTCCCCTACAGTTTTCTTTTATAAAGAGTTGCCTAGGTCGTGGTGCCTCTTCACAGCAATAGAGAACTAACTAAGATAAATCCATTATTACCAAATGATTATTTTTTCATAGAGTAAATTTACCAAAGTTTCTAGAAGGGAATCCTGGAACTGTATGTCACACTAAAAACAAGATCATTTTAGACATTTGCTCACAATTATCTTTTGATAACAGTTCATTTAAAGCAAGGCCACAGATCTCTTTCACGTTGACTCCTCTGGTAGCTTACCGGTACATATTCTTCTTTTCTAAACTCAAATATGAGTAAATGTGTTGAAAGGATGATGGACTTAGCCATATTACACTTTCTTTTTCTCTAGCAATCACTAAAAACTGCATAGAAAAATTTTACTATGGTTTGCCAAACCATCATATTCCCTATTGCAGGAGATAGATGATTCATAAATTCAATCAAAAGTGGGTGAGTGAACAATGGACCTATAGGTAGCCAGAAAAGCATCATCAGGCTTGGAGACTGTTGAGAATGGAACCTCTTTTCACAGGTAGCTTTGGCCCTTACCTCCTATTTCCCTAGTAACCCTAGAAAGGGAGGGGGAATCACAGTTTCCCCCTTAAGATTTAAGTGATTGTATAAAAATGTGGAAGTATCAAGGCTTTCTGAAGCTCCTTAAGAGAAAGCTACTTTCTTGTAGTGTCAGAAGAATGGGATCTCTGGATACACACATGAAATTCTGCCCCACTCCAAAGAGGAGAACATTGCACACTATTGTCCCCTCCCTTCAGAGTTAATCCAGCTGCTGCTCACCATCTAGCCAGACCACCCTCATGGGAAACCCGATTCCACTGAATACATTCTGGGGAGCAGGGAGGAATAGTTAACCCCTTAAAGAGACAATGTGTTTCTCATTCACAAGAGCCCTTCCCTTGGTGCAGCCATTTCCAGAACTTCTGCCATGCCACGCTGCTAAGACTGCCAACTTTTCTAACTCGGGAGAGACTGTGGCCCTTCCTCTTTCTCCTTCTGCTCTTTCTTTTGGATTCTGGCAAGAAGCTTAACACTCAGGTCTTCTTTCACTCTTTCTCAGAAGCCTTCTTCCTGTTATAACAAGGAAAATGCAGGTCAGAGCGGAAGGCTAAACACACAAGGCTCTTAGAGAAGGAAGCTGACATCAAGTTACCCTTGAGTTAGCTTTATTAGGAGAGAGAGCCTGTGACAATGGAAAGGATGGCATAGTTGGTCATTAAACTAGACTGTAACTTCATAAGAGAGATAGCTTGGGGTGGGGGGTATAAAGAGTTTCCCTGGAAAGAGAGACACTTCACTAGGAGAAACAGTGTCAATCACAAGAGTAAGAGAGACAGCCCTCACGTACAACATGATGGGGGCTGAAAAGAAAGAGCCTCAGAGAACTCCCCAAAAAACACAGACAAAGAAATAGCTGATGTTTATGGCCTTTATACAGGGTGAGGGGACATTTCTTAGCACATGATTTATGTATCAAGAAGCCAGGTTCTAGCTAGGACCATACGTTTATCTTATATCTATGAGAAGAAAGGACTGGGCTCATGTTTTCCCTGTAAGATCTGCGTGCTCTAACACACATTGGAGACCTGCCAGCTGCAGGGGAGGTAACCTGTTTTCGGGGAGAGGAAAGCAGGTATTGGTGATCTAATGTCCCATGTAGTCATCCAGCTGTTTGCCAACTTCCATTATTAAGCACACCAGAGGTGTGGCTATCTCTTTCCCCTGCACCATTCCCTTTTCCCAGAAGCTGCTGAGAATAACACCTGGTGTGCCCTGAAATTTCTCCCAAATTCTACAAAGAAAAACATTATCCTCATGCTTCCTTCCAAACCTTGCTAACAAGACTAAGAACTCAGAAGGGAGTCATGGTTTCCCTGGTAACAAAGCCATCAAAAACAGAATAGTGCAGGCTGGTAATAAATATTTATAAATATTATTAATATATGCATTAGGTAAAAGCACTTGTTGCCAAGGCTGATAGCCTAGTTCAATCCCAGAACCTGCATGGTGGCAGGAGAGAATGGACTTCTGCATGCTGTCCTCGGGCCTCCACGTGTGCACTATGGTGTGTGCCCAGATACATTCATGCACATCCATGCTCACACATACGTGAATACACAAAAGGTAAATAAATATGCAGCAAAAGTACTTTTAAAACTTTCTAAAACATTTATGGTATAATATATAATGTTTATCATATTATAATATATAATAATAGCTCTGGGATGCTAGGGACCCGAATAAATATCCATAGAAGAAAGCATCTCAAAAAATCAATTTGAGGAGGTCAAATTATGCGTGATTTTTTCTCCTGTTCTCTTTCTCCAAAATGTCCAATATGTCTCCATTGGTGAAGCTACTTAGAATGAAATGAATGACCACCAAAATGAAGAATGTTCTCAATTGAGGCTGTGCACCAAAACGCAGATGCCGTTGAGCCACATTTACACCCCACACCCCAAATTCTTCACATCTCACCATGCAAATCCCTTGATGTGAGCACCCACTCTTCTGCCGGTGTTTCGCCTTTGTCCTGGTGCTTTGATTCTGTTGACTGTTTCTAGATCCCCTTCATCCCTTCTCTCAGTCTGATACAGAATGATGGTTTCATTTGTTCAAACAGCCTCGGCCCCTTATGCTAGGCAGGAGGTTAGCTCTGGGAAGGATGATAACTCCCCTGCAAAAGAGAAAAAAAAATACTAGGTGGTACTAGGTGGTGATGGTCCATTCTAGCACCCGGTCACCTCAAGGCAGCCTCAGAGAGTTCCCCACCACGGCAGTCTTTGAAGGTTGGTTACCTTTTCTCTGAGAAAGCTTTTCTGTTTTAGCATCTCTAAACCTTTCTACATATTTTTGCATATCTATTTATAACAGACTGAATTCTGGGTAAAATGGGCTCGCGAGGGGAACACATCCCTTTCTCAGACATGCCCATCCTAGATGAAGGTATGGGGCAGGGGGAGGGGTGTTGTAACATAAAAAGAGGGTTAGGTACCTGTGTCTGCTCAGCCCCAGTGTCTGCTTGCTTCCTTATTCATTCAATTTAAACTGTTGACAGCTTTATCTGCTACCACTTCCTGCCTAAGTTATCCTCCTTCAGGAGCAGAAAACCCAAGGCAGACACCAGAGAGAGGAAAATTATGATGCAGCTCTTCCCACCTTCCTTGCTTCACCCAAGCCTTCCATGAATTCAGCCCTCGGCTTAGCTTCATTTGAGGAACAGGCTCGGAGTTTCATTTGAGAAGCAGACTTTAAGTCTGGAAATTTTTTAGTGACTGTTTTCAGGAGTCTTCTGGAAGCCCCCGGCCAAGCTCAAAATGAAAACATAAACAGGGTATCCCTGTTTAACCTCAAGTTGCTAAGGTGGTTGAACAGTTAAAGAAGCTGCAGAATTCACAAGAAGCAGCTGGAAAGCAGAGCGAGTTAGCAGAGAAAGACTGGAAAAGCCCAGCCGTAGGCCGTGAGAAAGGACTAGGGCCGGGTACAGAGGGACTCACTACGTCTAACGGTGACCTGTGGCTCCTTGCAATACTAAAACTCCTCTCTGAGTTGCTAGTGAGACATGTGATACATGAAGTTGTATGTGGAACTACATGTAAGAACATGCTTTTGAAATGAGCCTATTGTGGCCAAAGAGTGGATTTTTAATTTTCAGATATAGCAACAACTAACTCAACTTAAAATTTAAAATACGACCTTAATGTCTTTTGGCCATTTGAACTTCTTCTGTTGAGAATTCTCTGTTCAGCTCAGTGTCCCATTTTATAATTGGGTTGATTAGCCTTTTACGGTCTAGTTTCTTGAGTTCTTTATATATTTTGGAGATCAGACCTTTGTCAGTGCGGGGTTGGTGAAGAATTACTGTGACAACTAGAGTGTCTGAGGAATTAACTAAAATACTTAATTACAATGTGATTAAATTGTCCTTCAATTTGAACAGTAAGTAAAGTAAGTTTTGTAAACGGAAAATGAAGGTACGTTAGGGACATTATGAGACAGCTTTTCCAAGCAAAGGAAAAAGGGGTATTCCCAATTCCTAGTTGGTGGTGACTTGGCTTTCCTATGGCAGATGAAAGCAGAAAAGGGGGTGAGGGGACTCCCATATATCTGGTTAAAGGGAGGACTAGAGAGATACATTCAGTGAGATGCTTGGTTGTGATGAGCCACAAAGAAAAAGGTCCACGGACCACCCAAACTCAGAGCTGAATTCTTCAAATAAACAATCGTTAAAGGAATCATTTCTTGTAACTTTGTCCAGCTATGAAACCAGCTTGGATTTAAATTGAAAAATGAAAATCCATTTTAAATAGAGATGTGAAAACATTAATTGCAAGTTTAGATATAGAAGTTTTGTTAGAGGCTGGAGAGATGACTGAGGAGTTTAAAGCACTGGGCTCTCTTCCTGAGTCCTGAGTTCAATTCCCAGCCCCCACGTGGTGGTTCAAAACCATTTATAACAGTATACTTATGCAGCCCGCTGCCCTCTTCTGGTGTGCAGACATAAACGCAGAGAAAACACCCATATACATAAAAAACATAAACTAATAGTGGTACATGCCTTTCATCTTAGAGGCAGAGGCCGTCCAAGGACAGCCAAAATCTACACAGTGAATTCCAGGGCAGCCATAACATTTAGTGAGACCCTTTCGGAAAAGAAAGTGGGGGAGGAGGAAAGAAGAAAGGAAGAATTAGAAAATTTTGAGGAAAGTCAAATGGTCACCATACCATTGACGATTGACTAGGGATCCCAAGATTTTTTTAAATATCTTAATTAACTTTCCATGAACACTATGACTCTGTATTGTCTCAAAGAACTTCCTAAATAAAAAAGAAATGATCTTTCACAGCTGAAAACGTTGGGCTTGGGGTGTGCCTTTTGGTTATCTTTAACTGCCAAAGAGTAATTTAGCATATGATTGCAACAAAGAGTGTTTCAGTTATTTTAGATCAAAACTTCAGATTTACTGGAATTTTAAACAAGAATCATGTTTTTCTCATGACTTTATTATAGCATGTGAGACTTACTGAAAATACTTGTGCTTTTTTATTTCTGAAACTATTTTATTTCTGAAATGTTTTTTGTTTCTGAAAAGTCTTGATTGGTGAAAATCAGCCAATCAATATTTATGAGTTCTAAAAGACACATATTGACTTCAAGACAGAAGGTAGAAACTACTGAGGCAGCTTATGGCAGGGGCACTACCCCTGTGGCCCCTAACTCCCCCAAAAGTCACAGTTTCGGGAGTGTTTTGCTGGAGGCAAGAATGTTAGAAAGAGTTCTGGCTCCTAGATCTTTATTATCCCTTCTCTGGAAAGTGTACCTTTGACTGCATGTATCTTGTGTAGGACAATTCTGTATTGTGTCAATTATGTTTTAAATAAACGCTGATTTGTCAGTAGCCAGGCAGGAATTATAGGTGGGAAAACCAGACAGGAAGTAGAGGCAGGACAAAGAGAATAGGAGAATTCTGGGAAGGAGGAAGCCCATTCCTCCACAGTCCTGCCCGGACACGGAAGAAGGCAGATGTGACCTGCCCCACTGAAAAAGGTACTGAGCCATGTGGCTAACATAGATAAGAATAATGGGTTAATATAAGTTATAGGAGTTAACAAGAAGCCTGAGCTAATGGGCCAATCAGTTTATAACCTATGGAGACCTCTGTGTGATTTTCTTTGGGACCTAACGACTGTGGGAACTGAGCAGGACAGGAACCCCAACAAGCAGGCCCTCATGTTATATGTATCTGTGTGACACTCCTCTCCAGAACCTGATCCTCCTGGGATTTTGAAAGTGGCCCTCGGCATTTCACCAATTTCAGCCCATTTCCCAGGCAACCTTAGTGCCCTTTTGGGGGGAGTAATGTTACAAGAGCCCAAATGGCCATCACTGATGATGGACCCCTCCTTTCTGGAATCTACCTCTGGTGCTGTGTAAAGACATGACCATCCCATCTTTTCTAAAGATTAAGACATTGCAACAGCTATTCCCTTCCTTAAGGGTTAATTCACCTGGGACTGTCAGTCTCCTAGTGTGAGAGTAAAAGTTATGCTTTAATTACTGTGCATAAGAGACCCATAAAACAAAAATGCCCTGCCCTAGGACATATAGTACTGAAATGCTGAAGGCTAATATTTATGTAAGATAACAAGCCACATGTTTTGTCCCTCTAAACAAGTTTGCTTGACCCTATTGCACTGGATGTTTTGATCAAATGTAAGTGGGAATTATACAGGTAGGAAGTACGTCAGGATATATGTTTGCCTCTGATTAGACCAAGTGGAAAATATGTAGCCTTATGGGTATCTGTATATGATGGGTATATTTTAAAGTATCTGCAAAATGTGACTTCTTGCCATTTTCTGGGAACTCTGCAATGGACCTGGCGAAAGTCTGTCATCCTGACCAGTATTTAATTAAAGCTTGCTTCAAATTTGACTCAAAATTGTGATAGTGATGTTATTCTTGCCCACTGGGATTAACACTAGCTAAGAGACCACCCCATAGGAAGGCTGCCATGCTAGGATACGGGAGGAATAATTCCCTCCTTAATGACATCACTTGCTTTCCTTGCCAGAAGCCCCACTCTCTAAGTCTGTTGCAGAGTTTCTGTCATGCAGCAGCACAGAGCCTCTTCGTTTTCCAGTTCTTGTCTTTTCTTCTTGCCATCTCTTTCCTAAGCAAGCTTTTCCTAGCACATTGAATGTCCTCACTCTTTCTCTGAAGCCTCAACTCCACCCTCTTTCCACCCCTTTTCATAACTGGCCTGCCCTACTATTTTTCTCTGACACTTCCTGCTAAGTATCTTTTTGAGTTCCTTTATCAACAAGACTAAAACCCCAATGATAGGACACTGCCCTAGTCAGGATGGCCAGCTCTGTGATGAAACCTAGATCAAAGCACCCTGGGGAGGCGAGGGCTTAACTGGATTACACCTCCACATCACTGTGCATCCCTGAAGGGAGTCAGGACAGGGATTCAAACAGGGCAGGAACTTGAAGGAAGAAGCAGATGCAGAGGCCATGGAGGGGAGCTACTTACTAGCTTGCTCTACATCCTGCTTTTTTATAGAACCCCAGCACCACCTGCCCAAGGATGGTACCAGAAAAAGAACTTTTCATCACTTAAATGCAATTTCTTTACTTTCTAGACCCTCTCTCATCAACCACTAATTAAGAAAATGCCCATGCCAAGCAGTAGTGGTATATGCCTTTAATCCCAGAAATCAGGAAGCATAGATAGGTGAATCTCTTAGTACAAGACCAGCCTGGTCTACAGAGTGAGTTCCAGGGCAACCAGGATTTCACAGAGAAACCCTATCTTGGAAAGCAAAAGCAAAACAACAACAAAAAACACCTTACAGGCTTGCCTACAATCCAATATTATAGAAGCATGCTCTCATTTGAGGCTCCCTCCTCGCCAGTGACTCTAGCTTATATCAAGTTGACATAAAACTAGTCAGCAAAGACACCAACTTCCCTAGCCCATGACAGGGCACCCCAAAATTTCTAATAACACTAATTTATAAAATAAAGAAACAAAAGACAAGGAACCCTGATTGTCTAGAACTGTTTTAATATTCATTGGTTGAGTTGCAGGTGAAGTTTCGCTAGTATTTACTATACTGCTAACTTCAATGTTAATTGTCTTGAACCAAAAGGAATGCCTGTCAAATACCCAATAATGCAACCTAAAATCCCAGTATACTGGCTTGACTCATGCCTCTTCACTTGTGTCCCACTACACATAAACAACTTTGATTTTCAAGCTACAAAGAAAAGGCTCATCATAATCAACTTAGATATGTGAATTTGTGATTGTGAATTTGACATTTTTATAGTACAAATCAATAATAATGATTTTCACAAATTCTCTAACTTGACGTGAAATACGGCTTTTTAACAATAATGGAATGCTATGTAAATTGTTTTCAACACTACAAAAAATGTATTAATGTTTTATTAATAGGCATAAACATCAAGATGCTTTTTAGCCTCCGTGGTTTCCTTTGAAACTGCATTTAAGAGTTCCCAGCTGTCACAATGATTAGATGTATTTAATCTGGACAGATATGGTTTTGAAAAATCATGGCCACTTCTTTTCAAAAAGCAGACTGGTCCTAACACAGCTAAGTTCCTCTCATCCACATGGATGGCGTGTTCTTGTGAACTATGCAAATGCATGCAGTAGGGTGAACAGCGAGCATGATCAAGCTGACTTAACTGGCACACATCACACACCCTACTCTGCCTGCAGAATAAACATTTTTCATGTGTACTTTGTGCATTTACCAGCATTTATTATATAGTGATTCTTAAAGCAGCTTAAGTAATTTTCAACGATGGGAATTACCAAAGGTGCATCCTAAATTGCATGAGGTTGTTTACTGTATAGTCACAATAATGGGAGAAATTAGAAGCACTAGAAATGCTCAATGCCAATAGAATACTCAAGCATACAAAAATGAATCAGCTAGCTTTGTCTCATGTAATCATTGTAATAGCAAGTATAAAAATCACAAATCTCCATATGAAATAATAGCACAGAAAAACATAGCACCCAAATAATTTATAAATCTGAACATTTAAAAGCAACACTACTTGAAAAGTGATAAATTAGCAACTTCTTTCCTTAGGAAGAAACTTAAAAAGTATTTAATTTTTTATTTTATTTATTTATTCATGTTTGTGTGTGTGTGTGCATGTGTACTCACTAAAATGCAATACTAGGAGTTTTTATAAAATACTCTTTAGCCTGACTATTACAGTTAATAAACGTTTTCTTTACCTCCAGAATAGTAGAAAGAAATTGCATTTTTGTCTGTTTTTTATCCATTTTTAAAATATAATAAGGTAAAATCTAATTTTAGAGGGGAGAAAATGAGCTGCTCAGCTCGTTTGTTCGGGTTCAATACAGGAAGAAATAGGATGAGAAATAAAACATTATAGACACTCGGTGTCGCATTTGCACGCTTGGATCTTATTTTGTTTGGACCAAGAATGTGTGAATATTGTCTACCTATTGGCAGATTTAGAGATACTGTGCTCTCAACATCCCTAGTAGCCTCAACTTTTAATTGGATGCTAAAAAAAAATCACTTGCAGTCATCGGAAAATTCAATATTATAAGTAAAACGATAATAAGCAAGAAGTCTTCAGAAAGCAATATTTACTTAAAGAAAAAAAGACTAAATTGGTTCACCAGGGAGAGGAAAGTGAATTACCTTCCTCAGAGCACTATGCTCTCAATAAATGTGTTTCAAGACAGAAATAGCAGGCAAAATCACAGAGCAACTTTGGCTGGCTGGCTGGCTGTCTTTCTCTACAAAGTGGCACAGCTTCAGGAAGGTCAAGAAAAAAAAACCCTCCATTTTGTTCATCTGAGCTTACTGTTTGTTTAAACATCTGTCATGGCTTTTACTTTTGCTAACTGGTATTTTGTTGCCTTTGAAAGCTGCCCTGTCTTTCAGGAGTCAGCACGATCATCTGCAAAAACACCGCTCTCAAACTGAAGCTTAAATTGATGCTGACTAGTGTATCTGTAACACAGTCTGTGAGGTTTAGCTCAGCACAACACACCATGTGAGGTCTATCTCAGCACAACACACCCTGTGAGGTCTAGCTCAGCACAACATTCCCTGTGAGGTCTAGCTCAGCATAACACAACCTGTGAAGTCTATCTCAGCACAACACTTTCTGTGAGGTCTATCTCAGCATAACACTCCCTGTGAGGTCTAGCTCAGCATGACACAACCTGTCAGGTCTAGCTCAGTACCTTCCTGCCCAGGTTCCTAGGGCAACTTCCTATGGAATGACAGGCAGTGTGGGTTATGAGCTCATGAGAACAATTTTGGTGTGGTAATGGCTGTCATCTTTATCTTGCTTTGACTCCTTTGCTTTCCACTCACAAAAGTGCGAGGCTTGACTGAAAGCCATGGAGAGGGCCGGCCTGCGCTGGCCTCACTCCTGACACTGCATATTTTCCACTCACTGCCCCTTGCTCTCAGGGTTTGGGATTTAGGTGGAAGGGCAAACATCAGCTGGAGCCCTGTGAACTGTCAGCCACCACGGGTAGACTTAGGGACCTGGAAATTACAGGCAAATGAGTCAGCAAAGCATGGAACACTACTCTGCTTGTAAGCACATCATAGAGCAAAGTAAATCAAGTGTCCATGAGATCGGAGGGGGAGTAGAGAAAATAACCATTGCTGTTGACTTAGAGTCAGGAAATGATTATTGGAAATGGGTGTTGCCATAAATGGTGGAGAGGTCACACAAGTGCCACCCGAGTGCTCTGTGAACAATCTCAGCTTGTACTAGTCCAGGAACAATGTGGGGAGCAAGGGCAGTCCAGTGTCCGGATCAGTGCTCCCTGCATGACGAAAGCATAATTGAACAATTCCGAGTCTCCTCTTTGGTAGAATCATGCAGTTACTCATCCTGAGAATGCTGTGCTGTGTAACCAAGGTGTCTATACACATGTTTTCTCAGTATTTCACAGAATACAGAAGAAAGGATGTATTTTTATGAAGTTTCACTCCATTCTTTTTAAATGTCTTTCTAATTTTTGATTGTGTATAAATTGAGGGGGTTATACACACGTGTGTGTAGGTGTCTGCAGAGGTCAGAGGAGGCCATCTGATCCCCTGGAGCTGTAGTTATGAAAGGCTGTAAACCATCTGCATGGGTCTATTGGGACCAAATTCAGGTGCTCTGCAGCAAAGCAACACAACTGAGTCATTGCCAGCTTCTCAAGCCTTTCTTTAGGACCTCGGATCAACAACTACTTGAACAAACCCTGTATTAGTTTGTTTTGTGGGTTTTTTTTTCTGATAAAACACTAAGTAAAACCAGTGTGGGGAGGAAAGCATTTATTTCGGCTTATACTTTACAGTGTGTCATCAAGGGAAGTCAAGGAAGGAACTCAAGCAGGAATCTGGAGGCATAAACTGAAGCAGAGTCTGTGGAGGAATATTATGGAATATTACTTTAACTAGGCAAAGATGTGTTACGTTTTTTTTATGCTGCATTTGTTTAACTATGTAAAGAGGTATTGCTGTTTCACCTTGCCTACCTAAGGCACCTGATTGGTTTAATAAAAAGGTGAATGGCCAATAGCTAGCCAGTAAAGGGATAGGTGGGGCTGGTGGACAGAGAGAATAAGTAGGAGAAAGAGAGAGAGAGAATGAGAGACAGAAGAAAGAGAGGGAGACTCCCAGGTCCAATCAGGCAGGCAGTCACCAACCAGCAGGACACAGAGTAAGACATACAGAATGAAAGAAAGGGAAAAATCCCTGAGACAAAACAGAAAAAGAAAAGCAAAATGAATCAAGCTATAAGAGCTAGTGGGACAAGCAGAAGATAAGCCGGAACAATCATAACTAATATTAAGACTCCATGTCTTGATTTGGGTGCTGGTTGGCGGCCCAAAAGAAAGTATGCAACAGAGAAAAACTGAGTACTGGTTTGCTCCCTCTGGCTTGCTCAACCATCTTTCTTACACATTGTAGATCTACATTCCTGGAGATGGCATCAGCATAGTAGGCTAGACCCTCCTAAAGCAATTAAAAACAAAAAATGCCTCACAGACAATCTGATCTAGGCAATTCCTCAGTTCTCTTTTCCCAAGTGACCCTGGGTTTGTCAAGTTTACAGCTAACGCTAACTAACTATGACATCGTTGTGTGGCATTAAACCTGGGAAGTATCTTACTAACCTAAGATATGGAATCAAGAAGAGACTGAAGTACAGGCACCACCAAGTCCAACTTGGTGAGCCAATGAGTTGTCCTGGGGGTTACTTACAGGAGCAGCAATGACTTAAAGACAGCTGCATCACTAAAACTTACCCAACATTGATAACAGCTCACGAAAGCTGACATCCTGACACACACTGCACACTGCAGGCTGCTCACTGGGAGGAAGCATGCCCTTTGCAGCCAGCTCAGTTGGTCTGATGCTCTTCCAGGAAGCTTGGCTTATCTCTTTCTTCCACACCAGCTCATCTTATCTGAGAGTATCTCTCAGCCATCTTTACTGGAGGGAAGGACCTAATGAATCTGGTCAACTTCAGGAACTTCCTGAAGGTATTTTGAGTTGTTTATTTCCTGAGCTTAACAAAAGTTCCTATAAATGTTTTAAGCTCCCCTTAAATGCATGTATGCTTCTCCTTATGAAGCAGGCAGTTATCAAGCTTAACATGTGGTCCATTAGATATTAAATACACTTTTTATATACTTCTGACTCCATACCAATAAACTAGAAATAAAAGTTTGCATGTGACTAATGTATAAGATGTTTGTGAAGAGCAAGTGAAATAATACTAATAAAGTCATTGTCAGAGCTAAAAAAGATTATACAATAACATTTTGATCACACTGTGGCTAACTCAGGGTATCTATAATCAATATCTGCTAGATTCTGGAATAACTGATGCCTTGAAAGTTGTCTAACTGCTCGCTGTTAATTGTCATTTCGTAGGTCGCAATGCCATGCTTTGGTGAGTTCTTGTGTTTTTAGGACATGGAATACAGTTCTTTTAAAAGTAAAGCATAATAGTTGTCAGGGTTGGGTGTTAAATATGCAGGACTAAAATGTACATGGATTTATGCCTATGTACATGTAGGAAATTCCACATACATGCACACCCTTTATTGTTATTGGCCAATGTTAAGAAATTGAGCCATTCTCTCCCTTTTTAAATTTCATTATTTGTCTTAGAAAAATTTGTTCATGTATACATTGTGTCTTAGTCATATCTACCCCCGACTTCCCCATCCCCCTACTCTCCCAGGACTTCCCATCACATGTTCCTCTCAATTTCTTGTCCTCTTATAATTTTTTGATTTATTTATTCACTTTTAACCCACTGAGTATTCTCTGCTTTGAAAATTATTTTTTATATTTTCGGTTTATTTTCTATATATTAGTGTTCTGCCTACATGTATGTGTGTGTGTGCACTGCAAAGTGCATGAGGCCCACAAAGGTCAAAAGAAGGCATTGGATCCCCTAGAACTGGAGTTACAGTTGTTTGTCAGTTACCATGGTGGTTCTAGAACCAAACCTGTGTCCTCTGCAACAGCAACAAGTGTTCCAAGTCACTGAGCCATCTCTGAATCCCCTATCATCTCCCCTTTTAAAGAATTAGTATGTGATTATAAGTATTGCCGTAAATCTTAAGTAACCTGTTGCATACTCTTGTCAAGGAAAATGCTCTGACTTGGTGATGTGTCTTCTGCCCCTAGTCACCTAATTCAGTCCTGTCATGTGTTCCCTTTCTCTGACCCACGAACAAGATACAGGACTCAGTTCTGAGAAGAGAGGCTATGAGAAAAACGAGGCGGCGCCTGTCCTTGGGGTAGTTTTATTTACAAGTTCTGACTCATTTGGATTCAGGTAAGTCGGGGTATAAATTAGACAGTCTCTGCTGGGCAAGTTATACTGATCCAAAAATGGAGCAGGGCAAAAGGAGATGTGACGGCCACATACACTGATTCATCGTGGCCACAATTAGACTTTCTCCATCACCTGCCAAGTGTTGACAGTCCTGGGCGGGCATCTGCACGGCCTCTCTCATAGACTTCGTTGACTTCTGGTAATCTTCCTCAGTTACTGAACATTATTGATCCCGTTTCCACACATCGCGGTGTAATCGGCTTCTCCTCAAGCGTCCCCATGGACACCAGAGAGCAGCTTGACCTGTTAAATAAGCGGAGTTGATTCCTGCTAATATATTCTCTCTGCTAGTTGGAGAGTTAGACACCACCAACTGAGGCGACTTATAATTTGTTCTTAAAATAGGACAAATGAATTTAGATGACCTACCCCTATGGGTCCATATCATTGACAATCAGTCAGCAGTCTAATTGGTATCAAAAGGGATTGTGGGACAGAGAAAGACTTACACACAAGAGAAAACTAGGCCAAAGGGTTCTGGAGTCATTGAATCTAAATCCTTCAACTATCCCTTGCTAGGTATTAGAAATTGCCAATAAAAACAGAAATGCATAGCACAAACATTCAGCCCTCTGTGTATTCCAAATATAAATTTATTAAAAAAATTTATCATTGTGGGACATTAGTGGTCCTGCTTATGGTATATACATAATCTCCATTTAAAAATAAAATTTAAAATTCAAAATGCCTACAGGAAAATAGCACATTAAAATAAATCCGTCTTATGATCTCACTTCCTAATATGTTATGAGAGTTAAATTCTCCTATATCAAAAGAAAGTAAATTTCAACATCTTCCGTCATCCAGCCTTTGTCCTTTGGACTGCCATTGTCTTCATATTAAATACTTTCCACTGTTTTCTGACTGAGTCTGCTCCAAGGGCACATGCTACACCTAAAGTTCTGCAAGTAGTGGGGACCCAAGAACAGCTATTGGTGAGAAAGGGCTCCAGAGTCTGCTGTGCTAGGTGCCTGTAATATTTCTCATGATGCCAGGTGGTTGGTGGTGCATGTCTTTAATCCCAGCACTTGGAGGCAGAAGTAGGTGGATCTCTGGGAGTTTGAGGCCAGCCTGGTCTACAAGAACTAGTTCCAGGATACAGTGAAACCCTGTCATGAAAACACAAACAAAAAATTTATTTCTCGTGACAATGGTATAAAAGTGTGTCCCCTTTTTTGCAAGGTATCACCAGTTTGATATTTTCCCTCCCTCTATGGTATTGTAACAGAGTTCCTATTTAAATTCTGCCCTTCTGTGTTCTGGGAGCAGACAATACCTTCAGACGTCATTGTTCTAGGAAGAAGCACAATTGGTACTATGCCTGCATCTACAGAAATCTTCAAAAGACATCAGTAAAAGAAACAGGGTAAAAGGGACATGCTTGGGTTAAGCTTCACCCTCCTGTGCGGTGAGAAAGAACTTGCGTCATCAGGCTATAAACACACCTTCCCTTGACAAGAACACCCCATTCCCCACATTCCGATTCCAAAGCTGCTGACCCAAAACACATCTCTCACCTCGGAGGGAGTAAAAGTCAGTTTATTCTAAACCAAAAGTGAGTGACCATGGCCCAGCTTCAGGTTGGCCCAAATGAAAGATTCCCACAGTTCATGCATTCTTACATCTCCTTTCTAATCCTTTCTTGACATTTATACTACGCTGGCTAACATGTCATAGTAAATCCTGTGTATGTCCCCATTATGTCCTAATCTCTCTAGCTTTAAAAATGACAAGCTCTATAAAGATCCAATTCATCATATTCCCCTTCATTCTCTTTAAATAAACATGTGTCACAAAATCAAGCAGCCCCTTTAGGTTACCCAGTAGTCACAAAGTACCCCAGTCTTCAAAAGGAGCACCCTAAGTCTCATTTGTAATCTTGGCTACTTAAAAGACTGAAACAAGCTGGGCGGTGGTGACGCACACCTTTAGTCCCAGCACTTGGGAGGCAGAGACAGGAGGATCTTTGAGTGTGGGGCCAGCCTGATCTACAGAGGGAGTTCCAAGACAGCCAGGGCTACACAGAGAAACCCTGTCTCAAAAAACAACACTCCTCTTCCCCACCAAAAGAATAAAAGGTAGCTCTTCACCTTAATTTTATTCTCTGGTTCCATATTTCTTCCCCAAACTTGCCTTAACCAATGAGCTTTTATTCTCTTTTTTTTAGGACAACAGAAGCTACCAGTAGCAAACTTCTAGAGACTGCCCGTTACCACAGCCCGCCCACCAGCACCAGTCAGTGTCTTTGACTTTCTACCTATTGCCATAGCTGAGGAAGTCTGAAGTCACCTGAGAACTGTCAGTGCTAGCTCAGAGCTTTGAGGAGCTAAATGCTCATGGGTCTTACTAATCTTTCCCAATTGCAAGGAGCTTGAAGAGCTTGGAAAGAACACTTGATTACCATGTGGTGATACCAAAGATTTTACTCTTAGTCATTAGAGACAACAGATCAGAAAGAGAGAGAGAGAGAGAGAGAGAGAGAGAGAGAGAGAGAGAGGAAGGGAAGGAAAGGGAGGAAGAAAGAAAGAAAGAAAGAAAGAAAGAAAGAAAGAAAGAAAGAAAGAAAGAAAGAAAGAAAGAATTTACAGCATTTACAATTGATCATGGGCCAGAACTTCAATCACAGTAATATGACCAACTGACTTAATAATTTACAAAAGCCACAAACCAGCAAAACATTGCCTCCTATAGATGATACCACTGAACATACATTGCACTGAAGCCTGAAGCTGTATCTGGCATGTATTTGTGTGTGTGTGTGTGCGTTTGCGTTTTTCTTTCTGATTTGTTAATTTCACGTGGGTCAAAGGAACAAATCAGGGCCAAGGGGATAGCTCAACTGGTAAAGGCGCTTGCTGCTGAGGCTGACTGAATCCCCAAGTTCCTCAGACAGAGTTGAGGGAGGAAGAAAAAAACCAGCAAATTATCCTCTGACCCCTACAAGTGCTTCATGACATATACATGACCCTTGAGACATGCATACACATGCACACAAACTAAGTAACTGTAATAAGATAAAAAAGAAATAAATTATAATATCAATTTTATTTTGTAGGAAATAAATATCAGCCTCCACCTCCCTCCCCCAAAATGGTCATGTCTTCTTCCCAGAAATTGTGAATAATTTTCTTTCCGGGAAAGGGAGACTGTTTTATCAGATGCAATTAAAGATTCTGGTATGGGGCAATTGTTCTGTGTGATCTGGGCTGGCCTTGTGTAATCACAGGGATCCTTTAAGGAGGAAGAGGAAGCAGAAAAATGAGACAGTAAAAAATTTGCCTACAGAAGAAGTCGTTGTGACTGAGTGTAGGACACACTCAGAACATGTTGGCACTTGAAAATGGTGAACCAACTACAATGACCTTGGGTGGACTCTGTAAGGCAGAAAAGGGAGGAAAATGGGTTCCCCGGCAACCTCTTCAGAGATGCTCAGATTTGCTGACCCCTTGATCCGTTCAGTGATACGATACTCAGATAGAGCCTCTAAGTATTTTTAAAATAACAAATTTGTTGTGTTCTAACCTACTTAACTTACGGCAATCTAACTATCATAAAGGGACGAAGCTGCTCACATACCTCCTACCCACTGCCACATGGAGCATGGGGTCAGGGAGGAGGGGGCAGGAGGCCTGAGCCATGCCACAGCAGAACGGGAGCATCCACTGATCTCATGGGCAGCTCTGTAGCCTTGTGGTCCTTCAGAAACGACTGCGCCAGTCCTTCATTTTCTCTTTCAGTCTGTCATTTCTTGACAAGAGATGAGCTACTTAAGGAAAGAGGAAGCTTCCTTCCACCCATGGAGGACAAAGCAAAGCAATGAGCCTCAGCCTCATTCCCTCCTGAGAGAATGTGCTCCTTGATCCCTCATCAAGGAGGGGCTCTGCAAGGTCACTGCATTCCCAGACACCACGCAGGGTGGCACTGTGGTGTGTCTGTCTGTATCTGCTGCACTTGCCTTTCTGATGGGCTTCAAAACTGTAAATGCTTGGAACAAAAATCTGCCATCTTACTGACACTTTTAAAAATAGAAATAAAACAATCTAAAGTGATGTTGACATAAAATCCTTCTTTCAGGACTTGCCAGGAATCTCATCAGTAAAGCTTCTTGCTGATAAGCCTGAGAACCTGATATACATCTCAGGGATCCACAATGGGGGAAGGAGAGAATCAGCTCCTGAAAATTCTCTTCCAACACACACACACACATGCACATACACATACATACACACATACAAAGTAAATATGTTTTCTAAGACATTAATAATAGAAAGCTAAATGCCAATATCCATCTCTCTTGGCCTCCTGACTGCAGATGAAATGTGACCAAATTAGCTTCCTGCTCCTGTTCTAATGACTGCCCCCCAAGACTGTCTGCACCCTCAAACTCTGATCCAAAACAGACCCTTCTGCAAGTTGCTCTTGTCAGGTACGTAGTCATAGCAGTGAAAGAAAATCAGTAAAACACTAGAGAGTGGAATTTACCCCCGTAGTGTGCTGTTCCGTGATGGATTCACTAGCCAGTGCTAGGGTCCAGACTGCTCTTGCTTACCGTCTTAAGACAGATCCTGTGCATAAGACTAATATCCTGTGACCAAGCCAGAACACAAGAAGACTATTTAGAGACCACACCCCCACCCCCGTTAGCTCTTACTCTTGGGCCTAATGAAATTCCTTATATAGAAATCACCAATTTCCTTTCTCTAGTTCCCCTGTCAGAACTGGAGATGTACATCAAATGCATTTCAGCATGTGCACAACCTAGCATCCAATCCCCAGCAATGAAAAGGGAGAGAAACAGAGAGAGAGAGAGAGAGAGAGAGAGAGAGAGAGAACTGCCTTTGCTATGCAAAGCCAACACATCTAAAGGAAGAAGAGCACCCTCTCCCCTCATCTGCATTCAAACAAGGATGGGGAAAGATAACCCTACTGAAACTTCCCGCCTGTGCTGTACACAGGAGCAGGCATTTCCAGAACCATCATCTTCTTCTCTTTCCACACTCCAATAAGGCATTTGAATATTCATTTTCGAGAAGAATAAAACAGTAGACACAGTAGATCAGTTAACTTGCCTAAGTCACCCACTAGAGGCTTGACATACTCATGTATATGTCTCCGATCCTGGCTTCTTTTCCATTGGCTCATGTTGTTTAATTGACACCTACCCTCCCCCAAATCCCTGGCCCCCAAATCCCTGGCTAAGGGGTTCAGTGCACTCCTTGCCTTCCATACCCCATTAATGCACTGCCTTTGTATGTAGAGTAGGGTGGCACCATTCTGTACACACCTCATCATCTCCTGATTAAGGAGTTTCAATATTCTGTTAGTCTATCATCTACAATCTGTGCTTTGACAAATCATCATATCCTGCCCAGAGACGTGAAATCCGAACAGGTCTTTCCCCAAGGAAGCTGTAGGACGTGAGCAGGGTGTGAGCACCACACCCTGATTGCATCATTCAGGGGAGCTATCCATTTGGTCTGGTGTTCTGAGTCTGTGCAAACCAGTTCCCCACTCCCTGGGCAGATCACTATGCTATCTCTTGAAGAGTTGCTTGGGAAATCAAACATTGGGTAAAAGTTGTGCCCTATATCCAGTGTTTGTGTTGCAAACCTTCAACCACACCTCTTAAAGAAAAACTATATATACAGACGGGAGATGATGACATATTCCCCAGTCAGAGTAGGTTGGTTAAATGGATTTGGTTTTAAAGAGTTGGAACAGAACCACATCCAGTCCACCTGTACACAAAGAAAACAATTGCCAGGAAAGAGAAACTCCTGGGAGGAGGGCTGGGTTGATCAGGGATAAGATACCTGAAGCTCCTGCGTAGATGCTAGAGTCAGAGCAGGATTCAAAAGTCTGTGCAGTGTGCTCCTGACCAATGGCCCCTTTAGTCCATGCTATTGGACCCTCCACATTTTTCTGCTTGCTTATGTACTAGTCAGGGTTCTCTAGAGGAATAGTACTTGGAGAATGAAGGTCCAAAACTCCAGTAGTTCTGTCCCTGAGGCTGATGTCTCAGCTGGTCTTGAGTATATTCCAGAATCCCAAAGAAGTAGGCTCTAATGCCAGCGAAGCAATGGAACTGCCAATTGTAATAAAACAAGCTTTCTTCTTTGGGTCCTTTCTACAGGTTGCCAGCAAGTTATGCCACGGACTGAAGGTGAATTATCCCACCTCAAAATAATAATAATAATAATAATAAATCATCTAGGTTAAAATTGGGTCTTCCCACTTCATATTATTTAATTAAGAAAAAGTGCCTCACAGGTGTGCCCAGCCGGTTGGGTTTTAGTTCATTCCAGGTGTCCTCATGCCTCCAGGCTCACTCAGTACCTGTGGTTCCCCTCAACTCTTCTCACCCCACCCCTACCCTAAACTTGTTCAGCTCATGAGCTTCCCTTCTCCCAGCTTCTTATTCCTCCTATACGCATGCCATTTTGGCCATCTTCTCTCTTGGCTCCATCGTGGCCCCCTCTCTATTTCCCCTTCCGATCCTCCTCTCTTGTTATCCCTCTCCCCTCCTCCCATGGCCTGGTTTACTCTGTTGCCATGTTTACCTTACTACCTTCACTCCCTGCTCTGAACTCTTCCGGATGCCTCTGGATGTACTCTCCTCCATCTCTACAATAGAAACCTTCCCTTCAAACCATGCCTTGGGTGGTCATTTCCTCAGTTTGTACACCCAGCACCTGCTTAAAAGAAGGCATGGCGACGAAGAAGAGAGAAAGCTTTTGGAGAAAAGGTCTGAGAAAGGTTCCATATTCAGCAATGGAGGACAGCAGGCAGCTTATGTGAAAGGGGTGGGGCTTTAGAGAAAGTGTGGGAGTCAGGAAAACTGACAGACTTTTGACCAATATCAGAAAGAAAAAGAGATAGGAACACACATGCATGTACATTATAATTTATACATATAGTTATAAATTATAATGCATCACATGTATCATGCACATATACGCATGAAAGCAAATAAATACCTATATACATATACAACATTTGCATAGTCTTAGAAACATAAGCATATACATTTGCAATTTATACTGTACACATACATGTGCATTCACATACATATACCTACACATAAACATACTTATGCACATACACACAGGCATGTATATACCACATACACATATGCATACATACAAATGCACACGCATACACAGGTGTATACACATGCATATGTACACATATTTGTACATATACATACACAAAGATGCACAAATGGACATACCATATAAACGTACAAATATACATATATAGACAGAGGCACGCACATACAGATGAACACACACACACACACACACAAATTTTAATTGCCTAGAAGCTCCTTCAGTTCAGCCCAAACTCTAAGCCACCCCACTCATTTCGGGTGGTGCTGCTTTGTGTCAGCGTTGGTGACCTTACTGCACAATAGTGGCAACCATTAGCAGCTGCTCTCCAAAGCAAACTCCAGATCAACTACAAAAGAAAGGGCCAGCTCTCGGCCCCAGGAGAACCAGCGCTGGGGTGAGTTTCTGGCCCGCGGCGCCAGCCTGGGATGGGGAGCTCGGGGGCTCCTCAGCCCCCTGTCCTTCTTGGGCTCTCTGCAGGGCCTCTACTCCCTGGGTGCTGCCTCTTTCTTCCTGGCCCACCCAGCTTCAATCCAAAGCCCTCCCCACTTCGGCCCCACTGCCCTCTTTCGGCGCAGTGGCATTGCCCAGCCCAGCCTGTCTGGGCGCTGGGTCCCAGTCCTCGGGGCGCCCGGGCGGGCTGCAGTTCCTTTGTTTCTGTGGCCTGCCTGCACCAAGCAGGGTAGGCGCTTTGTTTGCGAGCTGCCCAACCAGCACGGAGGCCTGATCTCTCGGCCCCAGGAGAACCAGCATTGGGGTGAGTTTCTGGCCCGCGGCGCCAGCCTGGGATGGGGAGCTCGGGGATTCCTCGGCCCCCTGTCCTTCTTGGGCTCTCTGCAGGGCCTCTACTCCCTGGGTGCTGCCTCTTTCTTCCTGGCCCACCCAGCTTCCGTCCAAAGCCCTCCCCACTTCGGCCCCACTGCCCTCTTTCGGCGCGTGGCATCGCCCAGCCCAGCCTGTCTGGGCGCTGGGTCCGAGTCCTCGGGGCACCCAGGCGGGCTGCAGTTCCTTTGTTTCTGTGGCCTGCCTGCACCAAGCAGAGTAGGCGCTTTGTTTGCGAGCTGCCCAACCAGCACGGAGGCCTGATCTCTAGGCGACAGGAGAACCAGCGTTGGGGAGAGCCAGCATTGGGCACGGAAACCTGATCTCTCGGAGCCAGGAGAGCCAACATTGGGGAGGCCGCGTTGGGTAGGCAAGGAGACCTGATCAGGTAAAAGAAGATCCATAAGGGAGCATTTGGAAGAAGAGATGCGCAGATGCCAAGGCAAGAATTCGCCCAACAAGCTGAAAAGCAACATGAAGCCACCAGAAACCAGCGACCTCACAACGGAAGGACATGAACACCTTAATCAAGAAGGAGAAAAGATTGACTTCATGAAAGTGATTGACGCCCTTAAACAGCATGTAAAAAACGCCCTCATAGAAATGGATGAGAAATATAACAGAAAGTTTGAAGAATTGAATAAATCAGTGAATGATACCCTAGAAAACCAAGGAAAAACAATTAAACAGATAATGGAAACAGTTCAAGACTTGAAAATGGAGGCAAAGAAGAAAACACAAACAGAGGGCCGGCTGGACATGGAAAATCTAGGTAAACGAATAGAGACTACAGAAACAAGCATAACCAGCAGAATACAAGAGATAGAAGAAAGACTCTCAGATTCTGAAGATACCATAGAGAAAATAAACACACTGATCAAAGAAAACAGCAAGTCCAACAAACTCTCATCACAAAACATTCAGGAAATATGGGACACAATAAAAAGACCAAACCTAAGAATAATAGGAGTAGAAGAAGGAGAAGAAGTGCAGCTCAATGGTCCAGAAAATATATTTAATAAAATTATAGAAGAAAACTTTCCCAACCTAAAGAAAGATATACCTATGAAGGTGCAAGAAGCATACAGAACACCGAATAGGCTGGATCAAAAACAAACATCCCCTCGCCATATAATTATCAAAACACAAAGCATACAGAATAAGGAAAAAATATTAAGAGCAGCAAAGGAAAAAGGCCAAATTACTTACAAAGGTAAACCTATCAGACTTACACCTGACTTCTCCATGGAAACCATGAAAGCCAGAAGGTCCTGGATAGATGTACTGCAGAAACTGAGAGACCATGGATGCAAGCCCAGATTACTATACCCAGCCAAGCTTTCGTTCACTATAAATGGAGAAAATAAAATTTTCCAGGATAAAAACAAATTTAAACAATACGCAGCCACAAATCCAGCCTTACAGAAAGCAATTGAAGGAAAATCACTAACCAAGGAGTCCAACAATGACCACAATAACTCAGACATCTAGAGACCCTTCATCAACACAAATCAAAGAAGGGAAACACACAAACTCTACGACTAAAAAAAAATGACCGGAGTTAACAACCACTGGTCATTAATATCACTTAATGTCAATGGACTCAACTCACCTATAAAAAGGCACAGGCTAAGAGATTGGATACGAAAACAGGATCCAACATTCTGCTGTTTACAAGAAACACACCTCAACCACAAAGACAGGCACCTACTCAGAGTAAAGAGCTGGGAAAAGGCCTATCAAGCAAATGGATCTAAGAAACAAGCAGGTGTGGCCATACTAATCTCTAACAAAGTTGACTTCAAACATAAATCAATCAGAAGAGATGGAGAGGGGCATTTTATACTCATAACAGGAATAGTTCATCAGGATGAAGTCTCAATCCTAAACATCTATGCCCCTAATATAAAAGCACCCACGTACATAAAAGAAACATTGCTAAAATTCAAGGCAGCCATCAAACCGCACACACTAATAGTAGGAGACTTCAACACTCCTCTCTCACCAATGGACAGGTCAATCAGACAGAAACCTAACAGAGAAATAAGAGAATTAATGGAGGTAACGAAGCAAATGGACTTAACAGACATCTATAGAACATTCCACCCAAATAGGAAAGAATATACCTTCTTCTCTGCAGCTCATGGAACCTTCTCGAAAATCGACCACATAGTCGGTAACAAAGCAAACATCCACAGTTACAAAAAAATATTAGTAACCACCTGTGTCTTATCAGATCACCATGGATTAAAGTTAGAATTCAACAAAAATGCTGCCCCCCGAAAGCCTACAAAGTCATGGAAACTGAACAGCCAACTACTGAACCATACCTGGATTAAGGAAGAAATAAAGAAAGAAATTAAAGTCTTCCTGGAATTCAATGAAAATAAGGAAACAACATACTCAAACTTATGGGACACTATGAAAACAGTCCTAAGAGGAAAGTTCATAGCACTAAGTGCCCACTTAAAGAAAACAGAGAAAGCTCACATTGGAGACTTAACAGCCCACCTGAAAGCTCTAGAAAAAAAAGAAGCAGACTCACCTAGGAGGAGTAGGAAACAGGAAATAATCAAACTGAGGGCTGAAATCAACAAAATAGAAACACAGAGAACAATCCAAAGAATCAATGAAACAAAAAGCTGGTTCCTGGAGAAAATCAACAAGATTGACAAACCCCTATCCAAACTAATCAAACGGCAGAGAGAGAATTTACAAATTAATAAGATCAGAAATGAAAAGGGGGACATAACCACAGACACAGAGGAAATTCAGAGAATCATTAGATCTTACTACAAAAGCCTATATGCCACAAAACTGGAAAATGTAAAGGAAATGGATACTTTCTTAGATAAATATCATTTACCAAAGTTAAATCAGGACCAGGTGAACAATCTAAATAGACCTGTTAGTCGCGAAGAATTAGAAGAGGTTATCAAAAACCTCCCTACCAAAAAAAGCCCAGGACCAGATGGTTTCAATGCAGAATTCTACCAGAACTTCCAAGAAAGACCTAATACCTATACTCCTTAATGTATTTCACAATATAGAAACAGGAGAGGCACTGCCAAATTCCTTTCATGAAGCTACAGTTACTCTGATACCAAAACCGAACAAAGACTCAACCAAGAAAGAGAATTATAGACCAATCTCACTCATGAACATCGATGCAAAAATCCTTAACAAAATACTGGCAAACCGAATCCAAGAACACATTAGAAAAATTATCCATTATGATCAAGTAGGCTTCATCCCAGGGATGCAGGGCTGGTTCAACATACGAAAATCTATCAATGTAATCCATCATATAAATAAACTGAAAGAAAAAAACCATATGATCATCTCATTAGACGCTGAAAAAGCATTTGACAAAATTCAACATCCCTTTATGATAAAAGTATTGGAGAGATTAGGGATACAAGTGTCATACCTAAATATAATAAAAGCTATATACAGCAAGCCGACAGCTAACATCAAATTAAATGGAGAGAAACTCAAAGCCATCCCATTAAACTCAGGAACACGGCAAGGCTGTCCACTCTCGCCATACCTCTTCAATATTGTGCATGAAGTTCTAGCAATAGCAATAAGACAACATAAGGGGATCAAGGGGATTCGAATTGGAAAGGAAGAAGTGAAACTTTCGTTATTTGCAGATGATATGATAGTGTACATAAGCGACCCCCAAAACTCCACCAAAGAACTTTTACAGCTGATAAACAGCTTTAGTAATGTGGCAGGATACAAGATCAACTCCAAAAAATCAGTCGCCCTCTTATACAAAAAGGATATGGAAGCAGAGAGGGAAATCAGAGAAGCTTCACCTTTCACGATAGCCACAAACAGCATAAAATATCTTGGGGTAACTCTAACCAAGGAAGTGAAAGATCTATTTGACAACAACTTTAAGGCATTGAAGAAAGAAACTGAGGAGTATACCAGAAAATGGAAGGACCTCCCTTGCTCTTGGATTGGGAGGATCAACATAGTAAAAATGGCAATTCTACCAAAGGCAATTTATAGATTCAATGCAATCCCCATCAAGGTCCCATCAAAATTCTTCACAGATCTTGAGAGGACAATAATCAACTTTATATGGAAAAACAAAAAACCCAGGATAGCCAAAACAATCCTATACAATAAAGGATTGTCTGGAGGCATTACCATCCCTGACTTCAAACTCTATTACAGAGCTACAGTGATGAAAACAGTGTGGTACTGGCATAAAAACAGAGAAGTAGACCAATGGAATCGTATAGAAGACCCGAATTTTAACCCACAAACCTATGAACACCTCATTTTTGATAAAGGAGGCAAAAGTATACAATGAAAGAAAGAAAGCATCTTCAACAAATGGTGCTGGCATAACTGGACGTCAACCTGTAGAAGAATGAAAATAGACCCATATCTATCACCATGCACAAAACTCAAGTCCAAATGGATTAAAGACCTCACTATCAATCAGAACACATTGAACCTGATAGAAGAGAAAGTGGAAAGTACCCTACATCAGATGGGCACAGGAGATCGCTTCCTATGTGTAACCCCAACAGCTCAGATATTAAGGGCAACATTGAATAAATGGGACCTACTAAAACTGAGAAGCTTCTGTAAAGCAAAGGACACTGTCACCAAGACAAAAAGGCAACCTACTGACTGGGAGAAGATCTTCACCAACCCCACAACAGACAAAGGTCTGATCTCCAAAATATATAGAGAACTCAGGAAACTAGACTTTAAAATGCTAATTAACCCAATTAAAAAATGGGGCACTGATCTGAACAGAGAATTCTCAGCAGAGGAAGTTCAAATGGCCAAAAGACACTTAAGGTCATGCTCAACCTCCTTAGCGATCAGGGAAATGCAAATCAAAACAACTTTGAGGTATCATCTTACACCTGTCAGAATGGCTAAAATAAAAAACTCCAATGATAGCCTTTGCTGGAGAGGCTGTGGAGGAAGGGGTACCCTCATCCATTGCTGGTGGGAATGCAATCTTGTGCAACCACTTTGGAAATCAGTGTTTCAGTTTCTCAGGAAATTTGGGATCAACCTACCTCTAGACCCAGCAATACTACTCCTGGGAATATACCCAAGATATGCCCTATCATATGACAAGAGCATTTGTTCAACTATGTTCATAGCAGTATTATTTGTAATAGCCAGAACCTGGAAACAACCTAGATGCCCTTCAATGGAAGAATGGATGAAGAAAGTGTGGAATATCTACACATTAGAGTACTATGCTGCGGTAAAAAACAATGACTTCTCGAATTTTGCATGCAAATGGATGGCAATAGAAAACACTATCCTGAGTGAGGTAACCCAGACCCAAAAAGATGAATATGGGATGTACTCACTCATAATTTGTTTATAGCCATAAATAAGGGACACGGAGCCTACAATTGGTGATCCTAAAGAAGCTAAGTAAGAAGGTGAACCAAAGGAAAAACATATAGTTATCCTCTTGGCTATGGGAAATAGACAAAGTTGCCGGGGAGAAAATTGAGATCTTGGGGGTGGGGTGGTATGGGGGTAAGGGGAGATGGGGAGAGAAAAGGGAGAAGGGGAGGAAGGGGGAACTTGGGGAAAAAGGAGGATTGGGATAAAGGAAGGTTGGATAGGGGGGCACGGAAGCACAATTCTTAGTTAAGGGAGCCACCTTAGGGTTGGCAAGAGATTTGAACCTAGAGTGGCTCCCAGGTGCCCAAGCCGAGGTCCCCAGCTAATTCCTTGGGCAGCGGGGGATAGGGAACCTGAAATGACCCTATCCTATAGCAATACTGACGAATATCTTGCATATCATCATAGAACCTTCATCTGGTGATGGATGGAGATAGAGACAGAGACCCACACTGGAGCACTGGACTGAGCTCCCAAGGTCCCAATGAGGAGCAGAAGGAGGGAGAACAAGAGCAAAGAAGTCGGGACCACGAGGGGTGCACCCACCCACTGAAACAGTGGAGCTGATCTATTGGGAGCTCACCAAGGCCAGCTGGACTGTGACTGAAAAAGCATGGGATAAAACTGGACTCTCTGAACATGGCGAACAATGAGAGCTGATGAGACGCCAAGGACAATGGCAAGGGGTTTTGATCCTACGTAATGTGCTGGCTTGGTGGGAGCCTAGCCAGTTTGGATGTTCACCTTCCTAGATATGGACAGAGGGGGGAGGACCTAGGACTTACCACAGGGCAGGGAACCCTGACTGCTCTTTGGACTGGAGAGGGAGGGGGAAAGAAGTGGGGGGAGGGGGAGAAGGGTGGGAGGAGGGGGAGAAGGGTGGGAGGAGGGGGAGGGAAATGGGAGGCTGGGAGCAGGTGGAAACTTGTTTTTTCTTTCTCATTTTCTCAATAAAAAAAAAGATTTTAAAAAAAAGGGCCATATTTACTGTGGGATTTATGTACCAAGTAAGTTTACTAAACTAAGGTCATTTAAACAAATTTGGCCTGAAGTTACATAACTACCTGGATTTCTACATTGGAAGAAATAAAAGTTGTTTCCATGGCAGCAGGAGTCAGGAGTCAGGAAACGTCAATCAATAAATTGACATTCAGGAAACATTACAAATATAGGCATTAAACTCGTACCTCACTGAAGACCTTTTAAAAGTACCTTTTATTTTTTAATTTTGTGTGTGCCAGTGTGTGCATGTATATGTGTGTGCATGCGTACTTGTGTGTATGTGCGTGTGCTTGTGTGCATGCATGTGCACGTGTGTTTGTGTGTATGAGTATGTGTGTGCGTGTGGGGGGTGGTGTGCACGCATATGTGTGCATGCGTGTGTGTGCACGTGTATGTATATGCATGTGTACTCTCACATGTGGAGTCAGAGAACACCTTGCTGGAGTTGGCCCTCTCCTTCCCCCATGTAGATTCTGGAAACCAAACGCAGGTAATCAAGCTTGGTGACAAATGTCTTTATCCATTAACTATCTCTCCAGCCTCCTTCAAAGAATGTTTTAACGATACCAGAAGGGAATGATTTATCATTCTTAATAACCTTTGGTGTGAAACCAGTTTTGTTTCTAAACCAAAACTAAAAGTTTTGACTGTAGTCCTGCAGAGATAGTTACTGTTAGATCCAAAGAAGCTCCCAAAATGGCAGTACTGCTGACAATGTCGTAGATCTCCCTTAAACCACCCTTAAAAAACCTCCCCTAAATCTGTCAACTTCCTAGTTCCCGGTCAATCTCAAAAGCCTGTATCACCTCAAGGACACTGCTATCATATAAAATCTACTTGTTTTTCTACCATTTTGCTCCTCTCACTGACCCCCCCCCCCCACAAGAGACAGCCTTGGTAATTTGATCCTTAATAACCTTTCTCTTTAACCAAGGAGAGGTTGAGTTCGGTGGTTTCATTTGCCCTCACTTACAGTTACTAAGTATTTTGTAATACAAAAAACAAGATGACCAAATGACCCACACATAGGGCCATCTCTAATCCTAATGATGTCTTCAGTCTGAAGGCCGGTCCAGAGGGCTGCCATTTACCAAACCATTGCAAAGCTGCAATATCAGCCTTCCCAGACTTAACCCATGAGCTGAGAAGACTACCCCGCTGATATCCATGAATATTGTGTTATCACTGGAAAAGCCCATCTTGAGTGAGAACGCACATGAACAGGTTAGGGAAAGTAAATGTATCTTATTTTTATTTCTAAAAATAATAACCCAAATTTTCTTTATTTACAGTTGTTTAAAAAGAAACAGTCATAAACACATCCACTTATCAACAGTAAGAACCGTAACAGCACTGTGTCTGTCTCACAGAAGAAGCAGCGAAGGTCCTACAAGCCAGGTTGTCTAAGGATTAAAATAATAAGCACACAGAACAGCCACCCAATGTTCTTTTCCTTTTGGGGGAAACTGAACATGAACAAACTGCAGAGTAGATACACTATCCTTCACATTTGACCTTTAACCCTGCCACCGACACTGGATCTGACCTGAATCCTCCAGACCCCCAGGATTCCCTCAGTGCAAAGATGTCTGGGTCCAGGGCAACAGAGAAGCTTGGGGGATGAAAGCCGACAATCCACAGGCAGCTGTGGGCTCACCAAGGAGACCACTCAAGGCTTTGCAGATGGAGGGTGACTCTTGACCACGTGAACAAATACCAGTCTTTGTCAAATCAGAGCCAACAGGCCAGTCTTTGGAAAATCCCGCTCGTCCACTGTGAGCCTCAGCTGGTTTCCAACTGAGGTCATGCTCCTGGCTGGAAGAGGATGTCACTTTATTCCAGCTATGGTTTTTTGTTCTTCCTTCTCTTGGAGCCTTTCTCCATCCCAGCATGCAAGGCATCTCCGAGAAATAAGCCATCTGGACAAGAAGATGGAGCACTTTTTGGTACATAGAATGATAGCTGGCATTTCTAAAAACTTAATTTGATTCAGGGCAGAGGTTCTCAACCTGTGAGTCGCGACCCCTTAGGGTCAAAAATCAGATGTTTACATTACAGTTCATAACGGAAGCAAAATTACAGTTATTAAGTAGCAACGACATAATTTTATGGGTGGGGGGGTCACCACAAGATGAGGAACTGTATTAAAGGGTTGCAACCATAGGAAAGTTGAGAACCACTGCACTAGGGGAATTATTTTGTTTATCCTGAAACCATCCTGGAAAAAAATGTGCTATTATATCTATACCATGATTAACAGAGGAGGAAATGAGATCGACTTGCCTGTATATCTCACAGCAGCAAGGCTGCTCCCTGCCTGTGTTGTCCTGATTCCTAGATCATAAAATGAACTAAGAACCCACGTTGCTCTTCCCAGTCCCCAGTTAGTCTTTAGAAGGACTCTAGGGATCTGAACTCACATTTGCATCGTTTTCTTCTATTTTTTGCTCATGAATCTTATTTCCATAGGGAAATGAACCCTGGCTCCTTTTAGGAGCCCTTGAGGCTTAAGCAAACTGCCACGGAGGAACTCTCCCTAAGGTCAGAGGATCACTGTGTTTCAAGGCCTGCTGCAGATGTGAACAGCAGGGGGCACTGTGCAGCTCTGGCCTCCATAAGAATAAGGTTCACCTCTGTGTCTTCTCTGGCGAGATCTGCCATTCAGAATCCACCCCTGAACCAAAGTACCCCGCAGTTCAGGTCTCGGCAGTCCTTCCTAGCCACGGGCCTCAGGGACAGAGCTGCTGCCATTCTGTATGTACCCCCAATCTTGACCTGAGATCACTGGGTGGGATAAAGGCAGCCTCCATGAGCTAAGTGCCCCTCTCTCATCCCAAATCCAGTCCTAAGGTCTGACTACCGGAGCTAGACTACTGTTTAGTCTATGACCCAGCATGCCGGTTAAGAGCAGCCAAAACTGCCTTTACTGCATGGCTTCACCATGACTGGTCTACACTCCTACCTTGTACACACCAAAAAACAACCAGAATCTTACTGTGGTTGGGACTCTCTTTGTTGAAAGACACTCCCACCCGACATCCCCCACCTCCTCCCTCTCGCCCCTATGCCACCAAATCTCCTTTCCGGACTTCAAATTTTCACCTACTGTGACTTTCCTGTCCCTCTACACGAATGCTTGCTTATTTGATCCCTTTCTCTGCCACGACGCCAACTGCTATTCCAGAGTCCTTTTAATACCATGTATGTATAGGTGTAAATTCACGGCCCAATGACTGAGAAAACTCAACAGGGAGAGAGACGCCCGCAGAGCACACGCCAAAAAGATTCAAAACTCGGCTCATCATCTACCTCTTAAGTCCAAAAATAGAACTGAAAATCAAGTAACAACAGAGAGCGGCCTTTGCTGACAGTACACTCCCAACTTCCCAGTCTGGGTGCAGTACAGACGTAAGCCCCGCTGAATATAGCGGACAATGAGGGCTGCTGAGAAGTCAAGAACAATGGCACTGGGTTTTGATCCTACTGCATGTACTGGCTATGTGGGAGCCTAGGCAGTTTGGATGCTCACCTTACTAAACCTGGACGGAGGTGGGTGGTCCTTGGACTTCCCACAGTGCAGGGAACCCTGACTGCTCTTTGGGCTGATGAGGGAGAAGGACTTGATTGGGGGAGGGGAAGGGAAATGGGAGGCGGTGGCGAGGAGGAGGCAGAAATCTTTAATAAATAAATAAATGGCCTCCATAAGCCTATAGGGAGTGGCACTATTAGGAGGTATGGCCTTTTTTGGAGTAGATGTGGCTTTGTTGAAGGAAGATGTATCACTAGGTGGGCTTCGAGGTCTCAGATGCTTAAGCCATGCCCAATGTGGTAGTCACTTCCTGCTTCCTGCAGATCTGGGTGCAGAACTCTCAGCTTCTTCTCCAGCACCAGGTCTGCCTGCATGCTGCCATGCTTCCTGCCGTGCTGACAACAGACTAAACCTCGGAACTGTGAGTCCCAGTTAAATGTTTTCCTTTGTAAGAGTTGCCATGGTAACGATGTTTCTTCACAGCAATAAAACCCTCAGACGGTGCGGGATGGTTTTAACTAGGTGTGTCAGGTCTCCACACAGCCTAGAATCGGATCACCTGGGAAAGGAGGCTTAATGCAGTATTATCTAGCTCAGATGGGCCTGTGGGCAAATCTCCAAGACTTTGCCTTGATTGTTGATTTATATGTGAACACTCAGCCCACTGTGGACTGCCCATTCTGTAGGCACGGGAGCCTGAACAGCAAAACGGGGAGAAAGCTAGCACAGAGCAAGCAAGCATCCATGTTTTTATCTCTCTGCTCTTGACTGTGGATATGAGGTTTGAAACTCCTACCTTACTTCCTCAAAATAATGAACTCTAACCTAAACCAATACATGACTTCTCCCCTACATTGTGTTCTTTTTGTTTTGTTTTTTGTTTTGTTTTTGGAGCCTGTCCTGTAGTTCAGGCTTGTAGTTCAGGCTGCCCTCGAACTCACAGAGATCCGCCTGCCTCTGCCTCCCAAGTTCTGGGATTAAAGGCATGCTCCACCACTGCCTGGCTCCTAAACTGTGTTAGTATATTTTCTCAAGGCAACAGAAGTTAAACTAGACCAAATGACATGACAGCATCGTCCTTCTTTTGCTTCCCAGCACTCCACATGTGTTAGTCTGCAAAGATGACTTTTTCCCTTCAGCCTTTTCTCTCTCCCTTTTCCTGGGACCCTGTGTCCAGGTCCCACACCAGTACATCAAGTCTGTAGGATTTGTAATGCCAGAAACTTTACAAGATTTCTTCTAATTCACAGTATTTTTGTTTCCTCCACTAAATTGCTTCAAACCCCTGCCTGAGCCATACGTCAAAAAGAAAAGAAAAAAACAACATAAAAGAAGACATGGCCACTGCCAGGTGATGGAATACAGTCACTCTCAGCTATGTACATGTGGAAGGGCCATGGTAACTTCTCCAAGAAGAGGTCTGATACGAGCCTGTGCATCCTCTACGTGCTATTACTTAGTGGCCGTTTCTGACTGCTGTTTTGTGACTTAATCACCTCCTTGTGACTGCCTAATTTGTCCGCCCCCCCCCCAATTTCACCTGTAAAGAAATAAATCTCAGGGGTCAACTGTGAATAAGCAGGTAACTGCCACATGGACACTCATACCCTCTTAGGAATGATTCTAGGCCCCGCTTCACTGGGGAGAGGCACGTTTCCCCGTTGCTTTGCGACTTTATGTAACTTCTTTTTTTTTTAATTTATTTATTTATTAAAGATTTCTGTCTCTTCCCTGCCACCGCCTCCCATTTCCCTCCCCCTCCCCCAATTAAGTCTCCCCCCCAGCCCGAAAAGCAATCAGGGTTCCCTGTCCTGTGGGAAGTCCAAGGAACCCCCACCTCCATCCAGGTCTAGTAAGTTGAGCATCCAAACTGCCTAGGCTCCCACAAAGCCAGTGCGTGCAGTAGGATCAGAAACCCATTGCCATTGTTCTTGAGTTCTCAGTAGTCCTCATTGTCCGCTATGTTCAGAGAGTCCGGTTTTATCCCAGGCTTTTCCAGACCCAGGCCAGCTGGCCTTGGTGAGTTCCCAATAGAACATCCCCATTGTCTTAATGTGTGGGTGCACCCCTCGCGGTCCTGAGTTCCATGCTCGTGCTCTCTCTCTTTCTGCTCCTGATTTGGACCTTGAGATTTCAGTCCTGTGCTCCAATTTGGGTCTCTGTCTCTGTCAATCAATGCTTTTGTCTGGGCAGCAGAGTTACCGTTAGTGCCAAAATCGATTCACAAGAAGGAACTAAGTCCTTCTTGAGCAATGAACAGCAATGAATGCAGAGACTGGCAGCTCCCAAGAAGCAGAAAACAAGCAACAGTAGCGGGCTCAACTCTCAAGAGACATGGACACCACCATCTCTAAGGCTGGGATGCACTGTGGAAGATGGGGGGAGATCTGCAAGATGCCATTCTCTGCAGTCTAGATGTCTCTAGAGGCCACCGCAATCATCAGCTCTTGATAACTGTAGATGCTTACACTTGGGGAGGCCCTATCCACAGTCAGTCATGGAAAGGTGAGTGACTAATGATGCCCCACCCTTTGCCTCTGGACTGCGGGTTAGTAATAGATTCTGGAAGGGAGGGAATCACGGTCTTCTATTGTATGATCACTGCTGAGCCCAGCAGGCTCCATCAGTTAGCTCCAAACCCATGGTCATAGTCAGCCCTAGTTGAACTCGGTGGGTCAGAAGACAAAGCAAATAGACCTGAACACGAGACAGAATTTTGTGGGGACAAATGAAGATGGGCGGAAGGATAGGAAGGAAGTAGGTGGCAGTCAGTATTCATTGATTACAAGTATGAAACTGTCACAGAACAGATTTACTAATAAAGAAAATAAAAGGGTTAGAGGGGAAATAAGATGTGTGAGCTTGGCAAATGGCTCAGCGCACCATCTATGAGCGCAAACGAGGTCACAGCATCTCCTCGCCAAGGCCATATGGTTGAGGTCCATAGAAACTCAGCTGCCACTGTCCCTGTGCTCACTTTTGTGCTGGGTGGTAGAGAAGTGCCCCTCTTTTGATAGTCCTGCCGTCCGTTCTATTCCCTCTCGTCTAAGACATGCTCACGAGTGCTTCTGCGGCGCCTGCAAGTCCAGTTTCTACCTGGGTGTTCAATACTTACATTTTAGTCTCAGCGACTCAGTACTTTGGATCCATTGACTGGACTTAACGATGCCTTCTAAATGGGGTGAAAATAACAGAGTTGTCAGTGAGCGATGATACTGTCAAAACTATGCATACTTATAGATTAACATGCGGGCTGCCTAAAGATAACAGTGTGAGAATGAAGCCCCAGAGAAATATCCAAATTGATACAGCCATGAAGAACAGAATTACTGCATTTTACTGAATGCAATATTAAGGGTGACTTCATTGTCGTTGTTTTGTTTTTTTTACATAAAGTTGGTTAAGACACAATATATTAATTGGCTAGGTGGTATATGTTTAACTTAAGAGATGTTAAATAATGGTAAAGAAAATTTCTGTCTTAAAATTAATGAACTGTGATAGTAAAAGTCACACTTGGAAGCATCCGTAGATAGTGTGTCTCAATGCATCTAGAAAGATTGTTTCTAAAGCTCAGAGGAAGAATATACTGGTTGAACAAATAAATTTTAGCAGATTCAGAAAATTTGGCACTCGGTCAAATTTTCAAAGACAGATTGCCAACTCCAAAGTCTTCGTTACAGTCAGTACATATACAGTTACTCTAGTCCATGGAAGTGTGGTCTACTGGAAAGAGTCCCACACCTGGAGGGTGGGCAGGCTTTGGTTGGCATTTCCTCCTGGCAATGATTCTACTTCTAATAAGATGGGTGACCTTGCACACAACTCTCAGCTACTCTCCTCACCGGTAAAATGAGTGGGTTAAACTTTCTCATTTCCTAGCTCCCACTTTTTATAAACCACTGGTCCTGGGTTAATCTCAATGGCCTCATGTCAAGCTAAAAATGTACACACACGCAAAATTCCCCCGAAAGGTATCTTCTGATTCTCTCTGTCTTTGTGAAATGAGAAAGAAAAAAGAGTAATTTTGCTAACAAATTCTGAGTCCTGGACTATGGCACCCATCTCTGCATGCGTGAGGACACTGACCCATCAGTCTGTCACTGGAAGGAGGCACCTTACCTCTGCTGCTCTCGACTTCCCCTCATCCTCAGAGCATCCCTTATCTGAAAAGCAATGACAGACAGTGATTCATAGGCGTCAGGGGAAGCAGCGACATTCCAAAGTCCAGACACATGTTCTAGAACTTTAAGACCAGGGAGTCCGACCAGAGCAACATTAGGTGGTTCAGCAGTGCACCCAGAAAGCTTTTGGATAAAAGTCGAAGCGTGATATTAACAATAACAGAACTATTTTCAAATTGTAGCCATGGTTTCTGTTCTTTTTCCCAACAATATCCTCATGCAATCTCTGCTCCTCATGGCAATAAGGAAGCAGAGAGAGTAGAACATTCTCGTCTTCCTTCCTCATAGTTGCTGCCATGGAGTAGACAGAACAGAATGCTGGAAAGAAGGCAATGGGGCAGACACCATAGCTCTCCTCTCCAAGATGGATGCAGGTTAGAATCTTCCCGAGAAGCTACCACCTCGTGGTGCTACACACATTAATAGAAATGGGTTAATCAAGTCATGAGCGTTAGCCAAGAAGAGGCTAGATATAATGGGCCAGGCAGTGTTTAAATGAATACAATTTGTGTGTTGTTATTTCAGGTGTAAAGCTAGCCATGCTGGAGCCGGGCAGGACGAAAAGCAGGCCCGCTCCCTATTGCCCTGAGCTGTACTCATTCAGCAACCCTAGACTTCGGTTAAAATTATTTCACCCTCCTGATTCCCTCGGCCACAGGAAATTATCTGGCAATGAATGAAACAAATTCAAATTACCTTGTAATCCATAATCGTGCCGAACACCAGGATGAAAAAACCCTGTAGTAAAATTCAACAAAATCATTAAGGAAAACTTCCTGAGCAGCATCCTGGTGTTATTTTAATCTTACTCTTCTGACCCCTGAACAGTGCCTGGACATTAGAAATCCATTTCCACTGGCGCAGATGGACATGCATTGGCAGAGCCTGGCATGGTGGTACAGATCTGTATTCCTAACTCTTGGGAGGCAGAGGAAGGAGGATCTCTAGTTCAAGGCCAACTATATGTATAATGAGTTCTAGACAAGCCTGAGTAGCTTAGCAAGACCTGTTTCTAAGATAAATAAAATAAAATGGGCCAGCAAGGTAACACAGAAGGTAAATGCACTTGCCACAAAGGCTCAAGACTGGAGTTTGACCCCTAGGATCCAAGTGGTGGGATTAGAGAAAATAACCCTGGTATGTTGAGCTCTCACTCCACATACAGGATATACATGTGTGCGCACACATACAAATGAACAGGGGTGGAAGAATAATACATATTTTAAATTAATGAAATGAACATTGATGGGTCTCTTTTTTTAATCTACCTTCTTCCCTGACAATGAGGATCAGCCTCATGAACTTGTGCACATGGGTTATTGATGCCTATTGAATGTCCAATGATATAAAAAGAGTTTTCAACCTTACTGTATTGTTTGAATGAGAAGCGTCCTCCATCAGCTCATGTGTTTGAACACCTAGTCTCCACCTGCTGATGCTGTTGTGAGATAATGTGGAACTTTTTGTGTGTGCGACCTAATGTACAGATGTATGGCAGGAAGTGAGAAGTCTGAGGCCAAACCAGGTTCCAGCCTGAGCTTTCTTCTTCTTCAGCCACATAAGATGGCACAAGCTCTTGACATCAAGACCTAAGCCACAGCTCCCATACTACCACCCCACACCCGCTACCGTGAAACTAAGAACTGAAATAAATGCCTTCTTTTCTTGAGTTTCTTGGGTCTGGTGTCTTATGACAGTGACAAGAACAATTCCTAAAATGTGGATTCAGTCCCATAATTTCATCTCAAGTATTGAATTGTTGAGTCGTTCTCAGGATGGCAGGTATACATGACATGGAATCTGGTCATTCAAAAAATCACAACCAGAAAAGCAGAGAACTAATCTTTAAAGAAATGAAACTTGTGTCCTGTTTTGAATTGGGGTAAACATTTTGTGAATAGTCAACCATGGACTCTGAGATGGTAGAATTTTTTAGCAAAAGTAAATGAAAACTACAAAGACCTGGAAGCTGGGAGAACCTTTTCTCAGTCAGTTTTGCTGCAAAGAAAACCTGATCAGGTGACAATGAAATATTAAATGTAAGTCACAGGGAATTCTAGCTAAGAAAATTAGCAAAACCAAAGGTGTTTTTAGCATTATCTATGAATAAAAGAGAAATATAAGTGTTCTGAAGAGGAAATACAGATAAACTATTCCTAAGGTTTAATTAAGTCACAAAGAAAAAAGATGAGGGAAGGAACTGCAGTTCCATGGTAACTACTGGTATAGCTTGCATGGGGCCTGGGTTTGGTTCCCAGCACCAGAAAGAAAAGAGGGGGACAGTGAAGGAGGGAGGTGAAGAGAACAGGGGAGGGGGAAGGAAAGGAATAGAGAGAGGGGAGGGGAGAGGGAAGAGGGGAGAAGAGGGGAGGAAAGGAAGAGAGGAGAGGAAGGGAGGGGAGAAGAGAGAAAAGGGGAGGGGAGAAAAGAAGGTAGGAAAGGAGAGCAGAGAGGAAAGAGAGGAGAGGAGGGAAGAAGAGAGGAGAGGCAGGGAGGAGTGGGGAGGGAAGGGAAGGGGGGAGGGGAGGAAAAGAGAGGGGATAGGAGGGAAGGGGAAGGGATAGGACGGGAGGGGAGGGGAGGGGAGGGAAGGGAAGGGAAGTTATTAGTTACTAATTTCCAGAGTGTGAAAATTAGCCACAGATGATGGCTCACGCCTGAATCCCATCACTCAGGAGGCTGAGGCAGGAGAATCGCTATGAGTTTAAGGCAAGCCAGGCCTAAAAAGTAAGACCTCTCAAAAATAAAACAGAACGGGGATTCAGAAAGACTACTCAGCAGTTAGGAGCCCTTGTTGCTCTTGCAGAGGACTTGTGCACCCACATGATAGCTCACAACTATTTGTAACTCCAACCCAGGAGATTGTATGCCCTCTTCCGACCTCCTTGGGCACTGTACGCACATAACATAAAGATATGCATGCAGACAAAATATCCAGGTGTATAAAATAAAAAAATTAAGGAAGAAACTTTTAACTTAAGGCAATCACGATTTTTGAGTTCAAGAAAACAAAGGCTGAAGTCTGTGTTTCCTCTTTACGACCACATAACTATTTAAGAAAATGTGTAAGATACACGAGCGGCCTAAGCTGGCGTCTCTGTACCTGGTTGGCTCCTTGGGCCATGCCTGACAAGCCAACAGGAAGGCTGTTTTGTTGGACAGTTACAACATTTACAGTGAAAGTGAGAAGCTTTCCCCAGACCGGAAATCTTTGCACTTTGCCAGCCTTCCCCTCTGCTGCAACCTCTCAAATGTGCCATCGCAGCTCAGCGTCGGCTAAAAGAAAATCATGAGAAAAAACAGGCAAGGCTGTGTGCCAGTAAAACCCTATTTACACAAACAGGCAGAAGCCTGAGTTTTCCAAGTCCTGATTAAAAGTGTAATTAAGACTATCAGCCCGCCAAGTTTTCTATGACTCATAGGTAGGGAATGCAATCTGATTAAATGATAGGGTCCCCGAAAGGCAAGCTTAGAACAAGAGGGACCATCTTGTCAGAGCGTGTGTGGGGGAAAACACAACAGAGATCATTCCAATCCAAATCCATATCTCGCCAGGTGAGAAAAGTTGAGATCTGGAAAAAAATGGCCTTCCCAAGATCAGATAACATAGGACTATATCTAGATATAAATAGTAACTAACTTTTATTCCACAAGAAATGGAAAGAAAGAATTATAAGAATTTCTAACTGGTCAACTTCCAACGTGAAGGACCTCTCTCTGGGCTACAGAAAATGTCTATTTTGCTGAGTTCCCTGGAGAAGGACGGCATTACGCCTATTTTGATCAAGGAGCAACCTTTGACATTCATGACCAAAGGACAGTCATCAATGTGAGAAGACTAGTTGTGGGCATGATAGGGAAGACTCAGAGTAAGTGAGAGAGAAAGAAGGACAGGCCCCTCCCACCAGCCTGGTCAACTGACCCCAGCATTATCGGTGGTCAAGCATATCAAATCGCACCTATAACCTCAGCACACGGGAGCCTGAGACAGGCAGACAGCTACAAGTTTGAGGTCACACTGGCTACAGAGTGAGATCTTGTCTCAAAAACAATCCTTTTTTAAAAGACGGGGGGAAAGGTACCAAGTGAGGTGACTCAGCAAGTGAAGACTCTTGCCACCAAGCCTGACCTGAGTTCAATCTCCAGGTTCTGCACGATGAGGAAAAAGAAGTGACTCCTATAAGCTGTCCTCTGACCTCCACATATGTTCTGTGGCATGCATATGGCCTTCCACATACATGGACAGAGTGTGCACACAATAAATAAATAGTTACTTTAAGTAGGAAAACATGCCAATCTAGGTGGGATATGCTATGCTTAGACACCCCTGGAATATAGAGAGAAAACTTGGTATCCTTTAACAGTAAATAAATCACAGCTCCCATGCCTTGATGTCTAGCCAGAAACACAAAGCAAATCCGCCTTATTGAACTTACCTGGAAAGCATTGAGCAAGGCAAAGATTATATGAAATACCAGATGTGTGCCTTCTAGCAAGGTTGCTAGACCAAAACCCCAGGTCAGTCCCAGCAGCGGGGTGAGGATGGCAACATTTTTGCTGATCCTGAAAACTATGGCCATATCCTGAGATTTTGAACTGCCCATCAAAGGCCTCTGAGTATTGATAGCAACTGCCAGAACCACAAGGAGATTCACAGCAACAATGGCCAAGGCTGGGATGGCAAACGCAAAAAGGGCTTTGGTTTTGTTCCAATTAAGCCAACAGGCATCGTCTCTGATGTAACCTTCCCCGGGCCCAGTGACGGTAACCGTAATGACAGCAATCACCAGAGGACACCCATAGCCAACGAGAAAGCCTATGGCCATCATACGAGACTTCATTATCCGGCGGAAAACAACCAAGATTCCATAGACTATGAGCAGCGCTTTGAAGAGCATCCAGAAGAACAGGGAGAGGAAGAAGAAGTGACTGAAAAATGTCACAGCCACACACCACCTGAGGTCCTCCCGAACATATGCATTGGAGCCAATGATGAACCACACGTTCGCAGTCAGGAGGGACACTGCAATGTTCACGATGCACACATGGCGCATGTAGGATATCTCGGTCACAACCACCCGGGACCAAACCACAGCTTCGATGACCAGGCAGAGCGCCAAGCTAAAGATGGAGACGCTGAGCCCAACGAAAGTGATATAGTTCAGAACCTTGTCCCTTACAGGTTTGGATGACATGAGAATGGAGAAAGACATCACTGTTCTGTTGCATTTACAATGGCAGTTCACGGCGCCTCCAGTATCTGACACGGTTTTACATGGGCTCTCGTCCCACTGCCTTTTCTCAGAATGCCAGCCGACACACCGGCTGCTGGCGCTCTGGGATTTATTGATCTTATCAAAGGTGAGTATGATTTCTTTCAGGTTTTCTGGCAAAACCAGTGACAAGATCAGACCATTTACGGGCTTTGGGAGATTGACATTTGGCCCATGGGCTTCTTTCAGAATGGCCCCCAACGTTGGAAAAGCTATGCCGATGGCTTGGGAGACGTTGGACGGCAGCTCACGTAGTGCTTGCCTGGGAATTTCTATCAGTACTAGGGCATCTTCTGTGTCATCGGTCACGGGCATGGAGAGGTTGAAACTGTTCTCAGAGCTGTTGCGATAGATGTGGGCACCTTTCGTCTGAATGAAGAGTTCATTGACAATGCTCTCAGATTCACCGTGGATTTGGAGTTTCTTGGCGAAGGAGTTCACTGACTCCAACAAATCTGAGCTGGCATTTTTATTGGGAATGAAAGCCCAATTTGAAATGGCAGTCTTGTTAAGGATGTGGTTGGCCATTTTTCCATAGTTCTGCAAAGGAAACAGGCCTGTTAGTGTAAAAGAGTTAGTTTCTAAAACCCAAAACTTTGGCAGATCTAATTATTTCATCTCGTCTGATACTGGCCTCTTCAAATTCACTGTGTACTGTGATTGTGCATGACGAATGCTAATGGAAGAAAATTCAAAGGATATAAACAATATTATTTTAGTATTAAAAAATAGAGATACTCTCAGCAGTTGGCCTGGCTAGTTTTATGTCAACTTGACACAAGCTAGAATCATAATCTAAAAGTAGGAAACCTCAGTTGGAAAATATGCTTCAATAGATCCAACCGTAGAACATTTTCTTAGTTAAAGATTGATGTGTGAGAGCCCAGCCCATTGTGGGTGATGCCATTCCTGAGCTGGTAGTCGTGGGTTCTATAAGAAAGCAGGCTGAGCAAGCCATGGGAAGCAAACCATTAGACAGTACCCCTCCCTGGCCTCTGCATCAGCTCCTGCCTCCAGATTCCTGCCCTACTTGAGTTCCTGCCTTGACTTCCTACAAATGATGGGCTATGATATGGAAGCAGTATAAGCTAAATAAACTTTTTCCTCTCCAATTGATTTGTGGTCACAGTGTTTCATCACAGGAATAGAAAGCCTAAGTAAGACTGCAGGAACTGACCCAGGATCAGTTTTCAGCATCCATATGGCAGCTCACAGCCATCTGTGACATCAGTTCCAGTTCTGGCCTCAGAAGGCATCAAACATACATTGTATATATACATACACTCATACACATAAAAATAAATCTTTTGAAAAATATATATGATATATGCATATATATATCATATATTATACATGTTTATCTAAACATTATTATTGCATCTGAGGAAGATCCTCGCAGTACAGAATATAGAACTCAAGTTCCATAAATGTAAAAAATTGTTTTTGGAAGGAAGTATATGTAAATTCCATGATAGGTTTGAGAAATATTATATATATATATCACATCCCTATATCCCTCCTTTTAATGATAAATACCAGTGCTTGTGAGCACAATAGAATCCCTGAGAAGATGACCAGGTCTTGCTGGAATTGACTTCAGCTACGAGACTGTTTTCTCAACATCCATGAAAGCCTGGGTCCCCTTCCCAACACAGCAAAGACTAGATGGAGTGATGTTCATCTGAAATCTCAGGCGGAGGGATGTGGAGGCAGGAGAATCAGAAGTGCAAGGTCAGGCTTAGCTGTAGAAAAAGTTTGAAGCTAGCCTGGGCTCCATGAGACCGTATCTCAAAACCCGAAACCAAAAGACCCATCCTAAGGGGAAACGTTTGACTTTGTTTAACACACTGATACTAACTACTGTTGTAATGCGCAACTCCCTTCTAAAAATGCAGAGTCAAACAACGTGATCTCCTAGGGTAGACTTCGTGTAGGCCGTCACCATGCATTCACAGCCTAACGTTTTTATAAATAAGAATGTGTTAACACAGAAAGCTGAACAGAAATGTCTGCTGCTGGAAAGAACACTTGAAACTGTTAAAAATAGCAAGATTTGATTTTTTAAAAAAAAGTGCATCTCGTGTTTAATGAAATTAATTTCTTGAGTACCTTCATTTTCTCGTGAGTCACATTCCCATGTTGTCCGTCCAAAGTCTGCAAGCCTGTGGAGATGTTTTTTAATAACTCTACTACAAATGCGATATTTCCAGACGTAACTTTGGAGGACTTCACAGGGTCGACTATGCAGACGTAGTCCTCGGGGCAGTACTTGTGGATTCCTTGAAAGACATCCCCAATATGGTGCTGTGCCTTGCTGTCCACTAAGTTCATGGGGAAAAGGGAAGACGATGCCATGGAAAGGCTAGCTGCAGGATTTGCGCCCTGTGGGGGGGGGGGGGGATGAGAAGCCAACATACATTAGCTGAAAGGAACTAAACCACAACAATCTCTGTGGGGAAAACAGATAGACAAGGTGGCCCTGGAAAGAGCTCGCTTGCTCAGAATAATTTAAGGCAGTCAAGGGAGCCCTGGCTGCCACCAAAATTCCCACAGAGCAGACTAGTGAACCTTTCTGGAATTTGCTTTCAGAATAATGGTTTGAACTGCAGTGTGTTGTTGTAAGTATGTATGTGTGTGCATGTGTGTGCCTGTCACAGCATGGAGGATGCCCTCACCTGTACATGCACATATAACAGTTAACATTGGTGTCAACCAGTATGTATGTGTGTGCATGTGTGTGCCTGTCACAGCAAGGAGGATGCCCTCACCTGCACATGCACATATAACAGTTAACATTGGTGTCCTCCTCAATCAGTATGTATGTGTGTGCATGTGTGTGCCTGTCACAGCAAGGAGGATGCCCTCACCTGTACATGCACATATAACAGTTAACATTGGTGTCAACCAGTATGTATGTGTGTGCATGTGTGTGCCTGTCACAGCAAGGAGGATGCCCTCACCTGCACATGCACATATAACAGTTAACATTGGTGTCAACCAGTATGTATGTGTGTGCATGTGTGTGCCTGTCACAGCAAGGAGGATGCCCTCACCTGTACATACACATATAACAGTTAACATTGGTGTCCTCCTCAATCAGTATGTATGTGTGTGCATGTGTGTGCATGTGTGTGCATGTCACAGCATGGAGGACGCCCTCACCTGCACATGCACATATAACAGTTAACATTGGTGTCCTCCTCAATCAGTATGTATGTGTGTGTGTGCATGTGTGTGCATGTCACAGCAAGGAGGACGCCCTCACCTGCACATGCACATATAACAGTTAACATTGGTGTCCTCCTCAATCAGCCTCTCCACTTAAGGATTTTGTAGGATTTATTTTATTTTTAATTATTTAGGATTTGTTTTACTTTTAATTATATATGCCTATATGTGTCTATGTGCAGGTATGTGCACGTGAGTACAGGTGCGTGGGGAGGCCGAAAGAGGCTATGGGAGCTAGACTTACAGATAGCTCTAGTCCATTCAACTGGGTGCTGGGAACCAAAGCCTGGGCTTCTGGATTGGCAGTAGGATTTCTCAGCACCTCCGGATCTCTATCTCATGGAGCTCACTGTTTTGGCTAGACCAGCTAAATGGCAAGCACCAGGGTCCTGCCCAGCACGGGGCCTATAGGCACATGGGGCAGTTCCATAGATGCTGGGTTCTGAACTCATGTCCTTGTGTTTACCAGCACGGCAAGAACTCATCCTCCCCAGTCCTTCAAGATTTATAACAAGACATATTCTACAGAAATGGAGGGGAGAAAGATCCAGGTGGAATGTCAAAGGAGAATTGATTGGGAAGGGTTAGCTATTCAAATGCCACATACTAAAGAATCACAATTTTTTAAAAAAATGTGAATTGTTCCAAGTATATGTTAGTTGACCATTTCCTGTTGTTTTTTACGTATATTCCCTCAGAAAGTGACTCTGAATAAGCAAGCACTTTTGCTCTCTTACACCTGTCACCGGAGTTCCAGGGATGTCACCAGAACCCCTGGGCTAGAAAGGCAACACCATCCGCAATTCCTCTATAAAAAAATACAAAAGTGTGGAGATGCGTGTCCTTCGGTGGGGTTGGAGGGAAACAGAGAAGTGGGTACTCGATAGAAGTATATAAGACAGATTCTTATTGTAATTGAGACATGTAGGAGCCATTGAATCCTTATTCCTGCTAGACTCTCTCTGTTTTAGTTAAAGGACTGAAAGCATTAGAAAAGAATTAATTTAATTCAAGACATATTCAGTTGATTAATTAGCAGAAGGGGCATACAAATTCACCCATAAAGCTAAGATATTTTACTGTGAAGGGCCCATCGTTTGCATGTAGTTTAAGTAACTTTTACTGGATTTATTTAACCTTTCATTTCCAAAGTTAGAGTTGGCACAATCTCTCTTGCTCAGCTGGACTTCTCACCCAATCTTGGAACTGATCTTCAGGAGGAAGACTGAGAGAGTGAGGAGAGACGTAAGTACGTCAGTGCGTGGGTAAGGAAAGACGGCCATGATGCAAGCCTCGGGCAGCTGTCCCCAAGTCCAAGCCTGAGACTTACTGCCATTTAGAAGAGACAAGATTGGAAGTGCCGCCTTCCATCCCCCACCCCAGGAGAGTTAGCTCCTGTCACCAGGAGTGTACCCAGCATCACCTGAAACAGGGAGTCCACAGAGAGGCTTGTGCATGTTTCCGTTGTTTTCTGCCATTTGCCTTGACTACATGTGAATACTATTTCTCCGTGGAAATAGGGATCACAGTTCTGGCTACAGTTGGACGTCGAGCTGCAATTTCCACTGCATTTATCTAAAAACAGGAAGAGGGGGAAGGGAGGGAGGGAGGGAAGGAGGGAGAGAGGGAGGGAGGGAGGGAGGGAGGGAGGGAGGGAGGGAGGGAGAGAGGGAGGGAAAGGATAGAAAGAGAGAGGGAGGAAGGAGGGAGGGAGGGAAAGAAAAAACAAAAAACAGCAAGTTAGAGGCCAAATTACCATTTCCACACTGACAAATGCATCTAGTTCATTCTGGGATTCTGTGAACAGCTCGCCAAGGAGATGACATTGAACTGCATTCTCAGCAATAAGAAAAAGCTGCATGGTTGCTGGTGAAGCTATTGTCCAGGAAGAGTGAGCAGAAGACAGAAAAGGGGTCCTCGGGGTATTCAGAAATCCCTGGTGAGAACCCCTGAGGAAGAGAAAACAGGGGGGAACCCAGGAGTCTTAAAGACTCTTGTATTTGAGTTTGGTCTGTAGCTATTGCACTGTTTGGGCAAGGTTATGGAACTTTTAGGATGCCAAGTGTTGCTGGAGGAATTATGTCCCTAAGGACAGGCACTGAGAGTGTACAGCCTCACCCACTTCTAGTTTGCCCTCTCTGGTTGAAAATGTGACCTCCCAGCTCCCTGCTCTGGCTGCCTGCTGCCGTGCCTCCACCAGTTATGGACTCTCCTTCTGGAACTCTCTCTTCCTGAAGTTGCCTTTGGTCACGGTGTCTTATCACAGCAACCAAAGATAAAGGATACAAACACCGAGTAGAAACCTTCATTGTATCTGTGGTTGACAGATACTTGGCAGGTGAGGAGAACAAGCGTCAGTGAGCCTTTCTGTGCAGAGCTATACACACAGAGTTGGTGGCTACAGCACGGAAATGCACATAACCTTTACATCATTGGAGGTGTGTGCAGTCACTTGTCATTACTCACTGGGGTTACTTTCTGTATGGTCACCATGAATGCTGAATTATCAAGCACTAATCTCCTGTTCCCAGAGGGATATAAGGTGAAATGCCTGGGAATTTCTGTTCATAATATTCACAGCAACTGATGAGATATTCTCAACAACTGTGGTCTTCCTTTGTGTATATTTTGTGTGTACTAGTCTTTAATATGCATTGCTAATATGTATTGTTGATTCATTAAGTTGAGCTCACAGTACCCAGCACTCAGTGCACAGTGTTCTTACTCAAGCCTGAACAGTGCCAACCTAACACATACATTTTCTCCATCACAGTCTTCTTTGAGCTAAAAATACTACACAGCAGTCCAGCATTCTTGTTAGAGGATCACTTGAAAAAGAAAAATCACCATCATCAAGTCCCAAAACACAAAATGATGTTTTGCGGTGAGTTGTTGTTGGTAGTGGTGGTGATGTTTTGTTTTGTTTGTTCATTTTGGCTTTGGTTTTTTGTTTATTTGTTTTTGACACTTCATGTCCAGAAGAGATTGGACTGTGTCCATGTCTGTGAGAGATTATCTTCAATTTTTGAAAATAATTTATTTATTTTTATTTTATATTCATTGGTGTTTTGCCTGCATGTATGTCTGTGTAAGGATGTTGGATCCTGGCATTATAGTTGTGAGCTGCTCTGTAGATGCAGGGAATTGAACCCAGGTCCTCTGGAAGAGCAGTCGTGCTCTCAACCACTGAGCCATCGCTCCAGCACCCGAGAAATTATCTTGATTGATGATGGATGTGGGAAAGGCTGGCATGTTGTGGGCAGCACCAGGTAGCCTGTGCTGTTTAAGAAAACTAGATGAAGCCGGGCGGTGGTGGCGCACACCTTTAATCCCAGCACTCGGGAGGCAGAGGCAGGCGGATCTCTGGGAGTTCGAGGCCAGCCTGGTCTACAAGAGCTAGTTCCAGGACAGGCTCCAAAGCTACAGAGAAACCCTGTCTCGAAACCCCCCCCCCAAAAAAAAAGAAAAAGAAAACTAGATGAGGGTGAGCTGGTGAGCAAGGCTGAAAGCCGTTATCCTCCATGGATGGTTCCTGCTTTAGCTCCTACTCGAGTTCATGCCATGACTCCTTTCAGTGGACTGTCTCAAAACCAAAAGCAAAAGAGGAGAAAAGGAGGGAAAGAAAAAGCGTTGAGAGATATTGCAGTGTTGAAATCAGCAAAAATGAGGTAATAATTTGCAGCAAATGAAGGGTACCACCATGGTGATAAACTGGATAGCTCTAGGCACAGTTCCACTCCTGGCCAAAGCAAGTAAGGGTTTGTATTTTTTTCCTTGGCATCTATCCAGGATACTTACTTTGGCTAATTCATTAACTAGAATAGTACTGAATTTCTCCACCCACCGGTTGGTGATGCCATGGTGTTGCTGCAGCTATATCATGGAGAAGCATCTTGCACAAGTGCTAGCTTCCTTTCTGCCCTCTTTCCCTATCCAACATCACATTGCATAAATATGTGTGTCCCTGGCCTTAAACCTGACTGCGACCTGAAATGTCTGGGTGAAGTCACATGATGCTAAGATGTTAGTAACGCTAATGTTCTCATTCCTCCACTCCTGGAGTATGGCCAGTCTTACCACCACCAAACCGCCTTGCTTTGCCTTACCAGAACCCAGAGCACAAGAGTGCTGCTGCCCACATTTAAGAATCCTGAATATACCTTTGGAGGAAAGAAGAACAGTGTCCTCTTGGCCTGTTCGAAGTTTAACAAACTTATTTCCCTGTTAACTGAAAATGGACATCAGTCTTCTCTTCTAAAGCATGTGTGATTATGTGTCAACTCGCCTGATTAGTTACGTAAGAAACCAACCGTAAGACAATATATCAATGCTGAGAAACACAGAGAATCATGGGAGGTAAGCCTGAGGTCTGAAGATGCTTCCACCATCCACCTCCTTTTCCCTTTTTGCCCCATCTCCAAATGAATGAAAACTATATTTTACAGCATTACATACCTTGTGTCCGACTAAACTTATGCTTCCATAGAGGTGTTTGAAAGTCATCTTTAGCCTGAAAAAAAAATTCAAAAACCATTACCGTTTGATGTTCTCTTTCAGTTTCAATTTAACTTAGAGGATCCATGTTAATGGATAGAGTACAAGCTCTCAAGACTAGGGTGGCAACCGTGGCAGACTCGAGAGATGGTTCTGAGGGAACTCACTGGAGAAGACACAAGTCAGGGCACACTACTGTCTGAGAGCTCACCTTGAAGGTCACCTGAGCTCTGAAGGTCAAGTTAATGGATGGGGTGGATCTCTTGTAGCTTTAAGGACCCAGAGAGAACACAGAAATGGCTATTATACCATCAATCTAGTCTCTGCCTGTACTGACTCTCCAGATGGAATACAGCTAAGGAGAAATCCCAGGTACTCTAAACCCATCCTTAGTAGGATGAAAAGAACAGAAAGTTCACTGGGTTGCAATAATTGAATCACAAACTTTGTATTCACGTAAAGGATTGGAAGTATCACTTTAAAGTATAAAAATTGATATGATAAAGATATATGACAAAGAAATTAAGACTCTGTGAAGCAAAACAACTCCCAGAGCCAGCAAAACCTCAGTAAGATCTGAATCTAATTTGCTCTGCTGCAGTTTATGTCTTTCCTGTCAAAGTGACTGCCACCCCCTGCTGCTGCCTCCTGGGCTGTTGTTCCCTGCCGTCTCCTCACTTTTGTTGTGGTTGTTCCCTCCCTTTGAAAATTACCACCGATAAGAGTAAAGCTATGATCATTCAAAATTGTATTTTAATTGGTGTGTTACTTATCAGCTACCTAAGACATCTAAGGGAACTGAGGGATTTCTTGTAGGATCACACAGGAAGAGAACAAACTTACTTTTCTGTGAATCTTGGGTTTATAGAGAGAACATTCCGTGGTCAGAAAAAACAGTAAAGAGCAGACGATGGTCACCTGGGCCTTCATTTTCACATTGGGGATTTTACCCTGAAACAGAAAGCAAGGAGGTGGAGTCAGCTGGAGGTGATGACGTCACATGGCTACCTAGTGCACGGCAGGGTGAACGCTTAGTGTATATACCAGACAGAGCCACCTTGGTGTGGCTAGAGCCACGGGGAAGAAGGGACTCAACTGAGAAAACGACCTCCTCCCGTTGGCCTACAGACTTCTCTGTAGGCATTTTCTTGATTAGTGATTGATATAAGAGGTCCCGGTCCTCTATGAGTAGCTCCACCCCTCAGCAGATCCTGGGTTGTATAAAAAAGACTGAGTAAATCACCAGGAGCAATTCCAGAAATCAGCGTCCCTGCATGACCCCTGCTTCAGTTCCTATTCCTGCCTTTTATTCCTGCCTGGGCTCCTCTTCGTGATGGACTGTGTTTGGGATGTGAAAGGCAGAATAAGCCCTTTACTCCTCAGGTTCCTTTTAGTCAGGATATTCATCACAACAATCAAAAGCCCACCAGGTCACACACCAAACAACATTCCTTAGGAGAGGACTCTAATACCTATTTTCAATCTAGTTAAAGTGCAAAAAAAAAAAATTAAGAATTTCTCTCATCATTGATCTTTCTACTGAAGAAGACGATGGAAGCATCCAGAAAGATACATATTCATCAAAACTCCAGTCCCGTAAATTTCTTGAAAGCAATATTTATCAAATTTTCTAGAGCGCCTGGGAAGATGGTTCAGTCACACCTGTGGTCCTTACCACTAGGAAGGCAAAGACTAACAGAGCCTTGGGGCTCACTGGCCAGCCAGGCCAGCCAGTTCTGGGTTAGTGAGGAGACCCTGTCTCAAAAATACAGTGCAAAGTGACAGAAGAAGGAATATCATCCACTGGGCAACATATGTGCGTACATTCATGCGCACGCACACACACATGCATGTGCACCTACAGGTACGTGCACACACGCACACATACACACATGCACACATGCCCATGCACACACAGGCATGTGCACACAAGCACACATACACACACACACACACATGCACACATGTCCACACACATGCCTGTGCACACACAGGTACGTGCACACACGCACACATGCACACGGTGGGGTGGGGGGGGACAACAACCCAACTGCTCTGCACCAAGACTCTAGTCACTCGCGGAGAACCAACTGGAGGTAAACTTATGTGCATCCTTGTCTGCTACTAGGTCAAGTGCCGAGACTTCCTCTTGTAGATGGACCAACAACTGTGCACAGAGACAGGAGGCCCTGGAGAGTAATTACCTCTTCCATGGCCATGTCTGCATTTCCTGCCCTTTCCCTTAACAATCTTTCAAAATCATATCCCTAAAAAGGTATCACCACAGCACTTCATGTGGGATAGGAGCAATTCAGACCCCTCACTTTAAAAAACTTTTCCTTATAATTTTTCTCTTGGGGGTGCAGACACAGAGGAGCAAAAATAGCTTGCATTTTGGAGATAGCGCTAGGTCTCAGGTTCCTGACTACTATTGATTAACTGGCCTTACCTAGCCTGTTTTCCCATCCATCTCTTTAGAGGTAGATACATCCTGACAACCAGCATGTATCAGGTGGCTCTTATTCACCAGAAACTGCATCAGATGGGAGAGAGTAAAAATAAAGAGACTAGCTGTACTGGTTACTTTTCTGTTGCTATAATGAAATACAATGACCAAGGTAACAGAAGAAGGAGTTTATTTTGGTTTATGGTTTCATAAGGATACAAAACCATTATGGCAGAGGGGTGTGGTGACAAGCAGCAGGCATTGGGACAGGAACAGGAAGCTGAGAGCTCACATCTCAATTGCAAGCATGAAGTTGGAGCAAGAAAGTCCAGAGGGGAGTGGAAGGGGAGAGGGGATAAAGAAGAAAATATGGAAAGACTGCAAAAATTAAGGGTCATTTAGGGGGAAGTATGGAAACTTAACACAGTACAAGTTTCCTAAAATATATACATATACATCTCTAAATGAAATCACCCAATAATGGGGGAGACTGGGTCCCAAACTTGACATCCCTTGTCAGCAAATGAAGCTTCCGGTACTGGGACTGGGTTATATCTAACTGAGTTGTTGGCCAAAAGGGTCCCATGGGGATTCTCAAGCAATCAGGCTGTTTCCAAGACTATAGGTTTCTCTCCACAAACTCACAGCAAGGCCCAGTGTCGAAGAAATGACTACACAACTCGTTGAATACGGAGAAGTAAAACTGGTGCCTACATAAGGCCTCCACCTCTATCTGCCAGTGTCTTTAGTACAGGAAGGCATTCTGCACACTATTAAAAGAGAAACGTAAACACCAACCCAGTCACAAACCCTTGGATCTACATGATGCCCTGCCTGCAAGATACGCTAAAGCAATAGTGGTACAAAGTTTGTGGAAGTAACCAACTAATATCTGACTCTGATTTGACTGAAGACTCATTCCACGAGATGGAACCCGTATGTGACCACTGCTTGCATGACCAAAAACCTGAGACTATAAACCCAGGATCTAGGGTAAAACCAAATACTACTGCATAATAATAATAATAATGACTCCTAATGACATTCGGCTACACTCACAGATCAGTGCCTTGCTCAGCTTTCATCAGACACTTCCTCCTACAGCAGATGGGAGCAAATACAGAAACACATAACCAGATGTTGTACAGAGAATGAGAGACCTAGAACTCTCACCCCTAAAGAAAATTTTCCAACAAATCCCTTCCCTCAGGGATCCAGGGGATGCAAGAGGAGACAGAAAAACTGTAAGAGCTGGAGGTAATGAAGGACACACACACAAAAAAAAACCCAAATCCTCTAAATCAACATGATCAAAGATCATCTGAACTCACAGAGACAGAGGCAGCATGCAGAGGGCCTGCAAGACTCTACACCGGTACTCATGCCTTCCGGTTTACTGTTTTTGTTGGGTTCCTGAGTATGCAAACAAGTGGGTCTTTGGTCACATGCCTCCTCTTGGACTTTCTTCCTTCTGATTGCCTGGTCCAGTTCCAATGTCTTAGTTTTCGTTTTATCTTATTGTATTTTATATTATTTTTGTACCTTGGAATCCTGTTTCTTTTCTAACGAGAGACAGAAAAGAGATGGATCCAGATGCAAGAGGAGGTGAGGAGGAACTGGGAGGACTTGAAGGACGAGAACAAGAAAGTATGATATATTATGTAAGAAATATATATTTCAATAAAAGGGAAACATTAAGAAGAAATAAAAAGTCTGAGCATGGAAACAGAAGCAGGAGACCAATGACTGAGGAGTGACAATGAATTTGCAAGGACACCAGGATTGTGTGCACAGAATTTATGATCTTCCCGTGTGGGTGGGAAGAGGCCCCAGTGTCTAATTATTCCAAGGTTGTGCTGAGCAATGCCACAGAAGACATTGTGATGGTTAGTTAACCATCACAAAACAAAATACCAGAAGAACCTGTGTAAGTCATCTTAAAGTGCCCACACATTTCACAGACACACCTGACTTTCAAATTTTGTTACCATGACACAACAGAAAACAGTATACCTTATGAGTCAGCTTGCATGTACAAATACAGATATGCCTACAGGTTTCTACATACAAAACCGAAAGAAACGTAATTTTTGCCTTAAACATTTTATTATGGAAATCTTTCTCCCACACACGTACACACTCCACCAGATATCGATACTCCCAGGATTTTCATCTTGTGTGCTACTTTAGTTCACCTGGTATCTTCTCAGTACTGGTTAGGACCCAGTATACCAAACTCACAAGCCTCTAGTGCACTCTCTCCTGTCAGTTAAAAAACAGACAGTCACTACAAGGTTGACCGCCATTGTCCTTTCCCTGCCATCTTCAACCCTTCCTCTGTTCTCTTCTTCATGATTATTATGAGATCTCCCTCTTGAGGTATATGTGTTAGAGAAAAAAGATACTCATACTCAGGACCAAGGACCAAATATGTAGAACAAATTCTGAAGATTAAACAAAGTCTCCTCCATGAGAAAAGAGAATGAGAAATGTACGAATAGATAAAATGCCTAGAGGTGTTTGTAACCAATAACAACTGTCCCATGGTGCAAGACCAGGGCTACTTTCCTGGCACCATTTTTAGGATAAGAATTTTGTTTCAAGCTAACCAAGGTTGTCAGGAATGCTGATGTACGCTGGTGTTTCCGGTATACGGGCTGCTGAAGCAGGAAGTTTGTGAGTTGGAAGCCATTCTGGCCTACACAGGAAGTTCCTGTCAAAGGAAAGGAAGGAGGCAGAGAGGGAGAAAGAAAGGAAGAGATGGAGAAAGAGACAGGAAAAGACTAAATAGAGGGAGAAGAAGGAGAAAGAGGGAGAAAGGGAAGAAAGGGGGCAGGAGAGAGAGAAAGAGACTGAGGGGGGAAGGGAGACAGAGGAAGGGTGGCCAACTTGCTGGAAGACACTCAGTGATGTGAGATGACTTAGGGGACACTCAGCAGCAGGACTTCTGCATTCACAGAGCTCTTCAGAGTGTCTGGGGGCAACGGATCCAGCAGTCACAAATCTCCAAGCTCTTTAAGAAGCTCTGTGGGGTAAAGAAACAAGTTCTATATTCCTACCAGCCAAAAAAAAAAAAAATGTAGCCAGCAGAAAATGTGTGTGTATATGTGGGTGTGCGTGTGCGTGTGTGTGGGTGTGAGTGTGTGTGGCCATAATCAAGATGGTAAGAAACAAAGATGAACTCAGCACAATTAGCTAGACGGTTTCGAGCATTTGTGCTATTGAGCTAGGTGATGATGTATCATTTGGCGTGATAATTATATGTTAAGTTTTTTTCAGTTCCATCAAATACCGGTGGAGAATTTGAAAGCTACTAGCCAATAGGAGTCACGGTATTCTGAGTTTTGCCTTCTCTGGTTGGCATGAACAGATTATATAGATGATTTCAGGTTGGTATCAACGGGGTTGGTTTTAGTTCTTGTAAGAAAGCATTGAACAGAAACCATCACTCTCGAACTCAGATGTGACTAAGGATAAGAGCTGGTATGCTCCATAAAACAGCGAATAAGTTTTAAGAATGGGAATTAAAAATATTTTAAAAAGAAGAAGAAGCAGTGTCCAACCAGAGGACAGTGTTTTAAGTCACGGGGTGAAGGAAATGCTTATATTTTTGATTTATACCTTCTTAGATTTACTATTGATAAATGTTTAAAGTGAATTAAGGACTGGTGAGTTGGCGTGGCATATAGAGACCTTCTTAGCAGTCCTGATGACCAGAGCTGGATCTCAGAGCCCATTTAAAGAGAGGAAAGAGAGAACCGTCTCCACACAGTTGTCTCTGACCTCACATGCACACTGCGACATGGTCCTGCACAGACATGCACTGTAAATAAATGCAGGACAACTTACACTTATAAAGGATTTTACATTTTGCATGACTCCAAACTGTTTCTACAAATGCATTAAATGAAGTCCCTCTCAGGTCCTTAGCACCATCTTCTATGTAGCATATTATCTCTTAATAAGGTAGAAAAAACCCTAAATGCCACATTAAAGGCAACAGAAAGGTGTAAGCCATCCAAAAGAGCAAAACACGTATGAACAAAGCGCAGCTCTCAGGCATGAGCCTCACCTAGGCTGTCTCACGTGGCTGGACAGTTTAGTGGTTCTCGGCGAAGACGAGTGTCAGGCCTTATGCTATGTAAACACTAAGTATCGCCGTACATATATGACGCTCAGCTCTGTTCTGTAGCATATTCAGCTTGGCGACAAGGTTGTGTGCATCCTTAATATTCATTGCCACAAACCATGGGTCTGTCAGCAGAGAAGCTCCCAGTAGGAAGATGGTTCACAGGTTTCTTAAATCAGGAACCTAATTCAGGGTTAGGTGTGTGATTGCGTGGTAAACACACCCACTCAGCTTAGAAGAGGCCTTGGCTTCGATCCCCAGCATTTGATGGGGAGGGGGGATAGAGAAAAAGGGGGGGAAGAGGAGGGGGGAGTACCCTGTGGGAGAGAACAGAATAAGCAGGGTACCACAGTAGTGCATAGGCTTATCTGGGACAGTTTTCTGTTACCCACCAATTCTTTTCTCAACCATTTGCTGCAATGGGCACCAGAAATAAAAGAAAGAAAATAAACATAAGAAAATTTTGGCCACAAGGGCATGTATATCCACTGGCTTCGCTTTTCTATGAATTTGAGAGCTCTGTCTGTTTTCCTCTGGTAGGCAGTGTGGGTTTCATGAGCATTGAATGCTCTAAACTGGCATTCTGTGGCATCTTTGGTTCCCATTATATCAACTCAACCTAGGGAGCAAAATATACTTTGCCAGACTCCCTCTTGCCTTCAACACATATAGAGGTACACACATACACGTGCACAAGGTGAAATCGTTTTCAGAAACAGTTGTTTCATCCAGATTTTAACAAAATATCCAAAAAATGCCTCAGGGACTGAGGAGAGGTTGAGTAGATGGAGCAGAGGTTAAGAGCACTGACTGCTCTTTCAGAAGACTCAGGTTCAATTCCCAGCACCCACACGGCAGCTCATAACCTCCTGTAGCTCGGGTCCCAGGGACCCTCTTCTGGTCTCTGCAGATACTATACACACATGGTGCACAGACTTACATGCAAGCGAAACACCTATACATGCTCTTTTAAAACACCTTGAGGGGGCTACCGACATGATTTAAGAGAGGAGAGGCCTTACTGCTTTTTCAAAGAATCTCGGTTCAGTTCCCAGGATCCAGGCCAGATGGTTCACAGCTTTAATTCCAGCTCTACGAGACCTGTCTCTGTGGACACCCGCACTCATATATACACAGTCACATACAGGCATACACATAATTAGAAACAAAGATAAATGATTTTAAATGCCTTGAGGAATAGAAAATTGCTATCACGTGAGAAGCATGCTATTTTAGAGGAAAACACGCTGCGATATCTGGGTTCGGACCCAGGGTGTATTAGTTGAGCATCTCACCAATGCCCATCCCTATGTTGGTATGTTCACAGGAGGCACTTGCATCTCTCATGCCAAAGCTCTGGAAAAACACAAGAAGGAAGGGCAGAATCAGAAATGAACATTGAAGAATAAACAAAACACCAAAGACCTTTAGTTTGAGGTCATCGGCAGCAATGACGTCAATAGCGAGTCACTTGTCATTCGCAAAGAACCTCTCTCCGGTTTCTCTACCAGCCCACCAGCGAGGGCAGACCCACACCTTATTCACCAAGAGAACAGAACAAGGTACTAATTTCAGCGATAAAAGCAGCCAAGCCACCTAGCATGGCAGTTTCTCAGGTCCTATAAAAGTAATTGAAGCACAGTCCAGGTCTCTCCTTCCCCCGGAGCAGCTTGCCTCTCCTACACCCTGATAAAAGCGTGAATTACCCTCTGCCATCCACTTTCACCTCTCACACAATAATAAACAGCAATTCTAAGCTGCCAAATACAGCCAGGCTCCCTGTTGTAACCTGGTGATTACAGAGAGAAAATCACATGGGCTGGACTCAAAGGCTTAAGGGGAAAATACAACTAAATCCACTAGCTGGCCCGGAGTGGAGTATCTAAGTAACTACCCCTCCCAACCTGGTTACTGTCCTCGACATCTCACACACCCCTGCAGAAGAGTTCTGATCACAGTGGGTCAAGAGAAGCTGAGAGAAAGCAGGCCACAACTAAAGAGAAAAGACAATCCTGTTAGTCAAGAAGTGGACATCTCCCTTTTCTCTGTCCTCGGCCAACTCAGCATCCACTCAGAGTGGGAAACTCTTGCTGAAGATATGAACAAGGGAGCGAATGACCCTGCAGACTGAATGCGCAAATGAAGATCCTAGCCCAGCATCTGAAGGTTTGGCTCTAAGATCCTGAGGAAATGCTTCTGTCCTCAAGAAGCGCATGGGTGAGCAGGCAGATGCCCCTTGGTAGACTCCTTCAGACACCAAAATCCCTACATATCGGTCTTTTCCAGAAAAATGGTCAGGCATTTGCACAAACTGTCTCCTGCATGTTACACCATCTCAAATGCTGTGTAGGTAGTTGTTACTCCGAGTCACTTAGGAAATAAGAGTGACCAACCCATCTGTGTGTGCTCGGTTCCAACACAGGATCCTCCCTGCGATTAAAGAAGTGGGCATGAGGCACGCAGACACAGAAGGCCCTGGCACTGGAAACTTCTGATAGTTTTGGAACCTGCTGACTTTTGTAGAATTGTTCTCCCTCTCATCAGGCCTCCGTTTTGTTGTACCATCTGGGCTCTGGTTTAAAAAAAAAAAAAAGTTTATAAAGTTTCATGTCGGAAGAGATCTGGAAGGGAGAAGGGAGGGGGAAGAAAAGAGTGAAAGAAGGGAGGAGAAGGAGAAAAGAGAGGCCAAGGGAAGGGAGGGAGGAAGGGAGGCAGGATGAGGTCACAGTGGCGTTGGCTGCACATATGTCTCTGTGCTATCTCCATTTTAAGTCAGGAATTACAAAGTGCTGGACAAATCGGGAGACTGTATGTTCCTGAACACTGCCTCCTATTTGCTCCATCTTCCTTGCACGTACAACTGAGTTTCTGAGTGAGTTGTCATTGAAAATGATAACCGGTCTTTCTGGGCCCTGGATCTCACTGTTGGCACTGACTAGTGGAGCTAGCCGCTGCAGGGTGACTCACACTCGCCGAGGCATTCCGCACCCGTCTCAACATGCCTGCAAAGGGCTGGCATCGGGATCCCAAAGAAAAGAAGAAAAGGTCAGTCCAAGAACTGGAAAGTAGACAGTGGTAAAGGATGACTGGCTTGTGATCTCAGCCTTGTTGGTTATCTTCATACTCTAGCAATGTGCACAGAGCGAGAGGGAGGCACATTCTCTCTGTCTGTTAACCTTGTAGACAGCAATTGGCTTCATAGTGCTTGACAGATCCTACTGTCTTGTGGGAATGACTAATTCAGAAAGGTTAACTGGGGGATAAGGAACTTAAGAGTGGGAGGGGTGTGTGTGTGTGTGTGTGTGTGTGTGTATGTGTGGTATGTGCGTGCACATAAACATGCATGTGTGTTGCTCTCCTAAGCCTGATTCCATAACCATATATTCCTATTCTTGGTTGTGTAATTAGAACTTTCGCTATAACATCAGATGGCTAAATGACTCGTTTATCTTTTGACCTCAATAACAGAATCTACAGACTTGTCTTTAAGAGACAAAAGAAAACACTACTGGTTCTCTTTTGCCTTGGGTGAGATACAGAGCCTTGGTGGAAAGAGAACTACAGAGAACTACCAGAAATAGAACCAGACCCATCTCTTTTGGGCTATTTTAGATGGCGTCCATCCACCACTTTGTAGCTAGATCTAAATTCTGACATCTCTCAAGAAGCACAAAATTTCAGAGTTGGAAGGCATCTTCATCTCTCGGACTATCTCTGCTATATAAATAATTATCGAGCCATTATTGGGGCTGGAAATTTCTCTGTGCTGTGAAGGATGCTCACCGGAGTGCTGACACTAATCATGTAGACAACAATACAACACCCAATAAAGCGAGAGCCCAAAGCTCCTGCAGCTTCCCTCTGAGTCCAGGGCACAGACCTTTTAGAAACCCACACTGACCACTCAGAATAGGCGGGGAGGACACTGTAGGAAGGGTTTCCAGCAGTCACAGTAGGTAGGGCTTTCCTTTACATTGCCATTAAGACAATTTGTCAGGTTCACAGAAAAAAGAAACTAGAAGTTGAATGCTTTGCGTTCCACCTTAAGGGACTTGAAATTTATCTGGCACGGAGACAGTGCAGAGGCCGGGAGTCTAATTGGCTGGCAAGACACTTTGCAGTTTTACTCCAAGGAATGAGCAAATCAAGGCTGACAGATGACTCCTCGGAGAAAAACAAATACAAAACAGACACTCCAACTTTGAGCTGGCCAAATTCAAAAGCATTAGCGAGGGAACACTGCGGAATGGAGCCTTCTGGAAAACACCATCCCAGATGACACATTTTCCCCTGTTCTGGAACCGATAGAGCAAACAACCAACTCTTTATGGGAAAGGAATGATAGCACAGGCCAGTACTCACGCGTCCAGGAAGAAGTCTAGCAGCCCAGAGACCGACAGTCACCTGGTAGGGAAGTCAGCACTGCACTGCTCACCATGGTGCCCGACCGTCACATGTCCACACCAGGCCGCTCCGGCACCCGTCAGTGACAGGGACCCATCTCATCTTTTGAAAAGGTAGTCCTGGAGGCCCAAGTGAGAAGCAACTGCCGGTAGTGAGAAGCCAATCTGGTCACTGCAAGCCAGCCCACAACCTCGAGGCTTGTGTGAGGCTGTGATTCACCCCCACAGTGAATCTGTCAAGCACGCCTAGGAGAAATTACAGGTTTCTCTTGTCTGAAGCGAATCCATTGAAGTGAGTCACTTGTTTGTCCTTCAGTTCTTCATCTTTATCTCAGATGATCACATGGGAGTCTGGGTTGCATCGTCCCTGTTGTAATTAAAACCAGGGTGACAACATGCGAGGTTGTACCCCTATTGTTTATGGTTTCAAAAGACTATTATTGTATTTTAACTCTACCTATGAATTTGGAGATAAACTGACCGAGAAAGTGACCAGGAAATTATAAGCTAGTCTCTACCTTGGCGCCAGAAAGATTTATGATTTATGGTTCTTTCTTTCTTTTTTATTTCACTAAGTGTGTGTGTGTGTGTGTGTGTGTGTGTGTGTGTGTGTGTGTGTGTGTGTGTATGCGCATGGTTGCCATGGCACATGTCAAAGTAGTCAAGGACAACTTGCAGGAATCACGAGGCCCAGGAATCAAACTCAGGTCATCAGGCTTGGTGGCAATTTGCCTTTCCCCACCGAACTGTCTTGCCGGCCCTACCTCCTTGGTCTTTTCTTTGTAAGGAATAAGATGAGAAGTTCTTTTGTGGATATCCACGCTCATTGGTAATGCCGTGCCGGAAGGCAGTCTCCACGTGTAGAAAGCTTCTCCTGACCCAGCTTCCAGCTGACCAACCAGTCTGGATCAGTGGCCTCAGCTGCGGAGCCCCACATATGCTAATGCTGATGTCTCCTGTGTATAAGCCTTCTTTCCCCAGGTGCTGCAATCCCCCGCTTAGAAGTCATAAGAGCGTGACATAAAAGAGAGATAAGTGAGGGGCCGTTGTGTTCCACAACTTACAGCAGTGCAGGTCAAGGAAGCAACGTTTGTAGAACTGGGTCAGCTCTAAGTAGGTCACTCGTTAAGTACTGGGTCGTTTGTGATGCGGAAAAGAGAAACACCATCTCAAGTGGCTGTGTCATCAAAGGACTTTATTGAACATGCATATTTACTGAACATACTCTGTGCCTAAGACACTTGGTTGCCCTAGCAGCAAGCAGAGGAAAGTTACAAAGTGGTTATCAAATATGTCAGCCTCTTCCTAAAGATTCACAGCCTTATCTGGGAAAGAAAACAGAGAAAAAAGACCAAACCAAACAAACTCTCTAGCACAGAAAATGCTAACGAACAGTGAACTGCGCAGATGATAAATATTATAGGAAAGTATGTGGGGGTACCAGTCAGGGAAGAACCCTCAGAGAAGGCAGAAAGGAAAGCCAGGCTTAAAAACACCACAGAATGAGTAGAGTCCCACGGTAGACAAACTTGTTCCTCAGGAGTGGAACTATGCATTAGGATCAGGCAGCACTAGGTAACAGACTCGTTCCATGAGCCTCAGTGGGTTTTGCTGGCTCGTAACCCTCATGTTACACAGAAAAAGTCAAATGCTTCATTGTTTTATTTAGAAGTCAATTAACTTGCTCCCATGAGGGTTATCTTCATTCACAATCATGCCAGAGGCCATGGTTGTGTTTACGTGTGTGTGTGTGTGTGTGTGTGTGTGCGCGCGCGCGCGCGTGCGTGTGTGTATTTATATGCATGTGCATGTATTCACAGACACTGTAATAAAATTAACATTTTAATGAGCAATTATTATTTCCAAACACTATTATAAATACTTTACTATTTAGAATCACTACACTATTCCTAGGAGGTAGCCTCACTTAGAAATGAGAAGACAAAATTCTAAAGGATTTAAGTGACTTTCCAAGGAGGGCCACAAAACTGCTTCAGAGCAATGTCTTCTTGAACCACCTGACCATACCGCATCTTCGCAAGATGGAGAACCAGTGTCTCTCTTGAGGGTCGGTGTAGTCCCATGACATCTTTCAAGGAGAGAAGGCACGTTCTTGAGGAAATTCCCCAGGAATGCCGGAGTGGTTCTCTTGGCATCCACTGGCCTTTCTTGGTTAGTGATATCATCGCCCTGTCGCAGAGTGTCTGCACCTGAGCTGAGTGCTTCCCAGTCAGATGCACCTGCTCAATGTGTAATACAAACAAGACATGGTTCCCTCCCTCGCCCCCAGGGCTCGGAGTTCTCATCTTGACATGGACAATACTTAGTCTTTTCCAAGTTTTGTGCACTTTAGCGTTCTTCCACCCATCTAGTTACATGAGACTTCATCTTGACTTCACGACATTGACCGTGAGCAAGTTAGTTCATGATGCTGGGGTACCTGCACTGAGGAAAATCCAGCTCTGTGTCTCCCCATCTTCTTTATCTAAAGAGATCCAGGGATATGCTGGAAAGTAGCTGACTAGACCACCTCTGATTCATGGAAAGGAGGAGAGCTACTCCCCCACAGAGTAAGCCTTGCTTTCTCATGTGTGTTTTGTTTGGGTTTAGTTGGATTTTTGCTGGGGTTTTTTGGAGTTTTGTTTGTTGTTCTGTTTTCATTTTGTGTGGGGGTATTTATTTTATCAGACAAGATCTTACTCTTTAGCTTTAGTTCACCTAGAATTCACCATGTAAACCAAAATGAACTCAGAGCATCTCTCTATGTCTCTGCCTCCCAGGTGCTGGAATTCCAGGAGTACCCACCATGTAACAGAACATCAATAATACTGGCCTCTACATAGGACAACGTGGGCATCTGTCTAGGTCCCTTTTTCTTCAACCTTTGCTTTTCTTCTGGGACTGCCACCTGTGGGCTTGCTTCAGAGAGGCCTTCTAGCCTAGGTGTTCTACACCTAGACATCTAGGTGACGTCTGCTTTGAATATTGAATGTGTTTACATGCAGCTAGGAAAATGAGTGTCACAGGGCTTGACATATGATATTTTCTCTCCCCCATCCAGGTTTCAGCAGCCTCTCGTGTCTGAAGGTGGAAACAAAAAGCCCCTCAGAGGCCCCATGCTCTGGGACAGAAAGTAGTTTAGTGATATTTCATTTGTATTTTAACAAATAAAGCTTGCCTGAAGATCAGAAAATAAAACAGCCCCACTGGTCAGGCTTACAGACCAGGCAGTGGTGACACACACTTCCATTCCCAGTAGCCACACTACTTCACCAGAGAAGTGGGGCAGTAGTAGTGCTTGCCTTTAATCCCAGCACTAAAGAGGAATACAAGACAGGAGGAGATATGTCTCAATCAGTCTCATTCTGAGGATGCATGGAGGCAGGATTGCTTTTTCAGTCTGAGTATTTCTTAGCTGCTTTGCTTTTCTGATCTTCAGGTTCAACCCCAATATCTGACTCTGGGTTTTTTTTTTAATTTGTTTTACACTTTGCACTCAATGTGAGGCTTGAACCCACAACCCTGAGATTAAGAGTCTCATGCTCTACCAACTGAGCTAAAATTTAAGTTAAAAGATAATGTTACTTTGGAAAAAAGGTCTTGCGTTTGTTTCCACAGGAAATGAGAGGCTATAGATTCATTCTGGATTAAGAAAAATAAGGTTTGGGCTGGAGAGATGGCTCGGTGGTTAAGAGCATTGCCTGCTCTTCCAAAGGTCCTGAGTTCAATTCCTAGCAACCACATGATGGCTCACAACTATCTGTAATGAGTTCTGGTACCCTCTTCTGGCCTGAAGACATACACACAGACAGAATATTGTATACATAATACAATAAGGTGGTGGTGCAAGCCTTTAATCCCAGCACTTGGGAGCCAGAGGCAGGCGGATCTCTGTGAGTTCGAAACCAGCCTGGTCTACAAGAGCTAGTTCCAGGACAGGCTCCAAAACCACAGAGAAACCCTGTCTCGAAAAACCAAAAAAAGAAAAATAAGGTTTGATCAAGGAAGATCCCCTGAAAAATCTCCAATGGGAACTGATGGCCCAGCTAATCCAATGTTTCAGAGCATCTCTGTTGCAGTTCCCTCTGAGTTCTACATCCAGAACAATCTCAAGACTGCCAGCTGAGATGATCCAGTCTCACAGAATACTCCAGAATGCTCCAGTCAGGACTTGACCATAATCTTAAATTTTCTTTGGGTCCCTATAAGATTATCAGCACTCTCAGTTAGCCAGAAGTAGCCTAGAAAACTATGCCCACATTACCAATAAATGGATTATGGATGTTTGTCTTTGTTTAGAGTGTTGGTTACAAGTTGTTATGGATAATGATCAGGAAAAAAAGCTAAACAAAGGAGATTAGATTCAGAGTCTTGTTTTGAAAAGAGGAAAAGGAGGAATACTGTGGGACAATATTTTTGTATACTGTAAAGATTTGCCACTCATATTGATGTAATAAATTGCTGATTGGCCAGTAGCCAGGCAGGAAGTATAAGCAGGGCAACCAGACTAGGAGAATTCTGTTAAGAGGAAAGGAGAGATGCAGTCACAAGCCAGGCACAGAGGAAGCAAGATGAGACTGCTGCACTGAGAAAAGGTACCAAGCCACATGGCTAAACATCGATAAGAATTATGGGTTGATTTAAGTTGTAAGAGCTAGTTAATAATAATCCTGATCTAATAGGCCAAACAATTTATAGATTATATAAGCCTCTATGTGTTTATTTGGGACTAAATGGCTGCAGAACCAGATGTGAAAGAAACTTCTGCCTACAAAGTGAAGCCCTGGAAACCAACAGAGTTGGCCCAGGTTAGCAGAGCTGTGACTCACAGTTCCAGCTTTCCACCGCATCTTAAAACAGACATCATGTCCAATTCCAACATTCTACAGTTTTCTCTTGGTTCACTGTCCAAGAAGTTGCATTCAGTCCCCAGCCAGACTTGACCATCTAATCGGTTTGATTTTGAAAAAGTAGAACATACTGGCAGGAGGCGCCCTTCTCCACAGAGCCACCTGGGAGCTACTTAGAGTCAGTCCGACTGCTGGAGACTATTCTTGAGAACTCTCCTTTAGAATCCAACGCATTGCATCCTAGGCCACCTTTGCTGAGAAAAGCCGAGGTTTCTCCCTGATGATAAATATGATCCAGCAGTGTGGAGGTGGAGGCACCAGTGAGGCACTGTTGTTGATACCCACTTTGTCTTCTTGTCCCTTGCGGATGCATAGTGTGTCGTATGTAGATTTGCAGTTGGTGGGCCAGACGTGTTTAGAAGCACAGAACAGCTTTGACAGAGGGGCCTTCCACGTGTCACCCCCTCCTCCATCAGCTCTGCAGGGTAGAGGCTTCCGTCAAAGTACGCAGTGGCAAGAGGACAGGAATGAAGTACATGCTTCCTCAGGCACTGCCATTCCAGGAATGAGCAACCTTGTCAAGAAGAGAAAAATCACAGCTTACACATACAAGTTGCAAGATGTGAATGCTTTGCACAGTGACCAGCTGCCCGATGGACAGTCTCTTCCTAGAAGGCTCTTTGGGACCCAGGAAATTGTCCTCCTCTATTCCCTGCAGGTGCTGAGTTGTGAGCCTGGCCTTTCTGTAACATGAACCACTTCATTTTGGAAATAGGGTGAGACAAGATCTCAGGTAGCACAGAACATCCTCAAACCTTTTATGTAATTGAGGATGATGTCATAGTCGTGATCCTCCTGCCTCCACCTCCCTGGTGCTGGGATTACAGAGGCATGTGTTTGTTACACACAACTGAACCCATGTCCTTTGAACTATAACTCCTCTCAGCAGTACTATTTCTTTCTACAAGGCCTTGGACCACTGTCAAGGCCACGAAGGCTGCTGGAGCCTGGATGGGTTGGAGTAGGGTATGGGAGACTTCCTTTACATACCACAGTGCCTCTCTCTGAGTCTCCCTGTTTCTCTGCATTCTGTGAGTCGTGGTCTGTGTGTATATCACCCTTTCTGAGTCAGTCTGCATTTCTCTGAGTTCCCTATATACCCCTCAATCTCTCAGCGGACACTTCCCATCTCTGTGCGTCTTCCCGTGGAGGTGAGTACTTCAATATATTTATATGTGCTCCAGTATGCTTGTGTGTTTGTCTCTGTCTTCTACACTGTTGTTCTGGAGCCTGTACATGTCTACAGCTAGTTGGCCATACTCCAAACCTGAGTTACTGTGTCCCTCTCTGTGACCCTGAATTAATTCCTCCTGTGGCTCCTTTCTCTAACTCTAGTTCCCTATGACTGTCCAGCAACTACATCACTACCCTGAGGAGTCTCCCCCATATTGTCAGTCATAATTTCTTGACCTTTTAACACTAAAAAAAGAAAAAGGACCACAGTATATTGATGATGCAAGATGCCCTAGGAGTGGAAAACAAGAAATGCAGAAGAGAGAGCCAGAAAGAGAGGAGATCCCTACTTAACCCCTTAAGCATATCCAGGCCAGGTCAGGAGCCTTCTCAGATATGCTTTATTGTCTTATGGGACAAAAAGTCAGTAACCTAAGATTTAAAAATGTGCCTTGTTAAGACAGGAATCAAGAGAATTTATTTCTAATTATAATCAAAGAAATGCCATAAACACGAAGCATGCTTAGAGACTAGACTCTCTTGCTGTATACTCACCTCCCATGGTAGGGATGCATGCTGCTCTGTTAGCTTGGCCCTTTGGTGGGATGACAAGAGAATTCAGAAGAAAGATCCTGGTGAAGACAAAATATTGCATTTATCGGTACCAATCAGTCTGCACTTATCACGGTGATTCTGGGCACACAGAGAACTTGAGGCATGGGAAAATATTTTACCCTTTCATATCACCTCCTCCTTTCCTCTTCATATTAAAACTAACAACCTAGCAACAGGCTTTCCCAAGGAGTCCCGCTCCACCATAACTGGCACCAAGAGAATTCCGAAAGAGGAGGAGAAAGACAAGAAAGAGGAGGAGGAGCAGAAGGAGGAGCAGTAGGAGGAGAGGAGAAAAAAGAGAGGAGGAAGGGAAAGGAGGGTAGAGGAGAAGAGAGAAAAGGGGGAGGAAGAGGAGAAGGGATAGAGAGGGGGAAAGGAAAGGAACCCAGTGTCCTGCCTCAGTTTCTTAACAGCTTTTCTACTGAAATCCTCAACATTAAAGTTCCCCTATACCTTTTGTGTATGTTTTAGACATGTGTGGTCTAAAAAAGCAAGACATTTAAACATTGGCAGATCTGTGGCTACATGAGCGTAGGCTAGTTCATCTTGTCAGCTACAAAATGAACACAGTAACATATGGTGTCTTGGGTGTTGGGGAACTGGGACTGGTCCTGTCCAGGTAGGTGCCTTAAAGGGTGACATAAATCTGGACTGTAGAAGATTGCTACCAAGGATTAGTGGCCTTCAAAGCAGAACAGCTAAATGGATGGTAGCCCTGCTTCTGTACTTGGGCAAGGGTGGTAAAGCTAATGACAGGCAATAGCCTAGAGCTGCCGAGCAGAATGAAGGAAGAAATGCAAGATGAAAGGTAAATATATGTTGTACTTAGACCAGAGGCTTTTAACCCTGACCGCACGCTAGAATCACTGCAGAGCTTAAAGTAAATGTGTAGGCTCAAGCCTTGAGAGTTTCTGCTTTAATTTTTGAGTGAGGCCTGGGTTGTGGTTTGGTGTAGGTTCTTTATTTATTTATTTGTTTGCTTTTGATTTTTAAGCTCCCAAGATATTTCTTAGATACGGCCAACATCAAAAACCACTGACTTGGACCATCAACAGTAATGAAGGGCTAGGTGTCTTTTTGACTTACATAAAAACCAGAGAGATAGAGAAAATGACTCTTTGTCTTAGGCCTCAATGGCCAGAATATCCCTATGGTGGCCTGAATAGATCATTCTAAAAACACATGAGGAAAGGACGAAGGCTACTATTTTAGAAGGGATTTGAAATAATCAGGGCAAGTTTGAGAAGAGAGCCTTTGGTGGTTTGAATGAGAATGGCCCCTATAAGCTCATATGTTTGAATACTTGGTCACCGGGGAGTGGCACTCTTTGACAGGATTAGGGGGTGCAGCCTTGTTAGAGGACATGTCTGCTCTCAGTAAGTTTGCCCCCTTTTTTAGATGGGAGAGAACATAAAGAAATCAGTAATCTCCCGGGAAGGACTAAGAAGTTGACCAAAGTTTGGCTAAAATTAAAGAAAAAGAAGAGAGAGAGAGAGAGAGAGAGAGAGAGAGAGAGAGAGAGAGAGAGAGAGAGAGAGAGAGAGAGGAATGGCAGGTGACAAATCAAAGCCACAGATTCCCTTCTGTTGTTGGCATGTTGCTGAGGTCAAGCCTGAGTCCCTTTTGCTAACATGCAAACATTGCCAGTTCTTCCCTCACCCAGAACAGCCTAGCATCACAATGAAGTTTATAAATTACAGAAAGAGAGGGTAAGGTAAAGGCATATCACAGTCCAGTCCCCCAACAATGCCTGGAGCACCTCCGCCACATCCACATCCCTGAACTGGCCCTGTGCCTATGCCATTCTGGTAACCATGGCAACTGCTTCCTTGCTAATCAAGCTCCTAGGAAGTCCTTTGTATTGGGTTTCAGCGTGTGCATCCCTAGAATTTTCACACTGTGCCCATGACCACCTGAGCAGTATCAGAGAGAACTAGGAAGCTGTCGCGGGAGCCCGAGATCCTTCATCTCCTTTCATGGCTCCTTGTAGTCACCTGCTTCCTGTTTCACACCCACAACACCTGCCACCTTGTCACCCCTCTTTAGACATCTAAACTGACTTTTGCCTTGATATTCAGACATCATACTCCATAAAGATTCTAAACAGCTCAAAGAGGGACCCACCCAGAAAAACTCTACACCGAAGGGTTTACACCATTCCCTTGCCAAATGAAAACACAAAGTGTTTACCTCTGATGCTCTGGAGACCCATTTGGCAGACATTACTCGACTCTTTAAGGCTTCTCTTATCTGGAAATTTAACAAAACGGGTTAGCAATTGAATGTTTACAAGAAGTTAGCGGTGTGCTTGGATGTGACTAACACTGTGACAAGGACACAAGTGGCTAGCTGGGTCCTTTCGGTGGGTCAGTAACAAGTGGAGTGAGCTACAGAAAATCCAGGAGACGAGGAGGGGCAGAGAGGGAAAGCTTCTCTGGCAGGCATGGGTCCCTGGTCTTAAACATGAACCCAGTGGCTATGAGGCAAGTTTGTGCAAGCTCAGGGATGCTAATTACAGCTTTGGCATTATTTTTTGAACCATTAAAGTGGTTCATCACATCCCACATCGCATCTCATTTGGAATTATTCAAAACTTCTATAAAGGAGGGGAAAAAGTGCACAGACATCATTTCAGGCAAACACTCGTATACATAAACACAAATAAAATCTCAGAACACTTTTTAAATGATGCTCTGTTTCAGGGGGCTGCACAGAGATGCCTGAGGTCAAAGTTCAATAAGTGTTCTTCACAAGTCAGCAGATTTCAGGTCAAGTATGCAACCCAGGAAAACCAAGGATGGCTCACACACAATACCTTTGGATCCAGGATTGTTCCAAACATGAGGATGAAGAAGCCCTGTAAAAGAGGGAGAGGGAAGAAGATGCATTACAATACAATGATGATGCTAAGAGTACCAAACACGACATTCGTCACATCATTGTTACAAGAGCTTTATTCCGCTCATCCCTAATCTCAGGCCGCAATGTCTACCCACTGGTTCAACAGATATTGCCTGAACCAAGAACAACAAACCTGTGACTCAACAAAGAGTACCACTGTTGACACAGAATAAGGCCCCTGCTTCATGTGAGGATCTTAGGAACTTCATGTTGAACATCATGAAAATTCTTTTCATTCAACAGGAGCTGTTCCCCTCAAGATATAAGTACTCAAGAAAGATGTAGAGAAGATGCAAGGCAGTGTAGGCTTGTAGCCTCTGAGCAGCAGCTAATAAAACACACTTGCACAGCACAAGGAAAAGTAAGCATAGTTGGCTGCCCATAACCCTCTCACATCACCCATGCAGAGGAAGACCACATCAGCAAAACGAAGACCATCCTCCACAGCTATGATCCATCTGTGGTTATGTCTTTCTGTTTTCACTTGTCTGCTAGTCACAACACAAAACCTCCCTGGATGAAGGAATTTCAAGGGACAACCCCATTTTTCTGATGAGGAAAAAGAAGTTCAGAAACACAACTTTTAAAACGCTGTAGACAGCAATATCCTTTCGACCCACTTCTTGGATGCTGGGTGGCTTGGGTGGTGGGTGGAAAGGGAAAGTGAGAAGTTGAGCTTCCCTATGGGCACTCCCTGCTAAGTCACTTTGGCCATAGCTGAACGTGAGCCCAGGCAGAGGAATGCAGCTGACACCATAAAGATGTCATGGTCAATTGTTCAGCAGTGAGACGACAGCCTATTGCTACCACAGTTGATGAAAATGCAGCTGACAGATGGGAGACGACGAGAACCAGTGTGAAGCCAGACAGCTCATTCCTTCCTCTAGTGAACTCAAATGCTCTTCACCATAGACAGTCCATAAATACCCAAGCTTTGTCTGCATGGAGATTTTTATCAGACTGAATATTTGTGTGAATTCTTATTTTAGAAACGCTTACAATTATTGAATTTTACTTATTGTCGGTTTGTGTGTAGTTTATGGACATGTAACTATGGTGGGTATGTAGATGGGTGTCATGTCACACATGTATAAGCCAGAAAATTGCTTCCAGTGGTCAGTTTTGACCACCTGCATTGCTGTGTTGGAGTCTCTCTTATTTCAGCCACACTGCATTCTCTATAGGAGCTGGTCTACAAGCTTCTGACCAATTCTCTGGTCTTGACCTCTCATCTTCTGGGAGATTTCTTGGTAACAGAAGCTTACCATTGTATCTGTATGTAGTACCATATGTATACATGGGGTGGCACTAAGGTTGTCAGGCTTGCACACCAAGCCCTTCAACCTGTTGGTCCATCTCACCAACTCTCACACTCCTAAGCCTACACCTGCCTTTAACTCTAGTGTGAACATGCCATGGTTGACATGAACCATTAGTTTTCAAAGTATTACTCTTGTGAATATGCTTGGAACAGACAGACACCAGCCTGTGTCGGTACTAACGATGCATTTGAAAATCAAAATATTAATGAGATTGGCCCAGTGTAGAGATTTACTTAGTGTAGATTTGAATGGGAATGCCCCCCCAAAGGCTTATAGGTTTGAATGTTCAGTAGAACTGTTTTGAAAGGATTGAGAAGTGTGACTTTGTTAGAGCAGGTATGTCACTGGGGTGAGCTTGGAGGTTTCAAAAACCCATGTGAGATTCAATTTCTCTGTCTCTTTCTGAAACCTGGAGGTCAGGATGTAAAACTCTCAGCACCTGTCTGCCTCCTGCCGGGATGATCATGGACTAACAGTCTACACTGAAAGCAAGCCCCCCAGGCAAATGCTGCCTTGTAAGAGTTGTCTTGGTCATAGTGTCTCCTCACAATAATAGAACAGTAACTAAGACATCTAAAAAAACCACAACTGTAGACTATTTTTTCTATACAAATTCGTGGGGTTTTGTTTTTGTTTGTTTTCTGAGGTCTTCATCCAGATTTTAGTCTACAATGCTTTGTTCTCCTACTAAAATATCTTTGGGAGATGAGGGTGTCTCAAAGTCCCAGCCAGGCCACAGAGGCTCTCAGAGAAGACAGAGGAGGGAAGAGGCAGCAGCTACAATGACACCCAAGGCGGCCACTGCCTACACACTAATTCTTCCACAGTAAAGGGATTGGCTAGCACCCCAATTAGTAGAGATATTTCCATAGGACTCTAATCGGGGAAAACCTTATTTTGAAAGGGCTTGTCTCCTGTATCTTCTGCCCTCCAGCCTGTTGCTCAGTCAGCTTCAGCTGCCCCCTCATCTCTGCTAACCTTAAGCCCCACCTTTGCTGCTGCTTCCCATGCTGCGGATGGTATCTGACTGCAGAAGATCCATGGCTCTGCTCCCTTTCCTCATTACTGAGCATCTCAAGGATGCCCTGATACAGAGATAGGCAAAGGCTGTATCAAAACAGACAAACAAAGAAGTGCGGGGAATAAAAGACTGTTGTTTTTAATGTGATTCATTTCCTTGTCCATCTGTGTCACTGAATTTTACTGATGGCTTTATCTATAACCAGCTCACAATATTCCTAAACTATAAGTCAGCTTCCATGAGCCAGCACAAGTCAGTACAGCACTGCCTTCTCGCATCCCAGTGTCTAGCCCTCACCCACACTGGTTGGCAGCTGCCCACAACCTCATAGGTACTGCCATCTCAATGACTTCATCCTTCTCCTTGCCAGAAGTAAAGACAGAAAATAACTTGAGTTTCAAGTTGATCCTATGACAAGTGAAAATGCCCACAGTATCAAAACTCAGGCACTCACAGTGCACTCCAAAACAAGAGTCACAAGTCAGGTAGCCTGAGGGGAGCACAGAAAGGCGCTGCTGTGGTGTGAGTGGAGTGAGACAGGTGTGTAGTAAGGGTTTACGAAGAGTAGCCTGTAGATTGGCTGAGCTGAAAGTTAGAAACACAGGGGTATTACCTCAGCCCTATCCATGACTAGCTTTGTAAAAATGTTTAATGAGCTGACAATTTCTCACACTGCTATAAATCTAGACTACAATACACTTTCTATAGAAATATAAAAAATAGCCAAGGTTTAAAATGTTACATGTGCCCTCGTACTATTAACAGTGCTCTCCAAGGCATCAAAATATTTGCTATAAAAAGTGAATCATTTGTATTCACATTTTAAATGAGGAAAATGAGTAGATATTTGATTTGAAGTCTCTGTTACCAACTTGGTAAACATATATTTGGAAATACTTTTACTGGTCACTCTACACATTCCAAAAAAAATGTATAGCTCTTTAATAAACTAGAAACTTTCTTTTTAATTGATTGCAACCTGTATATTTAATGTATGTAATTTTCAAGAAGGAAAATGTTAAATGTAAGTACTATTTAGACATTAAATAGACCTATATGTTAGATCAGTGGAAAACTGAGATATAACTTTGAGTGAGAAGGAAAATCGCACAATTGCTATGCTGTAGTTCAGTGGGTAGAGCACAGTCTACAGAACCCTGAGTTTTGGAATGTTGGAGGCATGCATGCCTAACAGGTACATAATCATGCACATAAGTCTTCAATTCTTATATTCAGCATATATTTGTATAAGCATGCAGAAAGAATTTGGCAGTGATACAAATGAAACCGTGAACATTGCTTCATCCATAAAAGTGTGAGAAATGCCCTTGAAGATTCTGCTGTAACCTGCCTGGTTCACCTAAGATGGCATGCACTGCTGTCTCAAACCTCTGAGTAGCTGAGTAGCAGACAATACAACCTCCAATCTGAGTCTAAATTTTAGAAGAGGTGATTGCTAGCTTTCTAAGTAGTAACAACACAGAGCTAGAGATACAGTTCAGTTGGTACAGCATTTGCATAGCATGCATGAAGCCCTGGGTTCAATGTCCAGGACCCCATACATGGTACATGGTGGTGTGATGTGGGATTCCGTTCTGTATGCTGTGACTATGTCTTATTACCATTGGTTAATAAAGAAGCATGCTTTGGGCCTACGGCAGGGCAGAATAGAGTAAGGTGGGAATTCCAAGCAGATAGAGGAGGAAAGAAGGCAGAGTCAGAGAGACACCATGTAACTGCCGAAGAAGACAGACACTGGAACTTTACCCAGTAAACCACAGCCTTATGTCAATACACAGAATAATAGAAATGGGTTAATTTAAGATATACGAGCTAGCCAATAAGAAGCCTAAGATAATAGGCCAAGCACTGTTTTAATTAATATAGTTTCTGTGTGATTATTTTGGGTCTGAGAGGCCGGGAAACAAACAAGCAGCTTCTGCCTATAAATTGGCATGCCAACATGGGCTGACTACATCCACATAAAACCTGAGAGTGTGTGCGTGCACATACACACACACACACACACACACACACACACACACACACACACAAAATAGAGTTTAGCACAGTTTCTTGGTAGCCGCATTTTTTTTCAGATGGGCTCTGTTTGCTGGCAGTGATCAGGGGACCTGCAGCTCCTTTAAAAGAGGTTTTCCTGATTCGGCAATAGGAGCAAAAACTCCCATACTTTCAAGAAGGCAGCTTTCTGGTTCATGTTAGTTGCATGAACAGCTCTGGCTCTTTCAGAAGGCTGAGCGTTAAATGAGATCTGTGAGCAGTGTGTTACAAATTACTTAATGGAAACATTGACCTGCTGTGTTCCTGGAGCTGAGACAGAGAGAATGGCTTGCAGAGCTGGCAGTAAACATGCCTCTGCCATGTTGAACTGGGCAGAGCCAACAGGTAGGGCCACAGAGTTAGTCCTAGCCATACCTGCTTAGCATTTAAAAGAAAAGGCTCTCCTGGTCAAAAAAATAATTATAGATACATATTCAACAAAGATAGATTCAGATGAAAAAGACCTCTAAATGGGTCACAGTGTTGAATAAGAGAGAGAAGAAAAAGAGCATAGACAGTTATAATATAAAAGTGTACAGACAGTCATAGATTAAAGGAGTAAAGATAATAAAATAAATATTAAACTTGTGAAAAAATAATAGAGTAAGAAAAATAAACCACATAAATGTGGGCTATACACAGAGAGTCTGGATTATGTATATTATTGTGTTTTCTTTGATTTTTTTATTGTGAATGAGCTAGGTACAGAGAGATATTTGATTCTGGGGGCTGCTAAGCTAAATCAACATAATATTTTAAATGTATCTTGACTATAAACTTTGGGTCTAAGGATATGTTGTTTCGAAAAGATTCATACTTCATTTTCTGAGCACCTCTAGAAAGTAGCAGTCTCTTTTGTATGAGAAAAACATGCTTATCATAACTAGACATGCAAAGATCATGCTACATATCCCTTGTAAATAAGAGGGTCAGAATTCAAATCCAGGCCTTTCTGAAACAAAATATATCTCTGTTCCATCGTCTTCTGCATGAGACATGGTACCATGGGCTCCTGATCACAAAACAGCTTCACAGACCATCCCACTTCAGATTCTCCCACAGCATCCAGACTTACCTGTAATGCATTGAGTAAGGAGAAGATAATGTGGAAGACCAGAGAGTGACCCCTGATGACCGTGCCTATTCCAAATCCCCAGGTCAGCCCCAGCAGTGGCGTGAGGATGGCGATGTTCTTACAGATCCTCACGATGGCTCTTACTTCCTGGAACATGGAACTGCCAATGGCAGCCCTCTGGGTCTTGATGATAACCAGTGTGACTGTCATCAGGTTTACTACTACGATGACCAGAGCTGGGACCACAAAGGCTAGGAGAGCCTTGGTCATGTCCCAGTTAAGCCAGCAGGCCTCAGGGCGAAGGTAGCCTCTTCCAGGCTCCGTGACAGCAAGAGTGATGACAGCAATCACCAAAGGGCAGCCATAGCCCACTGAAAAGAGAGAGGCCACCAGGAATGACTTGGGCAGTGTATGGAACACGATCAGAATTCCATAGAGGATAAGGAGAGCCTTGGCAAGCATCCAGAAAAACACAGCCAGATAAAAGAAATGAACAAAAAAGGTCGCAGCCACACATCCATTGTAGTGGGATATTGGACCACTGAGGAAGGAAGCCACAATGAACCACACATCAGCTATCAGCAAGGTGGCTGCAATGTTAGCAATACACAGGTGACGCAGATATGAGATCTCTGTCTTTGTCACTTGACTCCAGACTAAGGCCTCAATGAACAGGCAGATGATCAAGCTGCAGATGGAAATGCCCAGGCCTATGTACGTGATATAAATTAGAACCGGGTTCTCCAAGGTATCAGGTGACATGAGAATGGAGAAGGAAGAAAACCACTTGTTTGGCCAACACCTGCAAACAGCCTGCTGGGAATTTTCTTGAATCAGCTTACAAGCTTTCTGGTCCCATCTGCTCTCCAGGGAATGCCAGCCCACGCACTGGGACTTCCTCCCTTCTGCCTTGCTGATCTTTTCAAACATCAATGAGATATTTTTAAGCTCCTTAGGCAAAATGACAGACAGGACAAGCCCATTCACGGTCATGTTTTCCAAAAGACTGGCTTCCAGGATGGCCCCGAGAGTTGGGAAGGCAATGCTGATGACCTGGGAAGGAGAAGGAACCTTCTGCAGGTCTTCAGTTGTGAGCAGTACCCTCCCAGTGACTTCATCTCCCGAGTCATTAATTCTCATTGAGAAAGTGAAATTCCTCCCGCGGCTGTCCCTGGACATGATGGTGCCCAGGGTATGAATGAAGACATGTGATATGTTGATGAGATGGTCCTTCACAAATAGCTTGCTTGCAAATGAATTGATTGATTGGAGCAAGACACAGCTGCTGTTTCTGTCTTGGATGAAGGTCCAATTTGATATGCTTGTGCTGTTAAGAATATGGTTAGCCATGGTGCTGTAACTCTGTCAAAGAAGAACTGGCGTTAGTGGTAAGCCACTCTTTGAAACTTCCAATACATAAAAGACTTGCTTTTACAAAGTATAGTCTTCTAGCCAGCAGCATAGGCACTCCCAGAGATCTCCTTAAAAATGCTCACACATGCCACCCCAAACTCAATGAGCCCTATTCAGTATCTTAACTAACCCCTAGGTGACTTGCTTGCACAGTAAAGCTTAAGTTTACCTGCAGCTTGTAACCCACATACTGCATGCATACCATAATAGATATTAATGCAGCCCAACACATTTTTACATGACAATACCATATTACAACGTCAGAAGGTTGAACAGGAACTCAGAAAACAGCTCAGTCACTAAAGTTCTTGTCATACAAGCATGACGACCCAAGCTCAGATCCCCAGCACCCACGTTAAAGACAGACATTGTGAAACATATGTAATCCCAACACTAGGGAAGCAGAGACAAGTAAACCCCAGATGCTCATTTGGTCAGTCAACATATCCAAATCAATGATCTCCAAGATCAGCAAGAGACTCTGTCTCAAAAAAATAAAGTGGAAAGAAACTGAAAAAGACATTTGACACCACTCTCTGACCTTACGCGAAAGAATACCTGTCCACAGAGTACACACCCACATGAATACACACACACACACACACACACACAGAGAGAGAGAGAGAGAGAGAGAGAGAGAGAGAGAGAGAGAGAGAGAGAGAGAGAGAGAGAGACCCTTGGATAGCATTTAGAGAATGGTAGTTATCTTAAAGGAATTCCTTGTCTTTCTTTCCTCTTTTCTGTTCAATGTCATCCTGGGAGACAAGGTGAGCAGCTTCTACTTGCTCTTTTCTACCACCACTTCTGCTGCACTCCTGAGCAAAGCCCATCATTCAGTTGCCCTTTCTGAGTGCCCGTAACGTAGCTGACATCTGTTAGTCCCAGAGGGTTACAAGATCCTGTGTGGGACTATGCTGAAAACTGGAACATGACCACAGGGTTGAATCACCCCTCACTCCTCCCTACTTTAAGCACCAAAACCATGAAGAAATGAATCCAGTTTCATTTCACACTTCTGTAGTTCAAAGGTTTGGCCACTTATTCTGCTTCCTGTTTTAACAACTTGTTCTCTAATTCGCAAAGGAACGTACATCTTCCTTTGTGCACGACCCACAGTGTTTCTTCAATAATTTCAGTAGCTTGAGTGCACTTTAGGAAAGCAGACTCTGGCCCACTACAGACTCATCCTCTCTGGCACAAGTCCTCAGAGACCCAGAGCTTTGAAGGCTAAGGCAACCATGGAATCCATCACAAACAGCCTTGAGCCTTCACAGATTCTAGCCGGGATTGAATAAACCCTTCAAAGGCTCAACCTCTCATGGACTCAGCCCCTCCCAGATTCAACCCATCACAGACCCAGACCCTGGGGAAAAATTAAAAAAAAAAAGAGCTCTCTCTGGTAATATGTCTTGACATGGCATGTGAATTATTCTTTTGTTTATTATTCTTCCTTCCATAAGATTCATTAAGCACGTGCTACGTGGCACATTAGAAATACCGAGAGGGCAATATGGTTTCCAATCCCTGGGAAGCTCAGAGGGTATTCCAGCTAACCTAAGTTCCTCCCCCAAAGAGATAACGCTGGCTGATCTGCAAGGCCACTCACCCACATCTTTTCCTCGTTGACCTCTCTGGTTAGGACTGTGGAGATATTGTGTAAGAGATCTACCACCATAGCAATGTTCCCTGGCATCTGGGGAGACTTCTGAATGCTTCTGATGATGCAAGATAAATCCTTGGGACACTTTGCCATCAGCATATCTGTTATGGTCTGAGGTTTTCTACGTGAATCATCATGTAGAAGTATAGTCGATTCAGTGGACTGAACTGAATATAATTCCTCATCCTCCTGAAACAGGACCAAAGGAAAGAAATCCTTTATTTGTTCATAACAAATACAAAGGTACTTTTACTAGAATTTAAGAAAGCCCCATTATACAATTGCACATCACATAAAATGCTTTCATTTTTCATTTTCATAGAGGCATCTAGGGTGGAATAACTTGATCAGCACCAAGATGTATAAAACAAAATGAAAGTCTGAATTCCTCAAGGGACGGCTCTCTAGTGCTGTCTGCTCAAACATCAACTCTTTCCTTTACCGCATCACTTCAGACACTTCCTGGGCATGTACATCTCATGTCTATCTTGTAGGTTTAAATGGATTCCTATTGACATTTAACTTATTTTTACATTATCAAGAGGTGAACCAAGAGACTGTGCTGTTTAAAATTAGCAGGAGCTGGAGACTTGGTTCAGTAGTTAAGAGTGGGTACCACTCTTGCAGAGGACTCGGGATTCCGTCCCTAGAACCTACACCAGGTGGCTTGCAGCTGCCTGAAACTCCAGGTCCAGGAAGCCTGAGGCTTTTGCAGGCATCCAAGTCATACAAAAGTCCTGATGGAAGTACAGCTTCTCACCTAGCAAAGTCTGGGGGGCAGCCCAGAATTCATGGGTCTAACAAGTTTAGAGGGTCTTACTAGTCAGCGAAGTACACTATGAGTACCAAAGCTTTGGGGTATTTTGAGGACTGAAGGCAAAGATGTTTGACTCTAGTTTAACTGTGACAGCTCTGGATGCCTCTCCTTGCTCTGTCTAGATGGCCAGGTTCCCTCAAGTCATGCAGGGAACAGGATACACTGCCCTGACTTTCGGACGCAGAGAAGAGATCGGTGTTTATGAGTTCATGGACTCACAACCCATTGCTAGCGTGGAAGCCTGTCTCTTCCCCTAAGTGGGCCTCATGATCCCATCTGAAGCTCCACTTCACTCAGAGGCCTCGTGAGAATCCATGATAGAGGAGAAAAGGACCTTACCTCAAACATGTTCATGGCATTCAGAGTGTGGCAGGTTTCAGTAACTTTGTGCCATTTCTTGGCCTTACAGGCAAATTTCATGCTGCCCTCACTTTTTGGAGGGCAAGATTGAAAGCAGGGGGCATCACTGTCCTTACAGACACCCTCACATACACCTGGGGAAATAAAAGGCAAGGCATCCATATCAGATAGAAAGGTCTGAGGTCGTGGCCGCCCAGCCAGTCAATAAGGTGTCTCTGTGGCAAAAGCACAACAATTATATACACATGGGTATCTTTTCTCAGTAAGATTGATGATCAGAAATGGATTAGCAGTCATTCCATAGTTGTGAAACAGGATCCTGTTCTTCCTGACAGAACGACATGCCACATTCCAGTGTTTAAAGCCGACTCAAGTATAAACTCCTCCCATCAAATAAGAGGGAAGAACACATGGGTTTCTCTCCTGAGCCACCCTCCCCTCACACACCTACAAAACCCCCCAAAAGACCTCCTCGGAGTCCTAGAGATATGCATGTCACCTCTAGTTTGGAACGTTATAGCAAGCTCCATGGTCAATGAGGCCTATTCTTGTCACTGCCATGGTTTGAATTAGCCCAATGAGAATTCACAGCCAAGAAGTCTGAGACACGGTAGAGCGGAGGATGCTGGAAAGATACGAATATGGCTGGGGCTAAAGATGCAATGGATTTGCATGTAAGTAAGGAAAGGACAAATGTCATCTATCAAGGTGAACCATCTCTCATTTCGTGAGCCAGAGGGTTGAGAATGGCCTGCTGTCACAACAGATGATAAAACTTCCATGTGATTGGCAACTGCTACCAACATACCACGTGGCCTGGACAACACCGTAACCTTGCTTTTGCTGGTGGCCTGAAAAGAGAAAATCAAAATTCTCAACGAAATCAAATGTCAACAGTTGATACCACTGGTTCATTTTAATCACAGACAAACAACCATATCCAAGTCAGCTGTGACGCAAACACAACCACCGAAAGCCCAGATGTTGTATATGGTCCAATGACATGTCTTTCTACTTTTCCCCCCAGTGCCAGGCAGGGGGATGGTCCTTGCCTCCCAGTCATAATTCTGTATCACTACAGTCTCTAGTCTGCACATCAATCACATCATGGGCAGAGGGAAGTTTACTAGAAAGCTCATGAAGACTTACTTCTCTTGTATGGGCCCCACTGAATCCCGGGAGAAGGTCATACCACATGATCACATGTTCACATGATCATATTTATTGTATTTTCAAAGACAAAATATTCTAACTGCCTTCCATCTGTTGAGGTTACCATTTTTGTCTCTCACCCCTCCCCCTTCACACACTGTCCTGTTTCGGTATCACCAGAGTGGCACATTTGTTGATGACATCAAGACAAGGAGTTGAGTGAGGAATACATTTTACTGGATTTAGTAGGATTTATGTATATAGTTTGCAGTCACTTCTAGATTATAAGAACATCAACCCTTAAGTGTCATTAATTCAAAATATTCACAGGTGGCCACAGAACAATACAACAACAGATGTTAAGAGCCCTGACATCTTACAGCTCTGTGGAAAGAAGCTGGAAGTATCCCTGACTTTTATAGCAATCCTGTATATTTACATAAAACTGCTATTAACACAGTGGAGAACTAAGCAGTGTTATTCCACAGTAGCAGCAACGAGGGAAGTGTAGGGCAATGCAAAAGGGAAGAATGGGAGGCTGAAGAGACGCCTCGTCAGCTCACTAGGAGCACCAGCTATTCTTCCAGAGGCCCTGGGTTCAGCTCCCAGGACCCAACTGCACTCACAGCCTTCTGTAACCACCGTGCCAGGGCCTCCTAGGGCACCAGGCACACACATGGAGTGTAGATGTACATACAGTCAAAACACCCATGCACATAAAATAAGTATTTAGAAAAGATTTAAAAGTGAAAGAATGATCTTTTGATTCTCTATATCACAGAAATTATAAATTCTTTAGCATGCGCAATGTTAGAAAATGCAAGTACAGCTCCTGAATTATTATTACCAGTATTATTTTTACTGCATGAATGAACAATGTTGAGCAATTACTGGTTACAAATTCTTTAAGCAATTCTCTTTAAAATTTATTTTGATTCATTTTCTCATTCTAAAAAAAAATGCTCACTTTCATTTTGTATTTTGTGTTACTCTTCTTTAAGGGGTGCCCCCCACCCCACCCACCCATGCATATCTGGCTGTCCTGAGAACGTGGCCTAGGAAAAGACCACCAACCCACCTGGGCTCAATTCCTGAACTGTCCTTTAAGAAGGACCACTCACCAGTATGTGCCTCCATTACCCCATCTGTAGGCAGAACAGGCATTATGGCTTTTATGGGGGAATAAATAAATTGACCATGAGAAACCCTTGGGGTCGCCCTTAAAAGTGTGAGATCTGCTTGTGGTTGGGCAGCAGTTACTATTCTGATACTGACCAGTGATTCCATGGAGCTCATGTTTCTCCCTTCTGAGTGATCTTTTCTGATGGTGTTCTGGATGCGCTGCTCTCCCTCTGCCTTTGGAAGGCCTTGTTACCCACACTACCGCACAGCACTGCCTAGCCTCGGCTACTGGCACAGCACTGCCTAGCCTCGGCTACCTGCACAGCACTGCCTAGCCTTGGCTACCTGCACAGCACTGCCTAGCCTCAACTACCCGCACAGCACTGCCTAGCCTTGGCTACCTACACAGCACTGCCTAGCCTTGACTCACCTTCCTGCTACCATTCTTCTCTTTTTCATGCTAACTTCTCAATTAAAATTTAAGTTCCTTAAAAACATAATTGTGCATTGTCTTCCTTTCCCTCATGTAAATAACTCAAGGTCTTGCACGCATGTACACTTGTGCAATAACACATTGGTATGCATGTGTACGTTCACAAATACAGGTGTGCGTATATTAACGTGTGTATGGGAAAAGAGGCAAACTCAGTCTTCCTATTTCTGAGTGAAATGAGTGCCCTCTTGTGGCCGGGAAGAGCATTATCCATGGCTCCAACTTTTATTTCAAGATTCTAGCGACTAGGGAAGACATTTTCTGGACATTGTTGTTTGGCAGACACATGGTATTCATTTTCTTTTCTTATTAAAAATGTTATATTTCTCCATGTTATTGAAAACAATAATAAATATTCCCTGTTTGTTTGTTTTTTTCTATGAAATAAAGCTACGGAGACTCTGAATTGAGTGAGGTCTCTCCAAAACTGAGGTGTCACTGAGGAACTCATGAAACAGGATTCCTTGGACTCGCCAGTGCATGACGGCCTCTCGTTTTTATTCATGGGAACAAACCCCTAAGGTTTCAGTCAAAAAGCTGCATCGCTTGCACTAAACTGGAAGACTACAATAATATTTCTAGACATGTTGAAGGCTGTGTAGATAGTCCATCCGATCTCCTTATTTTATGAATAAGAATGCAGAGACTGTTCTAGAGAAGGTGACCTGAAAAAGGCCACACAGGGAACTCTTCTTATTCCTGACATTAGAATCTGTTCTCCTGATTCCTTCAGCATTGCTCTTTCCAAAGGTCAGGCACCAGATCAAGAGCCAGCAGGGATGTGTGGCAGGAAGTGAGGGCCTCTCGAGTCACCTAAAGCCAGTATTGACATGACCATGATCTGCAGTATACAACTGTGGGGGATGCCTGGTCGCTAAACACTCCAGAGAAGGCACGGGTGACTAATTGCGTGTGTGGGCAGGACATGGGATGCTGTCAACAAGAGGATCTGGGAAGTCTGCCTTCTTACACTGCTGACAAGAGGTTCTGGAAAGTCTGTCTTCTTACGCTACTGAGGTTCTGGAAAGTCTGCCTTTTTACACTGCTACCAACAAGAGGTTCCAGAAAGTCTGCCTTCCTACACCAAAGACCTGATTTGCTTCAGCCCAGTTAGCCTCCTTAGGTACATCATGCCTGGTCCTTCTGGTCAGTTCATGTCTAGGTAACATCCAGGGTGAGTGACTTTACCTCCAAATATTAGCATTCCTCAACCTCATTCTAGACAGAAAGGCAGACACTAACCTGCCCCGCTTATACTGGAGAACTTCCCGGTGGGCATGTTTACCTATGCGAAAGTAAGGAGAGGGGTAGCACCGGGCAGCTTTGAGGATCAAAAACGCAAACAATGGAAGAAAAGGATAGAATGTTCCAGGCAGGGTGAGCCCCAACAGTAACAATAACAACTGTCTCCCATGCAGATGAAAAAACAAAGATAGTACCAAGCTATGGGCATCTTCCCATAGCTCCTATAATCTCTCTCAGAAATCAGGTTTCAATCAGGGTTACAATGAAGGGAATCACAAAGAAGAAGGCCAAGCTAATTAGGTGGCCAATGTTGTTTGGAAAACTCAGGACAAAATTTCCAAGATCATTCTTGCCTAAGGAGGCTCTTGTTCATCTTAACTCATAAGAAGTCATTCCTTCATCACCAACCTCAGTCCCACTGTCTATAAAGTAAGGGATAAGAGCTTCACCCGTGAGTCCCAAGACAACCTTCCAGGTCCCACAGTCAAATAATAGTGCTCTCCCCCAAAATAATACTTTAAAATCGTCCCTTCGATGTTTTTATAGCACCATGTTCCTTCACACCTTCTTTTCAATAAATAAGAGGAAAATTAAAGCCCAGGATGAGGGAAAATTTCCACAGAGAGTCACAGGGTTCACTGGCCCTACATACTAGAAGAGTAATTTACTATAAACTCCACCCTGTTCTTCTGCCAAGATTCTAAAAGGAAATGCTATTGCCACTTTGAATGAGATGTTGCCTCATTGTGCCAAATCATTCTGAGGTCCTGCCCACTAAATATCTCTAGCATCTCCTGGGCACTGTGGCAACCTTCCCTACCGCTACTACTCACAGCCTCGGGGAACCGCAGCAACCCTCAGTGTGAAGCAAAAGAGTCACCGCCAAGAATATGGGGGTGAGGCATCTTACCCTTGAATTACATTAGCTTCACTGGATTTCAGAACCGATTTGGCAAATTAATGTGAGACAAGTTCATAGCAAGGCGGTCTTTCCTGTCACCTGTCATTGTCATTTCTTCAGCTGTGCTGGCCCACCTCATCCCCGCCTTCCCCTTAACACTTCAGCCCTCGGAGCTGGCGACTGAAGCATTCTCTGTCCGTTTGTCACCCACTCTCCCCCATTTGTACCTGGCATAATATCCTACAGGATTCTGTAGGCAGAAGAAGCACCAAGCCGTACAACCAAAGGGCAGGGGTCATTGTCTTCCACACGCCCGATATCCTCGCCTCTGTGAAAAATAGACAAGACATCTTCAATGTGAAGCTTTTATAGCACGGTGCCCCTGAAGGGGCCGTGCTCATAGGAGACTTGACTCTATCTTCAGTGCTGCCCAAGCATCTGGCTCTCTGGCCCGCAGCGGCGGTCCTACCACAGTCATTATTACCAGGAGGCTGCCGTGGGAGCACCGGCCCCGCTCGCTCACTGTCGTTGATTTGCATGGCACGCCTCACATAGGAATCCCTCTAAGCAAAGCTGCTTGATGTATTTCACCTGCCCTGCTGGCTCTAACAAATAACAGCCTGTGTTTAGGCAATGGAAATGTCAGTTTACTCCCTGCGTTAGAACAGGGCTGGGAACTGTGTAGGAAGCTACAGAATATAAACAAGGATTCTTGTGGATAACCATGGCCTAGAAATACCTTTGAAGGATAAGGGATAGGCTTATCCTATTAGCTCGCTCCTCCTCAACCCAAGAAGTGTGTCTCCCTACATAAATAGGAATTTCTGGAATTGAAGTGTTCTTGTTCCGTTTAACAGAAATTAAGACAAAACTAAAGCAATTGCTTACCATCTCTAACAATGTTGGCATGTCATAGGCATGCTATATACTCAGAAATATACCCAACAGAGGAAGAGAAATGGATGAAGGGGGGCAGGAAGAAAGGAAAGAAAGAGAGGAAAGAAAGAAGGAAATGTGGGGGACAATCTGACAAAATGCATAAGAGACACAAAGGATTGAATAGAACCCGCTGGCAAGGATTCACCTGAGAATATTAACATTAACTCTTACTATTTTCATCCTGAGTGAGATAGTAATTGAAAGATAGTAGATGTCTACACTCCCAGAAAAAAGGATTTGCATAATCAGAATTCATTGTATGCATGAATAAAGCCTCAAGTACAAATCCATTATTATGCATAATTAATACATGCCCATACACATTTTATTAAAAATAAAATTCAACATGTACCCAAAGGCATGTGCCCCTCCCACCATGATAGACTGATAGTTAATAGATAGGTAAATGGTAGGTGGATAGATAGGCAGATGGGCATTAGAGAAGTAGTGGTGTTGGTGCTTTTATTCCTTTGCTCTTTAACTCTTCTGGGGTCACCCAGCTCCCAAATAAATCCACATGGAGTCTTATTGCTACTTATAAATGCCCAGCCTTAACTTGGCTTCTTTCTAGTCAGATTTTCTTAAATTATCCCAACTGTCTTATGCCTCTGGGCTTTTGCCTTTCTCTATTTCTGTATGTCTTTTCTCTCCTTCTTACTCCATGGCTGGCTGTGTCACTGGGTGGCTGGGCCCTTCCTTTCTCACTCCTCTATCCTTTCCTCCTAGATTTCTCTTTTTATTCTCGGCCTGCCGGCCCTGCCTATGCTTTCTCTTGCTTTGCTATTGGCCATTCAGCTCTTTATTAGACCAATTAGGTGTTTTAGATAGATAGACAAAGTCACACAGCTTCTCCGAATTAGGTGTTTTAGATAGACAAAGTCACACAGCTTCTCAGAATTAGGTGTTTTAGATAGACAAAGTCACACAGCTTCTCAGAATTAGGTGTTTTAGATAGACAAAGTCACACAGCTTCTCAGAATTAGGTGTTTTAGATAGACAAAGTCACACAGCTTCTCCGAATTAGGTGTTTTAGACAAAGTCACACAGCTTCTCAGAATTAGGTGTTTTAGATAGACAAAGTCACACAGCTTCTCAGAATTAGGTGTTTTAGATAGACAAAGTCACACAGCTTCTCAGAATTAGGTGTTTTAGATAGACAAAGTCACACAGCTTCTCAGACTTAGGCAAATGCAACATAAAGAAATGCAGCGCATCTTTGCATCATTAAAGCAAATGTTTCACAGCATGAACAAATATAACACATCTTAAAGTAATATTCCAGCATAAAACAGATGATAGACAGATGGACACGCAGATGATAGATTGATAGATGGTAGATAGATAGATAGATAGATAGATAGATAGATAGACAGACAGACGGATGGTAGGTAGATAGATAGATAGATAGATAGATAGATAGATAGATAGATAGATAGATAGATAGATAGATAGGTGATACATACATAGATGATAGATAGATGGTAGATAGATAGATAGATAGATAGATAGACAGATAGATGGTAGGTAGTTAGATAGATAGATAGATAGATAGATAGATAGATAGATAGATAGATAATACATACATACATACATACATACATAGATAATACATACATACATACATACATACATACATACATACATACATACATAGCCAATAAGATTCTTGGCTGTAATTGAAAAGCCAAAGGGCTATCACAATGATTGACTTTTTGCTACCTGATCATTTTTAGCCAAAAAGAATTCTTCCACCCAATCATGCATCATATGTAATAATGTCATTACTAAAACAATGAAATTATATTAATATTTTAATTCATGCTTTCTGCCTTGAAAGACAAATCTAGCAGAAATTCTGCTAAAAATCCCACAATTATGCAAAACATTCACAGTACATCTTTCATCATTCGGTTAGCACATTTAAGCCTCTCACACAATGCGAAGGGGAACATAATTTTTTCCGTCCTTCTCTCATCCTAAGTCGATCAAACAGACAGTGACTCCCGTTGAAAAGCAGCTAGTGATCTGTCAGATCATCACCAAGGCCAGCACCACTTTGAGCACACTTAGTATGACAGAAAATTAAAGCTGTAGATGAGTTTGTTGCCATAATTCTGGAAAAAAAACTTAAAAAGAAAGCTAAATATTTCTGAATTAACTTTATCTTTAAATTTTGTCATCAGTATGGGAGACAGCATGGGGTGGTATATTTGCAAGACTGTGGTTTCAATCTCTAGCATCTCTCTCTCTCTCTCTCTCTCTCTCTCTCTCTCTCTCTCTCTCACACACACACACACACACACACACACACACACATACACACTGCTATTACCACCACCAACAAGAGCAACAACAACAACTCCACGCAAACACAGTTCCCTTAAGAGACTGGGAGATGGCTAGGTCAGCAAGCTGTCAGGTGTGCAAGCGTGAGGAGTTGAGTTCAATTCCCAGCACCCAGATAAAAACCAAGAGTAGCTTCAGGCATCTATAACCCCAGCGCTACAGAGGCAAAGACAAAAGAGTGCTTGGGGCTCACTGGCCAGCCAGCCTAGGCAAATTGTCAAGTTCCAGATTGAGTAAGATGAGTAAGAGATCTCAAAAAAAAGGGGGGGGACTGAAGAGATGGCTCAGAAGTGAAGAGCACTTGATGCTTTTCCAGAGGATGAGAGTTGAGTTCCCAGTACCCAGACTTGTGCCACTCACAAATGCCTGTAACTCCAGATTCAGAGCACAGAGACCCAATACGCTTGCATGCACATTACTCACAAATAATAATAATGATGATAACAATAATAATAATAATAATGTAGAGAGCCATTGAGGAAGACACTTGATATCAGTCTCTGGCCTCCACAAGCATGCTCACATATTCGCATATGCACAAACAAATTTGCACACAGAAATATGTGCAGATAGGCACACATACATATTCACGGATACAAAAATACAGAAAATTATTTATCTTAAGGAAAACAAACTTTACAAATGCTTTAAGGAATGGTAAGAAGTAACAAAGCTGCATGTGGTGGCTCTCACTTGTAATCAAAACTGAGGCAAGAGGATCCCTAAGAGTTCAAGGCCAGTCTAGACTGCATATCTAGGCCCTGTCTTGAGAGAGGGAGAGAGAGAGAGAGAGAGAGAGAGAGAGAGAGAGAGAGAGAGAGAGAGAGAGGAACGAAGGAATTAACAAACAAAGGAAGAAAGGAAGGAATAAGATAGCAAGCATTACTCAACCCAAAAGCTTAAGTAGACATTTATTTTTTACAAAATAGCAATTGAGTTCTACAAACCAAGATGGAAATTGTTTTGTTTGCCTATAATTATTGTGTATTATACATAAAAACCTTGATTATATATCTTTTTACTTCAACATTTTTTTTTGAGAAAGGGTCTCTCTGCATAGCTCTGGCTGTCCTAGAACTCTCTATGTAGAACTTGACTGGCCTCAAACTCACAAAGATCCACCTGCTTCTGCCTCCAAGTGCTGGGAGTCAAGTTGTGTGCCACCCACCTAGTGTGCTTTAACTTTTAAAGAGCTAGTGTAATGTTTACAAAAAAAATGATTTTGGTTATTACTAAACATGTGCGTGGCAAAATAATCACTGTTTGATGTGGAAACATTCCTCACGAGGCCTTCATTAGACTTTGCAGGGTGGCCTATTTGATGGTTCTGATGCTACAGAGACCTAGAAACTTCCAACACCATCTTTAGTACCCAAGAGTACTAAAACCATAAATGCATAAAAACCAGACTTTGGAATGCTGTCTTTTCCCATGTTTCAGAACAGAATGCCTCATGGTTTTTGTTTTGGTTTTTGGGTTTGGGTTTTGTTTGGTGCCTTTAAGCTTTTTCTCGAGGTTAAAGGTGTTGTTTAAACTTGATCCTTTCTTGAATCCTTTCTTGATCCTTTCTTATAGAGCCAGTTGCTCGTTAAGCGGAGCCGTGTGTTTTAATGTTGACTTGTCCCATTGAGTTCACAGTTACTGAGCTGCACCCATTAGCCCCTTTTCAGTGGCATGAAAGCAGAAGGTTCGGAAGCAGCAGGAAGGTCGAGCTGCAGGGCAGAGGCATGACTCGAATAGGCAACGCTTCCCCCATTCCCAGGGCCTCGAGTTCTGCATTCAAAAGTCACGGTGTGCAGTAGGTAGATACAAACACAAACTGTAAGTATTACTTAACAATGACTTTTTCCCTCACCCTCCACAAGGAAACCAAAGTATGATGGAGTACCCGGTGCCCAACCCAGGCCTGAGATTGCAAACAGGGACTTTCTCCCTGAAGGACGGCGTACCCTAGAGACGAAGTACCTGTGCTCAACATGCAGAGTGTTCCAAATGTCCAGATCCCACAAAATGATCTTCATCTTTGATGGCATTTTAACTTTTCAATATTCCTCCATATATCTAACACCAAAATGCTTCACCCTAAAGCTCTCCCAGGTGACAGTCCACAGCACAGCTCACACACTCAAGACATCGCAAACACAAAGCAACCATGTAGGGAGTGAGCTGAGATGTGTTGAGTGTATGGTTGCTTCGGAAACATGACTCAGTTCACTGAAAATGCACACGCCATAGTACATTTCTCCAGTGTAATCTTGAGAAGAGAAAGGAAATATTTTCAACAGCTTGAATTCCTCTATCTATTCTGATTAAGGCAGTACGAGAACAGCAGTCAAAAATCCCACTGAGTACGAAGTGGACAAAACTCCAGAGTTTAACAGTTTAACTTTGTCATTCATGGACAAAGCTGATGACAGTCGTCAGCTCCTGCCTGCATGCTTAGGTTCTGTGATGAGTTGTTGTTGGTCAAATAAGATCCACGAACAGACTAAAAGGCTTCCAGGCAGACAACGGGAATGTATTTCAGATGGTCTCAGCTAGAAGATTCCGTGGTGTCTGTCAATAGCCAGCATCCTACTGTTTCCCCCTTGGCAGCCTGATAGATGCCGCCATTATGAGAGAAGGGAAGAAAAACGTATTGACTCTTTACTGTCCAGATCTATGCATTTGCTCTTCCAGTGCTTTCAAACAATTCTGGGCTTCTGAAAGGACTTTTAGCTTCCTAATCAAAGAGCAGTTGATGAAGCTGGTTCTCCTCACCTCACAAGTGCCAGTCAGTACGTCTGGGATCTGAACCCAAGTCTACAGTTTTTCCCGACTACCATGTCGCTGTTCTAAAATAAACATAGAAGAGTTGGTCTTTGCACAGATTTCACGTCTAACTCTCCTCTTGATGCCATAACAAATTTATGAGCTTCAGAGGTAGATGTCACGACTCTCTCCTATTTAGGAGGAATTGTGGTTCAGAGCGTAAACAGCATTCCCAAGGTCACATTTCAAGTTACTGGAAAATTCAGATTCATCTTGCAGCTCCCGATCCGTGGCTCCTCACTGAGCTTGCCCTCTGGTGCCCATGAGGGACTGCTGCCAGGACTTTTCGTGTATGCTGATGTTTGGGAATGCTCAAGGCTTGTACACAAATGCACACGACCCCTCCCCCCACATCCTTCTTAGTCATCTCTAGCTTATCACTTATGACTAACACAATACAGGAAGGCAGGAGATGAGCCATTTTTGGCCAAAAAACAAGGCCCAGGGTTGCTAAGCTTGTGAGCATGGCTCAGAGAAGAGGCCATGAGGAGGAGGGAAAACCACAGTCTCACTTCCTGCTCTTTCTGAAGTCATCAGGAGGTTGCATGTGAGTGTTGCTGGACAAAAGAATAAAACCCCTGGTATGTATGATAGTGCCTGCCTGAAATCCCAGTGATTCCAGGGGCCGAGGCAGGAGTTTGAGGTCAACCTGCACTGGAGAAGGAGGGTAAGGAGGAAGAGGAGGAAGATGAATAAAACAAGGAGGAAAAGGAGGAGGAGGAAGCAGCAGCAGCGAATACAATCAGAAGGAGGAGGAGGTAACACAGTGTAAATACTAAGTAGATAGTATTGTTATACTGTATTTTTTATAGAACGACAAGAAAATGTTCATATTTGATACAGGTGCAGTATGTGCGTATGCATGTGTGTGTGTGTGTGTGTGTGCGTGTGTCTGTGTGTGTGTGTGTCTGTGTGTGTGTCTGTGTGTGTGTGCGTGTGTGTGTGCGTGTGTGTCTGTGTGTGTGTGTGTCTGTGTGTGTCTGTGTGTGTGTCTGTGTGTGTGTGCGTGTGTGTGTGTCTGTGTGTGTGTCTGTGTGTGTGTGTGCGTGTGCGTGTGCGTGTGTCTGTGTGTGTGTGCGTGTGTGTCTGTGTGTGTGTGCGTGTGTGTGTGTCTGTGTGTGTGTCTGTGTGTGTGTGCGTGTGTGTGTGCGTGTGTGTCTGTGTGTGTGCGTGTGTGTGTCTGTGTGTGTGTCTGTGTGCGTGTGTGTCTGTGTGTGTGCGTGTGTGTGTGTCTGTGTGTGCGTCTGTGTGCGTGTGTGTCTGTGTGTGTGCGTGTGTGTGTGCGTGTGTGTGTGTCTGTGTGTGTGTCTCTGTGTGTGTGCGTGTGTGTCTGTGTGTGTGTGCGTGTGTGTCTGTGTGTGTGTGTGTGCGTGTGCGTGTGTGTGTGCGTGCGTGTGTGTGTGCGTGTGTGTCTGTGTCTCTGTGTGCGTTGCGTGTGTGTCTGTGTGTGTGCGTGTGTGTCTGTGTGTGTGTGCGTGTGTGTGTGCGTGTGTGTCTGTGTGTGTGCGTGTGTGTGTGTGTGCGTGTGTCTGTGTGTGTGCGTGTGTGTCTGTGTGTGTGTGCGCGCGCGTGCGGCCACAGTTAAATCCACAGATGAGAACCTCATGGTCATGGAATGCCAACTCTACATAATTCTGTGCTTGCCTTCTTCTCTGCACTTGTTGGAAAGGGAGAGCACTGGCTGTCCTCGCTGGTAAAGCAACCAATGACAACAGTTTTGTGGATTCTGCCTCTCAAATTCTTGTACATTCAAACAGGGATTTTCCGAGGCAGCCCCTCCGGTGGCAGGGAGTACATGCTCCATGTCATATGAACAGGAGAAATCGGTAAAGCAAGGATGATGACTTTTTGTAACCCAAACCAAACCCACAGAGCTGCCTAATCATGTGTGGGTGAGCCCTCCGTGTCCCCAGAAGCCCAGTTTGCTAAAATTCAAGTCATCCGTAGGTTCTCCTAAGCCAGTTCCTCTAAACCAACAGCTCTCAACTTGTGGGTCTCGACCCCCACAGTGGCCGTATACCAGATATCCTGCATATCAGAGATTTACATCATGATCCATAACAATAGCCAAAGTGCAGTTCTGGAGTATTAATGGAATAATTTTATGGTTGGGGGAACAGAATTAAAGGGCTGCAACCTTAGGAAGGTTAAAGCGCTGTGGAACTGGGCTCTTTCCTCCTCACACATCCAGGTCTCAAACTGTGCTGGAAACAGATGAACGCTCAGCCTAAGGTGCAAACAGCACACGGGGTGAGCATGCGCACATGCCATCTATGTCAGTGCTGACCAAGGTGTGTTCTGAGAACCATCCACCTAGTGAGTCACCACAAAACCAAAAACAATTTACTGTCATCCAGACTCTGCAAGCAGCAAGACTAACAACATGCAAAATTTAGGGCTGGGTTGATGGCCAAGTTAGCTAAATGCAAACATGAGAACCCAAATATAATTTCCTTGGAATCAATCAAATGGTGGAAAGAAAAAAAAAATGCTTTCTGCACGTTATCCTCTGACCTCCACACCAAGTAAATAAATAAACTTTGAAATCTTCAATTAAGAATTCTGAAATGGAGTAGAATGCCATAGAAAAGCACAATTGCTACATATTACTTTATTTTCACTTCTTTTTAATTAACCATAGATTAGACGGAATCTCCTGAAATGTCACCAAGCCCAAAACGTAACAGTCCAGAGCCTGCCCGGGGCTCTGAGGATTGGTGCTTCATGCTTCATGCTCTCCCATAGCTTAGCAGGGAGGCGAGCCCAAGGGAGATGGGAAACCAAGACTCCAGGGCAAACGTCTGAATCCAGTCATGAGACTCTGCTATGCGTGTCAAAGGTTATTTCAGTGTGAATTTTGGCAGGACAAACTGTAGCATCCTCCAGCTGGAGACCTTTTAAACTGGATGTCTGGGATGCATTGTGAAATGGAGAGAGGACCATGAGACTTCCTCATCTGCTAGAAGTGAGGACTTTAAGCCTATCTCCAGATAAAAACAGAAACAGAGCCTTAATATATTTGCACATGCAAGGTATGGAACTGGAGGAAACTCTCACACTGCATCTAACAAAATCTCAGCGTCAGAAGGCTGGGCCAAATGAGCAGGTTTGGTCCCCATCACTCATCAGAGATGTTCTCGTCAGCCTTACCAGCCCTGCTCTTCCTAAGACACTGACTTCCTCGGACTCTCCTGTCTCTGCTTCCAGTGGAGTTCTCATATATATACTCATACACACTCACACACACTCACACACATGCTTACATATACACATTCATACACATATATATGCTCACACACTCATTCACAAACACATACACTCACACACTCACTCACTCACACACACACACACACACACACATTCACTTGTGAGAAGAGAATGGGAGGGATGATGGGTTATGTCACAAATGGACAAGTGTCCGACATCCAGAATCAGTCTCCATGGAAATTAGCTTTGACAACAGATTTTTTTTCTCTAGAGGATAGTAGAATCTGTAGATTTTTTTTTCTCAAAATTCTGTGTCAGCAACATGTGAAAAATAGGAGATTCTATTGGGCATGGTGGGGTACACCTTTAATCCCAACCCTCAGAAGGTAGAGGTAGGAAGATCTCTGTGAATTTGAGGACAGCCTGATCTACACAGCAAGTTCCAGACTAGCCAGGGCTACATGGGGAGACCCTATCTCAGAAGAAAAACAAAATTAGATTTTTAAGTATTACTTCACCCTCATTATATTTTACATTTTACAGCTCCTCTCTTGAATATTAGAACGATTGTTCGGAAACTAGGGTAACTTATAAGGCAAAATTGAAATGCAGTGATCCCTTTAGCACTTTTCATAGAAAATATAGTATAATAAATCTAACTGTATTTTTCTGCTTTACTTTATGTTTAGGGGAGGGAAAGTCATGGATAGTAATTACATGCTTAGAGTCAGCCATTTTGGTGTCATTCATCAAAAGGGAAAATAAAGAAGAAACAAATCTAGGAAGACTCAGAAAAGCTCAACATGAAAACTCATGATGAGAGGCTGGAGAGCCTCCTGTGGAGGATCTGGGTTCGGTTCCCAGCACCCGTATCATACAGCTCACAATGCCCATAACTCCTGTGGTCCAGTGATAACATCCAGCCTCCAAAGGCACCAACATATAGGTGATATACACTCACACAAACACAGACATACACATAAAACATAAAAACAAATTCATTTTCAAATGCACAATTACATGACTGTCATGAAAATACATATAGACATGTGATAGTTAGCCACAAAATAATGACTCTTTTTTAACTGGCAGATGTTCATAAAAACATTGCACACAAATCTTTACATGATATCCACCCTCACATCTGTGTTCAAGAAGATTTGGTAAAGAAGAACTATTCCTTCCTTCACAAAATGAGGATCTCGAAGTAAAACTTTTGAGTTGCAGCCGAACTCCAATCACCACACAGAAGATAGAACCAAAAGGTAGACTCTTGACTCAGTGGCTCAATGGTTACATTTTAAAATGTACACTTACACAGCAAACAATTTTTAACCTGGTCACAAGCTGGAGTTGTCAATTTTTACTAATTCATCCATCTTGTATCTTATCTCTCTTTCAGTCTCTGTCATCTCTCTCGTGTGTGTGTGTGTGTGTGTGTGTGTGTGTGTGTGTGTGTGTGGTCAGAAGACAATGTGTGGAGGTGGAGTCACTTCTCTCCTAACACGTGGGTCCCAGGGATTGAAGTCAGATCATCAGACTTAATGGCAAGGACCTTTACCTGTCGACCATCTCACCAGTCTGAAGTGTAATCATTTTAAACACTTTCCTGGGGCAAACATTATCCCTGCTACAACTGGGATGCTATGCTGAGCAGAACACTTTTTAGTACTTACGTGCTTTGTCCTGTGCACAGCAATCTGGGTGGACCACTCTAATAGGAATAGAATTTGGGTGTTGTTGCCCAGTCTGTTTAATTTGTGTTTTCTTGCTTACAAAGCTTTCCTACTGATAAAAATGAGTCACCACACCACCCAACTCTTTCCAAACAAAGATATAATTGGAAAAGGTAGTCTCAATAATAAATAAGGACTTCGGTTGATCAACAGTCAGGAGCTCTCAAGTTTAACTGCTCAGGGATGGCTTTGCCTTCATGACGGTAGAGTAGGTTAGACTCCTGGTAGGATTATTGTTGTTATTGTTATTATCATATTATCATTAAGGCTACTAATTGCCTGCCCAAGCATGTTCACAGCTCAACCAAACTCGTCTGGAATTTGCCTGCCCTTTCAGTGTTTATCATGGATGCATCCACGTGAACAATAATACACTTGGCCCAACTCTTTGAACTAAGAGAGAGCAGCTGACCTCACTGGGTCCATAAAGGCTCAGCACAAGAATATTAAAACCTAAGAAAAAGAAAAGAAGAAAACAATGGCAGCTTAAAGTGATAATTCCTGATTTAATTGAACAATAGGATTCCAAGAGGAGCGTCTGTGAAAATAGCAGTGTCTGAGGCCTGGATTCAATGAGAATTTATGAAAGCAAGACTCAGACACCAGAATTTTCCATAAATCTCCTTGTGTCAGTTATTTTGTGATTTTGACATAAACTACGGTTACCTTGGAAGAAGGGGTTAAAGAATTGTTAAGAATTGCCTCCGTCAGATTGACCCATGGGCACGTCTGCGGGGCATTTTCTTAATTGAAAACCGATACAAGAAGATCCAGCTCACTGTGGGCAGTGCCATTCATCCCTGGGCTGGTAGGTCTGGGCTGAATGAGAAAAGAAGCTGAGCAAGCCAGGGGCAGCAAGCCAGTGATCAACGTTCCTTGGTGCCATCTTCTTCAGGTTCTACTTTCAAACTCGTCTAGACTTGCTCCTGTGATGGACGGTACAGAAGCTGAAAACCAACAAACCCCATTTTCTCCAAGGTGGTTTTGGCTGGAGTTTTATCGCAGCGACAGAAAGTAAACCCAAATATCTTCATTCTGCATCATTTTCATTGCTCCTGACCAGCTGGCGTGGAAGTGTGAGGACACCTCTGTGTGCCACACCTTGACTGCGCTCCCCATTAGTGAAGAGCCAACTCAGGGCACTTCCAACAGATATTAACATATGAAACTGAGGGAACCCAGGACTGATACTGAGAGCAGCCCATCTCCTGAAGGAAACAATGAACAAATCAAAACAATGCCATAGAAAACAAAAGTGAAAACCGAGAGCTGGACCACTGTCTTCCATGCCCTGCATCCTCCAAAACGTCCAGGATTATGAGGCAGTCCCTTTGGGACACTCACCTAGTGGGGCTTAGGAATTTGCTTGCTGTGTTTAAAAGACTTAGAAATAATATGCAAAGGCAGTAGGAGTTTACAACTTTTATAAAAATAAAATCAGGACAGGAGAGGGTGCTCAACAGCTAAGAACACTGGCTCTTCTTCTACAGGAACTCGGTTTGAATCCCAGCAGCCACGTGGCCGTACAACCATCTATAACTTCAGTTCTAAGGGATCCAACACCCTCTTCTAGCCACTGTGGGCACCAGGCACACATGTGAGTACACAGGTATGTGTTTAGACAAAAACATCCACAACTTAAAAATAAAATAAAATCAGAGGCTTCCCTGTCTACTTATGGCTATTACTGGCTACTCTACTAAGAGAAATAGTTAGAAATAACAATTTCTGTATATCTCCAAAGCTATATCCTCCCAGGACCATCCCCTAACCTGTGGGGTTTCAGAAGCTCCTAAGATGGACTGACTTCAATCACCTCTCAGAGACAGTGGTAGCAGTGAGAGTGATCTGCCACTCTAGGCAGAAGCACATTATCACTTAGTGGTCTAGAATTTTCAGAATTTACTGAGGATTAATTAAATAAAGGAAAACAGACTATTTTTGAAACACACTTGTACCATTGTTCTCTATAGACACACTATTCCACTGCCCCTTAGATCCAGGGAAAACTGTTTCTAGTCTCATTCCCCATGCTCCCCCTTCCCTCCAATCCCCTCATATCCAAATTTATAAAGACCAATCCTGGTTCCTGTTTACAGATTTTCATTCATCCAGCAAACACACAATGATGCTATAACCCTGTATTCTGCAAATACGGTGGGAAAGAGATGAGGGTGTATCTGATCTTTTAATATAATCTGTAAAGATTAAAAGTGCAGCATTTGGGGGCTGGGAACTCACTCAGTCTAAAGTGCTTGCTGCTCAAGCATACAGACCTCCCCAGCATCCATGTAAAAAGCCTGGGAACTGGAGTGAGCACCCGTAGCCTCTGTGTTAATGAGTAGAGATGGGGGCAGGGGGCAGTGGGCAAGGGCTCCAGTACAGACAGACCCTGCCTCAAAATATAAGGTGAAAAGCAATAGGAGACACTCAATCTCAAACTCTAGCCTCCACATGACATGAATGTACACAGATGTGCATATGAAACCCACATACAGATGTGTGCCCACTTGAGCGCTCTCTCTCTCTGTCTCTTTCCCTCCCTCCCTCTTTCTCTCTCTCTCTCCCCCTTGCGCTCTCCCTCCCTCCCTCTCTCTATCTCTCTCTCTCTCCTGTGTGTGCACACATGCACACAGACACACACATACAATGCAAGGCTTTCAGTTCAATTCAACCTTATTTGCTGAGTGCACTGAAGATCTCTCAGCTGAGCTACTAAGAAGTCAAAGTACTTCCAAAATAAAAATACAAATACAGATCAACTCTGAAAGAGTAGACAAAATAAGCCCAAAAGAATAGAGATAACTGTGAGCCTCTTTTTTCAATCAATAAGCTTCTTCCAGTGCGGGAACAAACATTTTGTCAAAATTCAAAGAGTAAACATTTTGAATAAAAAAAAAAAACTTTTAAGATTGCATTCAGCTAACAAAAACTCCTCTTGGGAAAAGAAAGCATAAAGCGGAGAATCAACCACAATATGGTTTTAAGAAAAAACCGTGAAAATATAGAGGGCCAGCAAAATGGCTCAGTGAACAAAGGCAGGACAACCTGAGTTCAGTGACCCACGTGGTGAAAGAAGAGAAGGGACTCTTGAAGACTCCCTTCCAAACCGAGAGAATGACCACCCTCCCCCGCAAGCTAAGACTTGCTCGGTGGAAGTGTAGGACCTGGAGATGCCCCTGCTTCCATTGGCTGAGGGCACTCCAGCGCTTTTTTGATACAATATAAAAATTCCCCTCTGGTATCAAGGAGATTTTGAAGTTGGCAAAACTTCCACAATAAAATTGAGTATTAAACATCACAGCGTGATGGGAGAAAATGACAAAGGCTTCATGACCATCTATGTTTAACCATGTGGAAATTACCTGGGGGTCGGATGGAATCAGATGTTCAGACATTCCAATTTTCCAAATTCTAAATTTCCAAATTTAGCTGGGGTCAGGAGAGCACAGAACCAAGGATGGAAGTAAGACTTTTATCACCCAAGCCTGGAGCTCTTGCTGAATAGAGAGCCTCTAAGTCACCAGATTCTTTTTGGTCCCTAGTCCCTGAGAGTGTTTATTAATTGAGACCTAAATAACCAAAGCCTCCCGGCTATGCTGTCATAATTAGCTGCTCATTTCTGAAATTCCTCAGCACAGAGGTCATTGGAAGGAAGAGGATGCAGGCGGACTCACCGTGGCTGGTCAACAAGACTCTCGGGGACACCTGCTCTCTTCCCTGACAGCGGAAGAGGCATCAATGGCTTTCCTTCGTCATATCTCTCTTCAGAGCAGCAGCTGGGCTCCTGGACCTCTTGAGTAGTCACTTCGGCCCCGAATGGCAGCTCCAGAGACTGAGGCAGCTGTGCTGGCCTCTGCCCTCCCACAGACAGCTGCCCCATGTGCAGAGGAGCCCCAGCCTGACTGACAGGTCCTGCCTGGGAGTAGCAACTGAAGTGGGAGGGGAAGAGAGCTGGAGAGAGGATGAGTCAAGTGCCGAGTCACACATACACTCTGTCTCTCTCCGATGGTAAAGGTTCTGCCTTTGACAAAGGACACAGGGCTGTGGTGGTGGCACGGGATCCTGGTACTTGGCCATTGCATTCTCACCTGGCAAGTCTACCTGAGCCTGAGAGTTGGAGCTAGAAACAAGTGGTCCACACCAGGGCTGTAGCTGGCTGGCGTTGGAGACACTAAGATTATTCTAGCATGGCTTCACCCATTCCTACTTGTCCTCACTTCCAGGGCCAAGCAATAGTCAAATTCTGGACCCCTTTGTGGTTATGGGGACATAGATAATCCACTATGGTGGCCGGCAATTCAGAATGCCAGCTCCTCCACCAACCTGGGTTGCATGTCACTGATAAGCAGTCCCTTAGTGACTGGCAGTGGGCATAAGAAAAGGTTGTTTCTTAGTCACTGGTATTTGGAGCTAGTTTTTACCACAGCAGAACCTAGATGATACTGACTGATACAAACACATGGTCTCTTTAAAAACAACAGGATTGTAGCTTTCTGAAACTTAAAGCAATTATAAAACCCTTTCCAAAGGTTTTTGTTTTGGGGGGGTGGAGGTTAGGGGTATTTGTGTGTGTGTGTGTGTGTGTGTGTGTGTGTGTGTGTGTGTGTGTTGTGGGGACAATGGTTTTGTTTATGTATTCAGGACCTTTTTAGTTTTCACTCATGTTTGAAAAGCTGTATCCATGGTTATACAGACTATGTCCTTTTCTTTTTATATGCTCCAGGAAAAGCTCCTGTAGTGGAGTGAGAGACGCACTGCCCTAGTTTACTCTCCATTGTTGTGACAAACACCATGAGCAAAAGCAACATGAAGAGGAGAGAGTTTATTTCAGCCTACAGTTTACAGCCAATCATCCATCAGGAAGGGAGGTCAGGGCCGGAACCTGGTGGAGGCAGGAACTGAAGCAGAGGGCATAGAGGAATGAGACTTACTGTTTGCTGTCTGTGTCTTGCTCAGTCGGCTTTCCTAAAGTCTAGGACTTCCTGCCCAGGGGTGGTACCATCCCCAGTGTACTAGGCCCTCATCATCAATCAATAATTAAAAATCACTCCTCTAGACTGGACCACAGAGCAATATGATGAAGGCGTTCTCTCAGCTGAGGTTCCCTCTCCGCAGCTAGCCCAGGCCTGTGTTGCACTGACAAAAGCTGACCAGCGTATGCACTTTCATGCTAACCCTCATCCAAGAACTCCAATCCTCCCTCTGTGCCCTGGACTATTCCAGGGGTGACCAGAGCATAAAGGAGGAGTCAGTAGGTACTGACTTGGTTTTCATTTTCACAAACTCTAGATTTCAGAATCCTTTTTGGGGTAAATACTCCAATCTGGAAATCTTGTCAAGTAGCTCAAATGGGAAAATTCTGTTTTGTGATGTATTTTATTTTTGGAAGGTAAGGTTCCCAGTAAAATTGATCTGAGAATATAAAGGTTAATTGGAGAGTTTTGATTTAAAAGTACAAAGTCTCTCATTTATCTCCACCGCATACTTGTACAGCTCATACAAGTACGTCATTACAACCAAAGAAACTCCACAGATACATCTTCATCAATCACAGTTTCCCTTTCAATATGGACGATCTCTGGTACATTAGGTATATGTGGATATGCAGACTTGCTTAACGATGACCCTTGGGCAGGGCTTATGAAACTCCACTCCTCCGTGAAGCACTATTGGCAACCACTGGCTGCCAAGGGAGACTCCATCTTCTTCAGAGATGCTCCAGCAGGTGGCCCTACTTCCAGGCACATGCAGAAAGCATGAGCGGATTTGGTGGATTTTTAACAAACAATAGCAGGTGAAGTTGGGAGACAAAAGTTGAAGGTAGAGGCAGAGAGAGAGGAGTAATGGGAAATTTGATCGGAACCAGCATGTGCGGGTATGAGACTTTTTCAGACAGTCGAGTACAGATGCCTCCTTGGCTTCCAGAGTTCACAGTCTTGGGGGAAGAAAACACATGAGCATCAAACTCATCTGAGAGTTTCTCTATTAGGACCTGAGAGAGTCATTGCGATTGCAAAGCATGGAGGAGTGGCTGGAAGCTGCCTTGGTCTAGTGCTGCCCCAGGGACCATCTAGGGCCAGTCCAGGCCTAGAGGGATTCACTCACTCCATATGAGAAGTATAGCTTTCACTAACACTTCATTTGTCCATCAATTTTTTTTTTCTTTTTTTGGTTTTTTGAGACACGATTACTCTGTGTAACAGTCATGGCTGTCCTGGAACTAGCTCTTGTAAGACCAGGCTGGCCTTGAACTCACAGAGATCCACCTGCCTTTGCCTCCTGAGTGCTGTGATTAAAGGCATGCACCACCACCGCCCAGCGTTCATGAAACTTTTAAGCATCTACTAAAGACCATGATTGGAAAAACTGTAAGTGTTCTTGCAGATGATCCTGAAACAAATGAGAAAATCAACTCAACTCTCATTAGTGGGGCTGGGACATCCAACTTTAAGGGACTGGCCTTCACTCAACAAATCAGAGCTCCAGCTGCAGCAGAAGGCATACTCTTGACTCCCATGTGATATTCCGGCATTGCCTCGCTGAAGGCTTTCCATTTTGGGGTTGTGAGCCTAGACTTTAATGGCTGAGCCATCTCCCCAGCCTGCAGAAGGCTTTTTATCTTGTGTTGAGCCTCAAGCTTTGGTCCACACTGTCCTGTCCTGATGCTCTCCTTCATCCCCTCTTCTGTGACTAACTCCAATGCTCAAACAGGTTCAACCCAACCCTTCCTAGAGGAAGTTTCACCCAAAGCTCAGGCAAATCCAGCACCCTACTTCTGCATAGGTTCCCTTATCACTGATTTTCCAATGTTGAAATCTGATCTGTGCTCCCCCATCCCCCACAAATCATTTCTACCAAGGTAGCAACCTAGCCCATCCTGTTCATCCTGCTATGGCCTTACAAACTGGTTCCCAGCCCTTGCTTTCAGTTGGCATTTATTGTAGCCTGAACAGCCTCCACCCATCCCCACCCACAGCTTCACACCTGGCTGACTCACCTGTGTCCCAAGTGTCTCCTCCTCTGTCAGGCTTTCCATGACAAACCTCCCTAACTGGCTTCTCCCTTGGCATTCCAAAGCATTCAAGGCTGGCTCCACCTTGCCTTGTGATTTCAGCTCCATGCTATCGCATCAGGCACACATTCCATGCAGAGCTGTCTCCATTGGCTGCCCCACACCATACTGCTTTCTCCTTCTTCTTTCCTTCCTCTTCTTCTTCCTCTTCTCCTTCCTTTGTCTTCATTTCTTCTCTTCTTCTTCCTCCTGTTCTTCTTCCTTTTTCCTCTTCTCTTCTTCCTTCTCCTTCTTTTGTTTCTTCTTCTTCTTCTTCTTCCTCCTCCTCCTCCTCCTCCTCCTCCTCCTCCTCCTCCTCCTCCTCCTCTCCTTCTCTTTCTTCTTCCCATTTTTGATTACTCCCAATGACTTTTAACCAGTTTGGCAGGTCTTCTTCGCTGGTCACTGAACTAGACATAAGTTAACAGCCATTTTTACCAAATAAGTTTTAGGGGATCTTCTGAGGAATAAGTGGTATTCCAAGAGGGATATTTGCCTGGAAGATGAAAATAGTTTTCTAGGTACACTAAAAAAATAGCCACCTTGTCTCCATTTCCCTACCTTCCTTTCTTCCTTCTGAGTTTATGATGGGAGGATGATGCAATGTCTTCAGCTAGGACAGTCATTTTGAAACCGTGAGGTGGTAAGGCTAAGAACACCAGTATGTTGAGCCAGGAGCTAAAGGTGTGGTGGGTGTAGGAAGTTAGAAAATCCCTTGGTCCTTGATAGCACCACTAATTTCTGGAAACTTACCTGGGACCATTAGCTTCTAAGCTATTATAATAAAAAACCTGATGCATTGTGAACTTAAGCTATAGTCAAGTCTCCTGTCACTTATGGCTGAAATAGTCGAATGGATCCTAGCTAAGGAACACCAAGTCTTTCTCTATAACATTTTGTTTCTTTTCCTCATACCCATTAGGCCTCACATGACAGTGAAGTGTTCTGAGAAAAGCACTGTAACTTCATAATTGTGTTACGCCACAGTGTGTGCTCACATAAGCCTAGAGTGACACACGCTGATCCCTCCAGATGGACTACTGATGCACAGGAGAGCTGTGAGCATGATAAGGTATATGTGGCTGCTACCAGAGTCGAGAGTCCATGCTATCCTATAACAACTTTTCAAAGTAGAAAGAATATATTCTAAATAATAATAAAATAATAGTATTATAAATGCGAGAACTGACGTTAAGATAGTTGTTTCCTGGGCTAAGGAAATGACCCAGTTGGTAAATGCTGCACAGGTATGAGGGCCTGAATAAAAAGCTAGATGTATTTGGGATGCACCCAAATTTAAGTTCTGGGGAGGCAGAGACCGGAGGCTCTTTGGGCTTGTTGGTCAGCCAGACTAGGGACTCTGTATCAAAATAATAGGGTGAAGAAACCAGACATTGACTTCTAAACACACAAACACACACACACACACACACACAGAGAGAGAGAGAGAGAGAGAGAGAGAGAGAGAGGCACTTGGGAAACAGGTGGAAGCACAAGGCGCATCATCGGCCACATAGTGAGTGTGAGGACAGCCTGGGCTCCATGTGTCTTGGGAAGAAAAAGAAAAAGGGATTCTTCAGTCCAAGGCTGTGAGGACTGTGCTTCCATACAACCGGGCTGCAGTAGGATTTCTATAGCCTTGTTACCACAAGCACATAAGTGAGGTACTGGACTACATTACAAAAGCTCTATCACTAGATCATAGAACATTTTCATCTCCATTCTCTTCTCATCGTACAGGTCCACACCCTGTATGCTGTCCGTTACTGAGCAAATTGTCAGTCTTAGGCATCTAGTAGTAACCTGAAGAGTAGAGAGCCATACTGTCTAGCCTTCCTTCACACAGTCCACAGCCAATGGCCAGGGCAGGACTGGGTGTCACGGGACTTGGATTCCCTCTTTCTGCTGAAGGGTGATTCACACCCTGGTTCCCCTTCACTTTGGTTAGAAGCTTTGCCGTGCTACTGTGTGATGCCCATCCTAGGGAGAGGTAAGACAACATAGACTCCCTTCAGACAAGGAATCAAAGGTGGAACAAAGTAAGGAGACCGTCAAAGTCTGACTTGGTAAACGAATGAATGTATTGGGGTTACTAAGAGGAGGATCGTAAGAGTCACAAGTCACAGCTGCGATGGGAAAGGTATCCTGGGAAGGGAGCCAAAGAATCCCACAAAGTCACACCACACTCCACATCTCACACAAAAGATTTATTGGGAGGGAAAAGCCCAGGCGTGTGCTACCTCTGGCCGAGAAGCAGCAGAGAACTGAGCAGAAGGCAGGATTTTTGTAGGGTTTCTTGGGGGGCAGAGCTTTCCAGCGTGGCCTGGAATTGGAAAGATTATGTGGCCTTATCTTGGGGCAAAATGGGAAATTGGTGGGATTTTTTTCTATAGGGCAGGATCTGGACACACTCCACCTTAGGGGGCTGAGAATGGCTGTTAAGACCATTGAAAGAAGTCCAGGGTGGGACTAACCCTTGGAGCACCTCAGTCTAGGGGTGGAGCCTGGTGAGCAGAGGTCTCCAGGGGCAGGGACTACACTGGGAGTCTCTGCTTGTCTGAGTGAATAGCCAACAAAGATGGGGGCGGGGTTGCTTACAGGAGCAGACAGACTCAAAGGCATTGCATCACCGAAAGGCCACCTGGCATGGGTGACAGCTTCTGAAAGTGGGAAACCTGAAGTTCCCTGTACACCTTGCAGGCAGCTCATCCTCTGGGCAGTCTGGCCAGTCTGTGCTTCTTCCTGGTAGCTCGCGAGTCTGAGAATGTCTCTCCCCACACAGTCCTTACCTGCTAATATAAACGTGAACTGGGAAGGGGTCTAGTGTATCTGGTCAGTTTCAAGGAGTTTCTGGGGTTTCTGAGTTGCTTACTTCTTAAGTTTTAATGAGCCTCCTTTTAAGATTTTCTGAGTCTTAACCAGCTCCCCTGCGGGATGAACACTTTTATCTCTGGTTAGAACAGTGATTCTTAACCTTCCTAATGCTGCAACTCCTTAATGAGGTTCCCCATATTGTGGTGACCCCCAGGCAGGGAAAAAGGTCAGAGCCTACTTCTGGGTTGGAAAACCCACCAAAGCTCACCAATCCTTGAGCTTGAAATCTTCACCAGTCCTTGGACTTGGCTTGAAATTCCACCAATACCCACCCTGGAAATCTGCACCCTGGAGAACATCCCTGGCCCCCAGAAACCCTATATAAAGTGTGCCTCCTGCTCAGTTCTTTGCTGTTTCTCACACAAGTAGAGGCAGCCACCTTGTGTGTTTCTACCAATAGATCTCCTTGATGTGTGTGGTGTAACTTGGTGGTATTCCTTGGCTCCCGACTACAGGATAGCTTTCCCTGCAGAGCTGTAGCACTTATAAAAGGGAACCCTCTCCCCTCAGAGATGTACCACACCCCAACCATAAAATTATTTTGTTGCTACTTCATAATGGTAATTTTACTACTGTTATCAATTATAATGTAAATATCTGGTATGTAACCTCCCAAAGGGGTCTTGACCCATAGGTTGAAGATTTAGAACATCCTGCATCTTCAGGAGTTTCCCTCCACAATGAGGTGCATCAGTGCAAAGAAACACATGCTTTTCTCAACGAGCTCAGTATCCAGCTTCATCCTAAGGAATCTGGACAGATGGTGGGACTCACATCTTGCCAGAGGACAGAGTTCATTTACCAGGACCCATGGCAGGTAGGGTCACAAGAGCCGACAACGCCAGCTCAAGGTATCTGACGCCCTCTTCTGGACCCATAAATAAATGCAATCATGTCCATAATAGCCCCCACACAGACACACATAAATACATAATTAAGAATTAAAATAAAATCTCTTAAAGATAATCTTAACAGTCAATCCAGTCTTCAAAATTTAAAGGTAATTTGATAAACTACAAGGGATTTATTCCGAACAAGATGAGATATATTTAGTTTTACACATGAGAGCAGTATGGCTTGACATATCAACTACCAGACAACAATCAAACAAAGTCAAACAAATAAAAACATTAGAAAAAAATCTATTCTCGGTGGCTAGGGAAATGTTCCAGCCAAAAACACTGCTTGCTACATAAACATAGAGACTCAAATTCAATTCCAGAATTTACGTTAGCAGTGTCAGGTGGGATGGAATGTAATCCTAGTGCTGAGGAGGAGAGCAGGGAGTGGAGCGTGCGGCTCGCTGGCCAGCCTAACCCACTCAGCAAGCTCCCAGTTCAATAATAATAATAATAACTGTAGGTAGTAGGACCAGCTCTGCCTGCACAGACAGAAAGATCCAGAAGACGGAGTCAGAAGGAACAGTCACGGCACAGTGTTGGAGGCCTTGGAAACCGGGCAACTGGCTCATGTTGGGCAGAGTTAATGTCATATTCGAATAGATGGACAGGATTTGGTGACAGTCTCGGCTGAATCTCAATGAACAAGCTATTCTTTCGATAAAACTTTATTTTGTTTGTTTGGAAGAAATACTTTCTGCAGAGCAAATGGCTCATCGCCTCCTGGCTTTGTTTTTCATTTCCCATAACAACAGGGAAAGATGCCTGATCGCCTGTAGGAGAAATAAATTTCTGTTCTTCACAAATTGTCCAGTTGCCTGTACTCTGTTACATCAGCACGAAGTGGACTATAGTCTGATATATCACAAATACTTGATAAATGTTAGCTATCGTCGCTAGCACTGCATCGCTCCCCCTGTTAACATTACTGGGCTCTTCCCACTACTAGGTACTTCTAGGATAGCTCTGAACATACATGCTTTGAAGGACACAAGCAGAATAAAGAAAGTCTGAAAGAGTTGGTAGAGAACAGACAGGAAGTGTTGAGCATACAGGATCCCCAGCTTGACAAAAGGCAAGACAAACTCCATTTAGGACAATACATCCAGGTGGGGAGGATGTTATCTAATTCAGTGTCCTCTGATCTCCATTTCCCTCCCCTTCTCGGCCTCACTGTGAGCTACTCATGACATGTGCAAACTGAGGTAAGTCTCAGGAGAGCGATGGGAGGCTGGGTAGCTCAGCTGGTAAAAGTGCTTGCCTAGCATGCACGAAGCCTGGGGTTCAATTCTCACTACTAAATAAACCAAACATGGGAGGCCCACACTTATAATCCCAGAACGTGAAATGTGAAGGCAGAAGTTCAAAGTCATCATTGACTACATCATAACTTTGAGGCCAGCCTGGGCTTTGTGAGACGATGTCTTAAAGAAGAAAAGAAGAGAAAAGAGAGGAAGAAAGAAAGAAGAAAAGAGAAGAAAAGAAAAGAAAAAGATGTGACATGTAGTGGGTACTTGAGACAAGGCAAGAGATTCATTAATCTGAACCCAGGTTAGGCAACATAGAGAGATGTTGTCTGGGGTGAGGGAAGTATAATTAATTGGTCCAAGTTATTTGTATAATCATTGGTGGACTAAAAAAAACACCAAAAATCTGTGTAGTGAACTAAAATGAAAAAAATAATTTTTATTTCATTTTTCTGTTTCTCGTTTCCCTCTATAGCACTGATTATCTTGGCAAAGCTAAAGAAACAATTCCATTTACATCTGAACACTGTTCTCTGGGCTGTGGCAAAATACACAGCAGGAGCAACTTGAGAAAGGAGGGCTTTACTGGGGTGCAGACCATCAGCGCAGGGAAGGCATGATGGCAGTGTCGTATCTGCAATCAGGAAATAGACAGGGCTGAAAGCTGCTGTCCAGCTCCTGTCTCCATCGGATTCGTCCTGGGACCCCAGTCAGTGGAATGATGCTGCTCACATTTGCTGATCCCTCCCTCCTCAGCCAGTCATTTCTGGAAACAGCCTCACACACGTGCCAGAGGTGTGCCTGCTAGGTAGTTCCAAGTCCCTTCAAGTTAACACTGAAGATGAACGATCACAGCATCCCAGAAGCATCATTAAGAATCTCTGGTTTGAGTCCTGTAAAGCTCGGAGCCAAGGCCAACTGATACATGTGGGAGCTTTCACTTTTCCAAGATGTGTGCTTCTGCTAACTAGTTGTGGCAAACTGTGTCACCTCACCTTTCTGGGTCCTCCTACACAGCTCACTGCATATCTAGTCTCTTAGATGAGCATGTCATCTCTAGGGCAGACTTGTTTCCGATTTCTGGGACCCTCTGCTTATAGCATCACCACAAGACAGAAGCTTCGATGTCCTATGGGGATTTTTTTTTTTTACCTTCTCTTCTGGGACACGGTTTCACTATATAGCCCTGACTGGCCTAGATCAGGCTGGCCTTTTTGCCTCTGCCTCCCAAGTACTTATGTCCTCTTGGAAATGACAGCTATTTCCTTCTTGGAATTAAACCAACAAATAAATGTGCTTCTTCTGGTGTTGTCCTGCTACCACAGTCTCCACAAGTCACCCTCCCAGGACTGTAGTATAGATTACTGTAACACGAGATGCCCTGTCCAGAAACTCGCCAAGAAGATACAGCATGCCTTATTGTGAGGTTATTGCATATAGAATTGTAGAAGGGATCTATTTCCTCTTGGTCGATGCAGAAGTGCATTCTATGACCAAATAGAGAAACAGGAGCCGGTATGGCAGTGAAAGGCGGTAGATGGACAAGACAAGGCGGAGGAAGGACTGTAAGTCTCTGAGGAAGCCTCGGGTGGCAGGCACCACACACTACCATGCCACTGGACTAACAGGACAGCCAGACAGCTCTGTGGCTGCTGTGTGACTTGAGTGTTTTCCTCAAACCTCAGGGCACTTTTTCTGCCCTCTGTCAACCCCAGTGCACAAGAAGAAATGACTTCAAACTGTAGCAGGAATTTTTTGTGTGCATCTTAATGGTTAGAGAAATGATTTCTGGACATATAAGGTTACTAACTTTGAAGGCCAGTTTTCAAAGCCACATTGGTCTGATTCAAAGGCCCTCAACCCCATGTCTCCAGCAGTTAAATTTCTGCTTGGGGAGGAAGTCAGGCTGAGAGAATGAAAAGGCTGTGTGTAGATCTGGGTAACCAATCAGTAGCTGGGGCCCTCCCATTACTTTACATACAAGTTCATGGTTTCGACAGGACACACCAAAATTGTGGGGTTTTGAGTGCCACCTAGCGTTCATTTAATTTCCTCTTAGAGAGTGAGCATTTTATCTCAGAAAATCATTTGAGTTTACGAAGATGTGCACTGTAAGATAAAGAATGTCCTCTAACGCTCTGTGTGTGAGCATGCCATGTAGAGTTATCTAAACAGATTATGAGGACATGGCAAATCACCCTGACAAATTATGGAGGTTCTCCTACCAGTGGAAGAAAGTTTGCAGAGGATCACAAAGAGTGAAGGTGGAAGTAGAGGAAATCTGAAGACCCCATTCTTCCTCCCTTCCTATTCATTATCCACAGAGAGCAGTGTCAGTAACTTGTCTGATTAGGAGCTCAGGCTTCAAAGCCAGCTCGGGACTCAGAGCTACGGGAGTTCCATCCATTATTAGCTGTGTGGCCTTGGTCAAGCCACTTAACTTCTCTGAGCCTGTTTCATCAGCACAACTTTAAATATACTTCCTCCTTCTTCACGGTGCAGTTAACTAAAGTTTTTCATTGTTAAGGGGTCATATGCATCTTGGTGTTATATATTTGCAAGGTTTTCCTCCTAGGGCATAAGAGATTTTAACAGAGGCTTTTGTGGTAAATGAATGTGATGAAGGAAAGAAACTGGGAGGAGAAAAAAGTCTGAAGAAAGATAAAAGGAAAAAGTTTTATGGAAGGAAAGAGTAAGCAGAAAACAAAACTAAATAATAAAGGGAAAGAGTAAGCAGTAAACAAAACTAAACATAAAAGCACAGGACTTTCTCAAGATAGTTAAAAACAAATGAGATAAATATAAGATTAATTTATTAAGTTTTACTGTGCTTATTAAGTTTAAAGTGTTTTAAAAATTAATCTCAATTAATTTAAAACTGAGAAAGAGACCCAAACCAACAGCAGTATAAATTGCAATGTAATAATAAACTGTGCAAGGAACATGAAAAACAAGTCAGTAAGACTCCTGAACTCAGAGACTGAAACAAGTAAAATGTCAGTTTCCTCATTGGTGAAAATGACTGAAACACGTAAAATGTCAGAGTTTGCTCACTGGTGAAAATGAGAAATAATCTGAAAAATGACACAAAACAAAAACACATGTATTCATTCAGTCCAGGCCCTGGAGGGGAAAGCCACCAACACAGAAGACAAAGTTAGCAATATGAGAGAAAATTTCAGCAGAAACTGAGAATTTTAAATTTAAAAATAGGTATCCTCAATTAATAATTTTAAGGAGAAAGCATTAGTACGATTCAGTCAGCTGAAGTATCAAGGATGCAGCGTGAAGCTGATGAGACAACTATTCATACTGACACTCCTAACATAGTGACACTATGTTCACACTCATGGGCACACACAACACAAACTCTGCAGCTACAGAGAGATGGAGACAGTGCAGGAAAATGGAGCCAGAAGTTACTATGCTAAGCAAAGTTAGGCAGACCGAGAATTTCATCTCTAAACATGTAATTTGGATTTTAAAATTATGTACTTTTATATATGCATCTTATCGTATGTGTATAGGCCTTGAAAATAGAACGGGGGTAATGAGAAGGAAGGAATCTTGAAAGTAGTGTAATGGAACATGTATGATAAATAGAAAAGGGAACTGTCTGAGGGAAGAAAGGGAACCAGAGTGGAGTGGTTCTGGGAAGAACAGGGGAGGGGAATGAATGAGGACACGATATAATAATATATTCTCAAAACTTGAACAAAGGCCAAGGAGATGGTTGACTCACTGACCAGAAATATCTGTGAGTTCTAGGCTCAGTAAGACACTTCAAAAACAAGGTGGATGGTTCCTGAGAAAGGGCTCAACACACATACACCTGCCCCCAAATACACTTACACACACACACACACACACACACACACACACACACAATGAAGCCCATTATTTATTCCACTAGCCTCCAAATTAAAATTACTGGTTATGGTAATGGAATGGAAGGTCACAGAACTGACCCATTTAAGCTGGTGTCTGCTTTTTTCCTAGAACTGAATCTAGTGATTCAACCTTCAGACAAAAATCATCTGCACAAAGTTGAGTTAGATAATAAATTAATTACCTGACTCAACCCTTGCTCAGCATTTCTCTAAATAGCCAAATTTTGTCCTGTATTTATGCAGATCCAAGGAAGCAATCAGAATCCAAACATGGTAGCAGACACCTGTATCCCAGCACTTGGAGAAGCTGGAAGGTTTCAAATTCAAGGCCAACTTGAGACACTGACTCAAAGGACGAGCAACAGCTCAGCAATCCCATGTTTATAGTGGATCCTACCAGCCAACTCACAACTGCCAATAAATTAGGGAAATCCAATGCTCTCCTTTGGCTTCTGTGTGGAGCTACAAAATGCACACACATAATAAAATTAAAGCATTCTTTAAGAGTTTTTTTTTAGGGTGTCAGGGGTACAGTGCTTGCCTAAAGTGTGAAGCCTCGACTTTCAATCCTCAGCCTAAAAGCAGAACAACAAAGACAGAACTGAAATTTTAGACTAAGAATCCTCATTTTTTTAATTAATTTATTAAAATTTCTGCCTCCTCCCCGCCACCGCCTTCCATTTCCCTCCCCCTCCCCCATCAGGTTTCCCTCCCTCATCAGCCCAAAGAGCAATCAGGGTTCCCTGCCCTGTGGGAAGTCCAAGGACCACCCACCTACATCCAGTTCTAGTATGGTGAGCATCCAAACTGCCTAGGCTCCCACAAAGCCAGTACGTGCAGCAGGATCAAAACCCATTGCCATGGGGATGTTCTATCGGGAATTCACCAAGGCCAGCTGGCCTGGGTCTGAAAAAGCATGGGATAAATCCGGACTGGCTGAACATAGAGGACAATGAGGAATACTGAGAACTCAAGAACAATCGCAGAGGGTTTTTGATCCTACTGCACGTACTGGCTTTGGGGGAGCCTAGGCAGTTTGGATGCTCACCTTAGGAGACCTGGATAGAGGTGGGCGGTCCTTGGGCTTCCCACAGGCCAGGGAACCCTGATTGCTCTTCGAGCAGATTAGGGAGGGTGACTTGATCGGGGGAGGGGGAGGGAAATGGGAGGCGGTTGCGGGGAGGAGGCAGAAATCCTTAATAAATAAATAAATAAAAAATAAAAAAAAAAGAAATGCAAATCAAAAAAAAAAAAAAACCATTGCCATTGTTCTTGAGTTCTCAGTAGTCCTCATTGTCCGCTATGTTCAGTGAGTCTGGTTTTATCCCATGATTTTTCAGACCCAGTCCAGCTGGTCTTGGTGAGTTCCCAGTAGAACATCCCCATTGTCTCAGTGTGTGGGTGCACCCCTCGCGGTCCTGAGTTCCTTGCTCGTGCTCTCTCTCCATCTGCTCCTGATTTGGACCTTGAGATTTCAGTCCTGTGCTCCAATGTGGGTCTCTGTCTCTGTCTCATCGCCTGATGAAGGTTAATATTCAGGAGAATGCCTATGTTTTTCTTTGGGTTCACCTTCTTATTTAGCTTCTCTAGGATCACGAATTATAGGTTCAATGTCCTTTATTTATGGCTAGAAACCAAATATGAGTGAGCAGATCCCATGTTCCTCTTTTTGGGTCTGGCTTACCTCACTCAGGGTAGTGTTTTCTATTTCCGTCCATTTGTATGCAAAATTCAAGAAGTCATTGTTTTTTACTGCTGAGTAGTACTCTAATATGTATATATTCCATACTTCATCCATTCTTCCATTGAAGGGCATCTAGGTTGTTTCCAGGTTCTGGCTATCACAAACAATGCTGCTATGAACATCATAGAGCATATACTTTTGTTGTATGATAAGGCCTCTCTTGGGTATATTCCCAAGAATGGTATTGCTGGGTACAGGGGTAGGTTGATCCCGAATTTCCTGAGAAACCGCCACACTCTTTCCATAGCGGTTGCACAAGTTTGCATTCCCAACAGCAATGGGTGAGTGTACCCCTTTCTCCACAACCTCTCCAGCAAAGGCTATCATTGGTGTTTTTTATTTTAGCCATTCTGACAGGTGTAAGATGGTATCTTAAAGTTGTCTTGATTTGCATTTCCCTGATCGCTAAGGAAGTTGAGCATGATCCTAAGTATCTTTTGGCCATTTGAACTTCTTCTGTTGAGAATTCTCTGTTCAGCTCAGTGCCCCATTTTATAATTGGATTGATTAGCCTTTTACGGTCTAGTTTCTTGAGTTCTTTATATATTTTGGAGATCTGACCTTTGTCAGTGCGGGGTTGGTGAAGATCTTCTCCCAGTCAAACTTAAAGGAGGCAGCACATTTATTTCCCATACTCTGGATGGTCAGTCTTCCAGCAAACATTTAAAGCGACCATAGAGACCCATTTTCAACCACGGTATGTAACGACTTGCTTTTTTTTCTTTTCTTTTTTGCCAAAATTTCTGCTGCTGGAGTTTGAACCCAAGTCCATGTAAATACTTGGCAATACTCTAAAACTAAGTGACTTTTACTGTCCATCTTTTTTATCATCTGGACTCTGGGAACTAGGAAATCAATAAGCTCATGAGATGTGCTTAGGGGAGCCAAATGGACCCCTGAAGCCTCAAGAATGACTGTTGTGAGTAGCAATCCTAGCTCCTCCTCACAACTCCATGCTCTACTGAACTTCCTTCTCTCAGAAGAGCGCACACACTTACAGCATTTCGCAGACTGAGACCAACCAGAACAATTTAAGTATTCTCTGAAGGGGCAGCTATCTTCAAATCTGTCCCCCAAATGGAGTATCCAACACCCCCCCCCCGCAAGAAAGGAATGCTCTATTCAAAACCAGAGGAAGAAGTCTTTCAGTCTCACCTCATCTGCATCAAACTGACACTGTAAATGCTTCTGAAGAATAAGGTGGCAATTTCCATTTTTTTTTTTCCAATCTAGTTCTGGACCAAGGGCTCTACAAGGTGCTTCACAGAATCTCAAATTCTGCCCCCATCCTATGAGGGAGAAACTATCTAAGCAGTTTCAAATGAAAAGAGATACTAAGAATAGTTCTGTAAAATCCAGCCAGTCAGAACTTGCAATGCTATAAAACTTGGGCATTTCTTTTTTCTTTTTACCTTTTTTTGAAAATTCAAAGCAATACAAATAATTCTCATCATCCTTAAAAACACAGCATATAATGAACAACATGGTGGTTTGAATAAGAATGGCCTCCACAGGCTCATATTTGAATGTGTAGTCCCCAGCTACTAGACTGTTGTGTGAAGGACTGGGGGATGTGGCCTTGGAAGATGGTGTCACCGTGGTGGACTGGCTTGGTGGGTTCCTAGTGTGTGCCTCTCTCAGCCTCCTGCTGTGGGTCAGGATGTGAGGAGCTCAGCTGTTTCTATGCCTTGCCTTTGCCTTGTCATCCATCATGGACTCTACTCTCTGAAACCATGAGCCAAAAAAGCTGTCATTTATAAGTAGCCTTGGTCATGGTTAACTAAGGTAAACAACAACCAATAAAGACTGACACAAATAGCAATACAATTCTTTTTTATTATTAATTTTGTTGTAGGGGAAAACATGCTTTCATTTCCTTCTTTTACAGCACCTGTAAAAAAAAACGAATATACTATTCTGAGAATATATATATATATATATATATATATATATATATATATATATATATATATATATATATATGGATTTTGGAATGTTAGACTGTCCAAACATCAACTGCATCACATTAACAGCTACTGAAGGCAAGGTAGGCTACACAAGGAATTTTAAAACTAAAAATATTCATAGCAGCAACTTTTGAAAGATGATTTTATTAAAGTCATTGCACTTGGTCATTTTATTGCTACAGCACAAGGCCATTCAACTGTAACACTTCTTAATTCTGATTGTAAAGATTGTCTCATTCTGCTCATACATTTCAAGTTTAAACGTAAGCATAAACATTCATCAAAAAATTCAGAGTACTTGGAGCGTTTTCCTGTATGTGATCACCATAAGGGAGTGTTAAACCAGGCCCATTCTCTCTGTACCTTCCAGCTTCCCAGTGAAATCTTGCACAGCTCAATGGAGCTGGCAGCTTTATAGTAAGAAATAAGCTTAGTGGTCACAAGCCCACCAAAATAACATTGAAATCCCCTTAGAAACGTAGTAGTATTGTTTCAAAGAACAGAAAACCTGATTTCCACTAGTAATTTGGCAATGATAGATTCAATGTTGTCCTTTATACATGTGGGGAGGATTTACCTCAAAATAGAAGTTATACTTAATATCATTTTGTGATATTAACTTTAGGAATAGTAAAAGTTCCCATATCAAGGGCAAAATACTGGCGAATTATTATTTTAAGGAAATCATTTTTTCCCCTTTAGTAAGTTCAAGCTTGCTTGTTTTTTTCTGAATTCTATCGCTAATGTCAGAAAACCAGACATACAGAAAAAAGGAGGACAAAGCCAGTATGACTTCTCCATCCTGACCGAGAGGACGAAAGTGTGCACTGCAGCACTCACTGCCGTTCTGACTGTACAGGCGAGTGCAGAGCACACACTACCACCATCACTGCCGCCAAAGGAAGGTTGTTTCCTTTCTGACAGACACTGGGTCTCTATACCGTCCAGGCTGGCCTTAAACTCAGTCCTTTCCTTCCTCAGTCTACAACCTACAAGCATGTAGTCACCATACATGACGCCAATAAATTTTAGTAGCTCACAAGTATTAAAATATATGTGTTGCCAGGGCCAAGATCCCCAAGCAGAAAAATGATACATAATAGTTCAGAAAGGAACCAAACTGCGCAAATTTAATATACAATAAGGGATTGTGCTTTTATTTTCCTTACTCATGCTTATATCACATAAATTCAGTTTTCTGTTATCTGTTTTTCTATAAGAATTATTTTCCCAATTTTTTTACATTTTAATTAGCATCTATGAGCTACATGTTTGTCCAGAAAGTGTACACTAGTCACTCGCCTACTGTTGAATATTTACTATTTTTGTATTAAAATAATCTTCAATGGGAAAATAACAAAGCTTGAACTGCTGGAACCTTTTCCATCCAGCATTGTGGGGAAGACAAATCTCCAGTGCAGAAAACAGGGGGTGATTTCTAAGATAGGACCATTTACTTTCATCTGAAAACTGTCATTAAGAGCTAGTTTATTAACAAAAAGCAAATTGATTCATTTGACTAATCACTTAAAAATAAAATGGAATAATTTTGTCCATCAATAACCCCTCATTAGATGAGCTTAGACTTGAAATGTTAAAATGGCTAGGCACAGTGGTGTGGCTGTCATCCTAGCACGTAGGGGCAGAGGCAGGGGGATCAGAAATTTAAAATCATCTTTGCTACATAACAAGGTTGACTCCAGCCCAAGCAATATAAGACCCTTTTTCAACAACCAAAATGCTAAAATGCACACTTGATGTAAAATTAATGCTGTCCCCAGAAGTTAATCAAGTGTAATTTTGTGTTGGCAATTCTATTTTCTACTTCAGTTCTCTTTTTTTTGAAGTAACACAAGACATTTCACTTAAAAAGATTTTTCCATTTTAAGATTAAAACGTAAAGAAAAAGTATTTTTTAAGAAGCATGATACCTTCAATCTGATAATCATTTAATAAAGTAAACTTTAAAATATAACTTGATTTTCAACAAATAAAACCATTTCCTCATTGTTTTTAGACACGTTGCCCTACAGGGCTGAGCCATACCACCCTGAATGTGGCTGATCTAAGATGTTCCACTATTGATTTTTGATGCTGAAAAATGATTAAGCATTCATTCTGAAATAATCTTCAACATGGTCAATTATATTTGATTTTCATAACCCATAATGTTACTATTTGTGAAATACTAACACTCTTTTAACATTTACATAAGTAACAACCCAAAATATTTCTAGGAGTTACTGTGTTCTATTTTGAGAAATTATATCTGTAAAACCTGAGTTTACATTATAGCTTTCCCAATATGGACCTTCATTCTAAAATTTTGAAAAGATCTGGGTTTAGAGGCTTTGCTTCCTAAGGTTATCATTAGTGAAAACTAAGGGAAGGCTACAAAGAGCTAATTACAAGATAATGAAATGAGTAATATTTAGAACTGTAGAATAAGCACAAGAATACAGCAATAAGGCTGGTGTCTACATTATTTAACATGTGCTGCAGTGTCTAGGCACAAATAAGAATTAGCATGATATTTTTAGATTCCTTAGGCCACATGAATTGAGAACAAAGCTCGTATTTTCCCAAAGATTAATCTAGTATATTTTAACTAACTTCCTTTAATGAACCCTATAGTGTGAGCATTAGAAAACACCCTACAAGTTTAATTTACTTTTATTATTTCATTATCGATTCATTATGCATGAGTGAGGAACCTCGTTAATTAGGAACTCCTATTTTACCACCCAATGTACAAACAGCACTGCAGACACAGGCACAACAGTGTAATCCTAGGTAAGAAGCTAAGTGTGTGTGTGTGTGTGTGTGTGTGTGTGTGTGTGTGTGTGTGTAGTGCAAGTATACAAGTTTATGTGATGGAGGAAGGTCATTGGTTAAATAAAAAGAAACTGCTTGGTCCTCATTGGTTAGAAGATAGGTGGGAGGAGTAAACAGAACAGAACGCTGGGAGGAAGAGGAAGTGAGCTCAGACTCGACAGCTCTCCTCTCGGGAGCAAACGCCTCAGAGAGACGCCATGCTCCATGCTCCCCGCTCCTGGGAAGACGCATGCCATGAAGCTCTGACCCAGGATGGACATAGGCTAGAATCTTCCCGGTAAGCGCACCTAGGGGCGCTACACAGATGACTAGAAATGGGCTAAATTAATATGTGAGAATTAGCCTAGAAGAGGCTAGATAGAAATGGGCCAAGCAGTGATTAAAAGAATACAGTGTCCGTGTAATTATTTCGGGGTATAAGCTAGCCAGGCAGCCGGGGTGCTGAGGACGCAGCCCCGCCGCTCCTTATTACAACATTTATGTCCTTATGTATTACAGGAAAGCAGTGATTCTAGTTACTATAAAGCTAACCCGTCCATCTCAAATAGTTTATCTTACAGCTTATTTGTAAAGATAGTACGATATTTATAGTATAGAACTCTTTAAAAATAATACAAGTTTCAATAAAAAAACTATTGTGAACTTTCATTCCTTTTTATACAGATTCAGTAGTATTTTCAAGCAAACAACATAAATGTTTGCTATCCCAGCACAGTAGGAAATAAGGCCTCTTTTTTTTCATATTGGCAAAACAAAATATATATATAAAAAAATTGTCACACTCCCTAACTTTCCAGTAATATCACAGTTCATGTCCTCTCATTTCTTCGTTGCAACACCACGTCTGCTGTCTTAACAAGTCGGTTAAGTTCATAGTGTTGCTCCTAAATCACTGGAGCATTAAAGAACACTGGGTCCACACCACCTCAAGAAGACAGAAGAACTTTCTTCAGCCTTGCAATTTCCACCTAAAAACAAAACATAAATTGTACAAGGTTTAAGTAAGACTATCTGTACTACATGACCACACTTTCCAACCTCTGAATTCTGATTTCAATATCAAAATCTAATTCTCCAGAGTGCAAAAAATAATACTGTTGAATAAGAGTGTCAGTAGAAAATAGAGCAGTACAAGTTCCTAAATGGCCAGAAATAAGAAAAAGTAGTGTATTTCTTTTAGCTAGAACAACAATGCTAAATGATACAAGCATATGAAATAAGTACTGGAAAAAAACCTGACACACGTATACACCCCTCACATATGAACACAAGGAAAAATCTCTTCAAAGAGAAAAAAAAAGAACACAGGGCCACTGGACCTAGAAAACCTTTTATAGGTGATAATGGAAAAAATGTGACACGCTACAGAAGCTGAAGAAGAGACTTAGATCTGCCATCAGCAAGCATAACCTAAAATGCACAGGGTTGAGGCTGGATGTGGTAGCCCATGTTTGTATTCTCAGGAGGCTGGAGCAGGAATATTGTAGTAGGTTTAAGGCCAGTCTGTCTCAAGAAATCAAACAAACGAGACCGATTTCAAGGTAAAGAACCTGAGATGAAAAATGCAGGACATTTTTAGGGAACAGAGTGAGATCTATGTCTGTCTTGTGGCAAACGAACCCCAAATAAAAAGTGAAAAGAACTACAGCAGATCAAGAAAGGCTTTGTCTTTAAATAAAGGAGCACAGGAGGAATCAGTATTTTCATACAAAGAAACAGGGTGCTAAAAGGAATCAATGGAGTTGTGGTAACTGATAAGGGACCTTCAGGACAACATACACTGATCTCAGAGAACTATGGGGGATAAGGACTCCCACGGGGCAAAGGATGAAGGCCATGACTCTAGCTGCATCCCACTACTTATACCATGACCCAGTTTCACCTGTGTAGTAGGGTTAATAATCCTCATTGCTCCTTGCAATATCTAAGCACACTGGATATGGAGCTGAGAAGTAGCCCTTGGGTAAGTCAGGAAGTTGAGAAAACACACTTTCTTATCCTCTGACAAGATAATGAAGGTAAGAGAGGGGTGATGGTGGTAGTGACGAAGGAAGAGAAGGCTCAGAAGAGGCAGAACACAGTGAAGAGAAAAACAAGGAGAAAAGTTAAAATTAAGAAATAGTGTACTTCCAGCTATCCCCAGAAAACAAAATAATGTAACCTCTCCAGTGGCAAATGGAAGTGAGTGACACAACCTGTTTTCCCCTCAAGGTGAGGTGGGGAGGGGGCAGAGGGAGGCTGGCAGGCAGAGAGAGACAGAGAGACCAAAGAAAACAACAGTATTTATTTACTCAGACCCCTCAGATACCAGGTGATTCCCACACTGTCCTGAGTTAGTACTCAGAAAAATTACTGAGCTGGGACTACAGCTTAGCACCTGAACCTTTCCTTAGCAAGCACAAAGCCCCATGTATGATTCTCAAAACAGCAAGAAAAACAATCTTTTTAACTGCATGAATAAAACAATGTTACCAAGTCCACAAGAAATGTGGGAGATTTAGGAAACGCTCATTTGAGGCAGGCAAGCACAGTCTGTAGCAGAGCCAACCACACTGTGACGAGAGGGAACACAAAACCTCACACTTTCTAGAGTTGGAGATGCATTACCTCTAGGTTACTCCGCATGGCCTTCTCTTCTTCCAATTCTCTGCGTAGCTTTTCCAGTTCTTTCCTAAAGGCAAAGTTTACTGTTCATAACTGGAACTGGAACTTACACACACTTACACACACACACACACACACACACACACACACACACACAGAGAGAGAGAGAGAGAGAGAGAGAGAGAGAGAGAGAGAGAGAGAGAGAGAGAGAGAAGAGAACAATGACCGTGTTCATTTGAAAATTTTCAAATTCTTTAGTTTGAGTATTCAATGTAAGATTAAAAACGGTACTTTCTACTCTTCCAGAGAATCTGAGCTGAGTTTCAGCACTTATATGAGGGCCCTACGACCACTCCTAACTTCAGCTCCAGCAGAATCTGATTTATCCTCCTCTGGACTTTGTAGGAATCACAACCACGTGCAGAAACATACATTATAATAAAAATAAATGTCTTTGGTCTCCCCTTATAAATACTAAAGACCATTTGAAAAAGTCATATAAAGCTACTACTGTAGAGGTTTCTAGGGGTGTGAAGGTGGGGTAGGGCATTAAAAGAGCTAAAATGGGAAGATGGGGCTGGAAAAATAGCTAAGCGGTTAAAAGTACTTGCTGCATTTACAGAAGACCTGGGTTGGTGTCCAGCACCCACATGGGCATGGCAGAAACCAGAGGCCTCAAACCAGAACTCACTGCAATGAACATTTGCAAGTAAACATGTATGGACTAAAGGTATACTTTGTACCTCACTGCACCACACTAAAGCTTCCATGATAAGATTTTGCTTTTCATTTCTTTTTTTAAATTTTATTTTTTCTTGGGGGGGGAGGTTACAAGGGTAGAGGGCGGATGTAAAAGGATGGGGAGATGAGTGGGACTAAGATGCATGATGCGAAATCCACAAAGAATAAAAAGTTAAATTAGAAAAAAAAATCACTAAAAGAGTGACAATATATCTGAAATAAAGAAACTAAGCTAGGCAATGGTGATACACATCTTTAATCCCAGCACTTGGAAGGCAAAGGCAGGCAGATCTCTGACTTTGAAAACACCCTGCATCCCGGTCTACAGAGCAAGTTCTAGGACTGTTAAGGCTACACAGAGAGAACTGTCTTGAAAAATAAATAAATAAACAAACAAACGAACGAATGAATGAATGAATAAATAAATAAATGGACAAATAAATTCAAAACAGCTAAGGACAAATACAGAAATAATACCTGGCTTTTAAAAGCAGTTCTCCATAATCGCCTATTACACATTTTATAGGCTGGACACTCCAGCACTCAAAACAAATACCAAAGTGACAACTGATCTTCAAGTTCCTCTCTGTTGCTTTCAACTAAATATTACAGTAAATTCCCCAAGTTAAAATATTCCAGCCAATAATCTATATTTTTAAAATCATGTTGCTACTTTTTCAATTCCTTCTAATCTACATTTTCTATACAGTATTTCTGTAAGTATTTTGGATCATGTCTACACAGTAATTCTGTTATGTATTTATTTTGTGCTGTGTTTTTTTTCCCAGAAACTGTTTTGAAATATATACAAGCTGTTAAATTTTACGTTTATTTTTCTCAGTAACCAATACAGCCTAACCAAGGAAGAAGGTCAGGAGCTACTGGCAATTGATGGCTGTTGAAAGAACAATCAGTTCTCTTCAAGATTTTGGCCCGATGGCTTGTCTATGCTCCAGTGGATGACCCTTGACCCTTGTGTACTAATTGGACCCAATGAGTTACTAAAAATGAGTAAATAAAAGGGCATGTAGTTGAGAAAAGGATGATGACTTAGAAAGGGGTAATAAGAGGAGAGGTAGACATCATCAAAGTGGTTACATGCACATACACACACACTCATGTATCAAAAATACATATAAAATAAAGGAGTGTTCAAGTCCCAGATCCCACATGGTAGCTCATAACCATCTATAATTACAGACGATGCATGCTCACGGACTCTCATTCTCTCTTCCTCTCTGTGGTAGCCTGAAAGTATTTAGGGCCCATAAACTCATAGAGAGTGGCACTATTAGGAGGTGTGGCCTTGTTGGAGGAGGCTGGATGATGTGCACTTTTAAGCCAGACCTTGAAACTGGAGAGCACACCTTTAATCTTTCTGTTGGAAGCCTGTTAGATCCTCTGCCTACATGCTACCATACTCTCCTCTGAACTGTAAGCAAGCCCCGAGTTAAATGTTTTCTTTATAGAGTTGTAGTGTCTCCTCACAGCAACAGAAACCTAACTAGCACCTCCTCCCCCTCCCCACAGAAAGCAGAAGACAACACTGTGGAGTCAGTTCTCTCCTTCCATTATGTAGGTCTTGGACACCAAACTCACTGGCCCCAAATATATCTTAAAACAGTATTTTTTTTCTTGGTTCCATATTTTTTTAACTTTATATACAAGGAGTAACACTGCATGTATATTTCTGATTTGTTCCCACCTTTCATTTTAGAAACTGACTGATACTGATTCATGCAGCCACAATCATTCATCATTACTTACACACTACATTTCTCAATTAGTATACCAATAAGTATTGTATATTCCTTCTCTTGTTGTGGCTCTGATTTTAGACTTAATAAAACAACAACAACAAAAATCCCTGCCATGGACCTTCATTTTTACAGAGAAATTTGAGATGCTTAAATGATCTTTGGAAAGATTTTTAAAATATGTAACTGTACATAATAAATCAAAACTATTGTACTCATTCTACAGATAATTTAAGAGAACATACAGGCAATTTATGTATGCCAAGTGCTACTTCATTAAAATCCTAAACCTGGGCTAGTTACGGGGGCACATACCTGTTATTCCAGCACTTGGGACAATGAGACAAAAGGATTAAGAGCTAAAGTGATAATAAATTTGAGAGCACAAGGCCAGATAAAGCTACATGATACACTGTCTCAAATCAGTACACCTGGTACTCAATGTGTAAAACAACAAAATTTGCAAGTCAGGAGAATTTTATAACTGGTGGGAGGTATTCATTTACGGAGGAATGAGCATTCAGCTTCTACCATGTGTAGTGCAGAATTTATGAAATCCTTTCTGAAACAGATGAATCAATGTACTCAAGAAAGACCTGGCATATCAAATGACTAATTCTATAATCACAATATATTCAGTAAATAATATATTTCAATAGTTATCTTAGATAAAATTTTTGCCCCCATCTGTTATTTTTTAATTTACTTTTATTTTGTTATTTGATGTAGAGTCCCTCTTCACAGCCCTGGGCTAACCTGGAACTCACTGTGTCAATTAAAGTGGCCTTGAACTAAAAGATTTTTCCCTACATCTGCCTCCAGAGTGCTGGGATTGAAGGCACTCATCACTATACCAGGCTCTACTTTATACTGCTAATACCACCTTTCATAAAGAATTCTATATGTTGTGCAAATTAAAAGAGAAATGATAAAGTCAGACTCAGGGTCTAAGCATAAATTATATATCCTAGTCTAGGGAATCCTTTGGGGGAAAAAAAGGTAGACGATGAGATGAGATGAGATGAGATGAGATGTGATGAGCATGCTCATCCTCTTTTTAATTAGAATAGCTGACTTTCATCTGATTTATTTATGGGATTTGCAAGACTATAACTAAAATATCAATAGGTGAAAAGATGTGCAAACCAATAAAGAAACATGGTTTTGAGTGTGGGCTCTGTCACTGAAGAATAGGTAAATAGGCTTACTTCTACATTCTGATTTCTTCATTAAAACGGGGAAGAGTCTACAACAGGGCAGCTTTTGAACTTTTAGAACTCAAACTTTTAATTAGGCATGTCTACTATATACCATATCAAAAACTTTCAGGGCTGTGGTAGAAGAGGGCATTAGCACAACACTATGAGCTTGATCCATAACACTAACAGACAACAACGAATACTTTCAGAGTTAACAGAAGGGCTTTAGCGATCTCTTGTGAGTTGGCACCCATTCATTTTGTAACCACCTAATGTAAGCCTAGCAGAAACAGGGGTCAAAGTCCTCTAAGAGATAAGTATGAGATCTGGGTCCTACCAAAAATGGCAATGCAGGTTTCTCAGGATTTTCAAGACTGACATCTGTGCCTGGCTAAGCACACAGGTACATAAAGACCTTCTAGAACTGAACCACTGGGACAAGCTTTCCAATCAAAGTTTTTCTGAGAGTGCTATAACAAAAATGTCTTTGGAAACATGTGCACCTGTTTAACTTAGGAGATTAGACCTTCCAATAACAACACCTAAAAGAAGTCTTTGAACATGTTAGGGGGGTGGCTTAGGAGAAAATAAGAGTTACTTACCCATGATCCTTTTTCAGTGCCTCTACAATACACAGTAATTCAAGAATCTGGGCTCTAAGTTCATCCAGGGAACTTTTTTTCCCATCATCTGTTTCTGCTTTAGCTTTGAGTTCTAATGGAGTTAGGAAAGCAGATGTATTTACTTTAGAAGCACTTGAAGGTGTAGAAAGAGATGGCTGAAAAACATAAAAATTTTCTCATTATGCTTCTGTTAATATTTAATATTATGTTTAAATTCAGAAGATTATGTTTTGTTCTGGTTTTCATTTTTAATACAGGTCCACATGTAGTCCAGGCTGGCTTGTAGCTCCAGATCCTCATATATTAAACTTCTAATCGTCCTGCCCCACCTCCCAGGTATTGAGACTACAGTTTATACATTATTGGGGATTAAACCCAGGGCATGCTAGACAAGCACTCTGAGCTACATCCCCAGGTCGCAATACTTTTACAAAAAGAATACAAACAATTAATGAAGTATATATTAAGCAGTCCTAATCTGAAAATCCCTAACCTTAAAAACTCTACACCAGACTTTGCTTCAAACTGCAGGTATGTTTAAATATAGGTAAGGAATTAAATGAGACAAATAAACGTTATGTTTACTCGTGAATCCCAGCCCCAAAATACATTTAAACACATATCTAAAATTTTCCAAATTTCTGACTTCAAGCATTTTAGAAAAAAGATTTTCAACTATGCTTCAGGGTAAATGGGACTCACTGCACTGGCTGTGGGACTGCGTACAGCATGACTGTGAATTTCCAACCAGAACTTCAGATTAGGGCATCACTCAAACCTCACTAGACAAGCTTCTTATTGTAAATGGCAATTAAGGCAGAGACCCATATATAGACAATGTGCAGAGAATAAGAGAAGTTGGAGTACTCAGTGCTACATGGGATGTCTATGTCACACCCCTACCCTCATGGTCCAGGGACCTAAGCTGAAAAGGATGCAGAAAAATAATAGGAGGCAGGGGTGGTGGATGACTTTAAAGACAGGAAGAATTTTCAGGACCCAACAGGGCAAGTGCACATGCAAACTCATATAGACTGGACAGTATCCACAGGACCTGTACAAGCTCAGGCCAGCCAGACAAAATTCCAGCTCAGGGCAGATGGGGCATATAGTCCACCCTGGCAAAGATGCTGTATGCAATTAACAGCTGCTAGGATACACTTCCAGGGCAAGTCCCATGCTCAGGTGTAGTTGGACAACAAAAACTGGATTCTTGTTTTCTTGTGGGTTGCAATGATTTTGTTATGACAGAAAAAATGTGAAGCTTGGTAGGAAGGGAGGTGGGTGTGTGCGTGTCTGGGAAGAGTTGGAGGAAAGACAAGAATATGATCAAAATGTACTGTCTGAAATTCCCAAAGAATAAAAAAAATTTTAAAAAGGTAAATGGTAAAATTAAATTCCAAAAGCAGTTTGGTATATTCATTGTGGGGAGTGGAGGGGTGTGTGAATAATCAATAAAAAATGATCTGCTATCTAGTGGTTTTATTTGTTTAAAGGAAGGAGATAACCACTGGCTTATCTAATGGATTGTTTGCCTAGTGTGGCATCTACAAGTAAAACTGTATCAACATTAAGGTGCTGTTTCAATCTTAATTGTGATAAATATCCAAAGCCTCACTTAAAAGTAATTATGAAGAATTTAGTTCAGTCCACACGATTTCACTAAAATCAGTAATTTTAGAAAAGTTTCAAGAGACTTTTTCTGCAGACAAGAGAATCAGATTAAATATATTTAATTCAAGAAGTGGTCAAATATTTTAGAATGAAAATAAGAACTAACCTTACTTATATATGTAATTTATAACAAAACTATCTTCAATAAAAATAATTAATTTTAGAAAAGAAACATCACCATGAAATAAGATGGATCCTTCTGCCACTCATTCCAGCACATGCAGAATACTTAAGAGAATGCCAAGAACCAAACTAAAGAATGAATAAACAAATCATGATTTCCAAGCTGTTAACCCTCAAACGTAATTAGACTGAAACTTTCTGGGAGTTGAGCACAATCCTACATGCCTATGGAAGTAGAGGCAGGAGGATCAACAAAAGTTTGAGGGAGCCTGGTAAACTATGAAGAGACAGACCCAGTCAGGGCCACATAGAAACTCTATCTCAAAACAAAAAAAAAGGCCCCACCCCCAAATTATTTTAGGTGAACTAATTCCAGAGTGTATATTCAGTAAGAAAATGAAACAATGTACAGACCTATGTCTTGGAAATACAAAACAGAGTACATTCTTTAAGTGCTTCTATTATGAAATGAGCTGATGAGACTAAAGCTTAATAATTGAGAATTACTTGATTTTTTTGGCAGAAGACAGAAAATAATCTTTCTAAAAGGACGCCTTAAATTTCCTGATTGATGACTATAACACATCTTAAAAATTAACAACCCTAGGCCACAGTGGGTCTACCTTTGAAGAGAAGCTTGTATCCCTTTTAAGCTCCAACGGCTTTAGGTTGCCACTATCTTCTTCTTTTGGTAACTTCAATGTTTTTTCTGGGCTTTGAGTTGGCTACATGTTTAACATAAAAAGAAAAAATCAAGACACAAATTTTATAAAAAGAAAATTTTAAGAAGCACGTGCACAATACAGTCAACACTCCCACCACTTAGCTACTGCTGTTCCCACTGTTCACAGCTGGACAAGATGTCACATAACTTCAGACTGAGTAATATTTTTGATAACTGAAGAGCAAAACCAGCTTTCCTCCAAGAAACAGAGCTTTTTCCACCGAGGTAATTTTAAAGTTACGCTGTGCTGATGACCTAGTATAGGAACGCTGAAGTAGATCTGCATTCCAAACAACAAACAGAAAGCATGGAAAGAAGTTCTTCAGCTGTAAAGAGAAGGAATCCCAAGTGGTGGGCGAGTATCCCCTTCCCCGGAGTCTGGATCTGCTGCTCACTTTTCCTCACTGTCCTTGCTTGCTGTGCTGACTGAACAAAGTCCCTGCTCCCCGTTGGCCCTGTGCTCTGACTGTGGTCTTAAGACAACTCTATTTTCTGACTCTGGAATCTTCCATGCAAGACTATATTATTAAACTGATCATATCTCTTTTCCTCTATTTTCTTGAAGAATCACAAAGCTGTCTTTCATCTTTTAAAATTAGATGTGGCTATAAATCCGCTCGTTCGCTTAAAGGGGACTCAGCACTTTCTTCTGTCTACGTTTTCCTAAAGTAAGGGAAACTCACAGAATGTCCACCATTGAAGCGGCCAGGCAACCTTCTTCCAGGCATCTTGGGTCTATTTGCAGTGAGATGTAACAAGTTCTCTGAGGAAGCTATATCATCAAAATTTACAGTATCTAAAATAAAAATAAGTATTACCAACTAAGAGAATTACTCCTTCTAAAAAGCAAAGAATAATATTTCTGGTTTCTTACACTAAAAAAAAGGCACCACTAAGTCAAAAAGCTCACACATTGATCAGTGCTTTATATATGCATTTGGAAAACAACACCCATGCTCTTTTAAAAAAAAAAAAAGTCAAGATCCTTTAAACCATGTAAGACCTGTTTCCAGCACAACGTTCCTACAGGAAGAATTCTGTACCACGAACTGTAGTAGAATAAAAGCTATGATTTGAAATTCTCACATTTTTAAAAACCTATTTAAGTTCTCAATTAATTACACCTTAGAGAAATTTTACATGTCCAATATTTTAAACTTTACACTATGGACTAATAAAAAATTTGAAGGACTATACTGTATCTGACATCCTATTGCTTTCTATGTATTCTTAATGTAAAGTGAACTTATGATTTAATTACATGAATATATACGAATGTTATAGTCAGGACTCAACCTATGACATAAGAATCATAAGCTAGTTTTACATCTAAGACAAGTAAGATAACAAGTGCTTCATAGATCACTAACATGTTTCTCTGCCATCAAAGGCTGGTTGCCCTTTGACCAAGTAATTTGTGTTTAAGGGTGTATAAGATATATATGGTAATTCATACCCTTTAAACAATGGTTTGTAAAGCAGCTAGAAAATCTTAAACAAGTTGTGATTCCTCTGAAGCTCAGATGTCTATACACAGCACTGAATCTTTTATAAATTCCTGATACTTCCCTGATTGGTCTAACTTCCTGTAGCTCAGATAAGAAACTAGGAATACTACCCACAGTCAAAATATCCCAATCTTCCAGAAGATTCCTTTCCCTTATTACAATTTGTCTGAGAGTTGTAAAACTTATCAGACACTTAAATGTCCAAATAAAATGATTTGCTGTTTCTTTATAAAAAACCTAAACGTACTCATTATGGTCAACCTCTTAAGTTTAATTCATCAAAATTTATATTCAAAGTAATCTACAGAATATTCATTTAAGAGATGGAAAACACAAGGTAAAAAGAGTCATCACTTTGGAAATGTTCACGGTATAACTACTTTACTATTAAGTTTTTAATAGGTTACTTTATGTGTTCTACCTTGGAAAAATACATCAAAACAGATGCTATGGTCTTTTGATAATTTTAATTATAAAATATAGCAAACTATAGAAAGAGATAAACAATATTAGTGGAAATGAATTACATAAACTAGATGGTCTGGTTTAAATGTTGCATATATCTCATTCTGTTTATAAATATATTAAGAAAAATAATTGGAATAGAAATATGTTAAACTGATAAATGTGCATTAGTGACCTATGGGAAAACTCTGAAAAGTAAAACCCTAATATTTTGACCAAAGAAATAATTTTCAAATGCATATTTAAGCAACTTGCAGGGAAAAAAGAGAAACAAAACAGAAAAATATGGAAGAAATTAAAATAAAATGAAACAGAAAGGGTAGATTGTTTTAAATGTAAGTTTATAAAGAACAGTATACTCATATAAAATGCCTTCATATGTCCAATTTAGGGTTACAACACCAAGACAACTTTACCAATTCTAAAACTCTCTCAGGTTCTCCGTTTATGATATCAAATAAAAGATAATAGTGCACATTTTAGATTTATGACATACCTGAGCCTTTGTAAGTGATGCAAGATTAATTAACAATGTATTGACACTGTGAAAATGGCATAAAGGCATCAACTCTAACAAGTACATCTGTCACTCTGACAGAAACTTACACTTCTGTATGTTCTAAGGAAGACAAAAACAGGCTTTTAAGAGCCAAGTGATACACCAATTGAAGGAGAAAATCTGATTTGTGTGATTGTCAATTTTTTGGAGATATAGTACCAAAGAGTATTTTTAAATTATAAGCAAGAAAGGTTTTTAAAAATGAACTTCAATTTATTTTAAAATGGAAAACCAAAAGGGTTAGAACAGACAAACAAACACGTACACTTTTAGCAGAGTTACAAAGAAAAAGATTGTGTGCACCACCTACTTATATTGAATATACTACTTTGATTTCTTTTATAAATTGTTATCTTACCAAAATGGAGAAGGGTAGGATAATTTCCTGACACGTAAGAAGGGAGGAAACATGGCAAACAGGCTAGGAAACAAAATCTGGAAAGAAAAGTCAAGGATAGGAATGTCTAGAAAAAAGACTAAACCAAAAAAATTATTTTACAAAGCAGGAAAAAAAGGAACAGTTGTAGATGAATAGAAGCATATCAATGTCTAGCAACCAAGGTTATCTGAACTTACACAAAATGTGTACTTTAGATTTATTCCTTTGTCTTTCAAAAATATTTCAATTACTATTAATTTCAATATACATTAAGATTTTTAAGCCACATTATATTACAATACCAAGACAGTTTCTAAAAGGACAGCTCATTACTGTAAAAGGCCAAGGGTGCAAACCAAAGTTCTAACATCTCATAAGATAGTTGTAACTAAACTAACACCATCTTCCAGTCAAGGACTAGTGTTTGCTGCATTACAGTAATTAAGGTGATTTTAATTTTATGACATTTTAAAATAAAAAAAAGTGCCAAACAGCAAACAGTATCTTTAAATTCTTCACTATAAATGTAATTCAATGCAATCTGTGACAACTCTCATTTTAGAGAGACAGAGACAGAGAGAGACAGAGACACTAATGAAGGTCTTCATGCTAGCTTTTGCTTCTTAAACATTAGTATTTTAGAAATATGACTGTTAACTGATAAATAATTGGTAATAAAATGAGATTTTCCTTAAAACTAATTTTTGATGAAGCATTTGAAAAAAGAACAAAATTAAAGCATAGGTACTAACAGCTCTAACATCTGTAGTGCTGATTCATATATATATATGATATGACCATACTGGTAAGGGAACTGAAATTATTTCATACCATGAAAATAAAACTAAAAAAACAAATATTCTAAGGAATGACTTTCTCTTATTTTTAAAGAACATCTATATTTATATATATATACAAACATCAATGTTTATATTATGAAAATATTTAAATTATGAAAATGAGGTAAAAAAAATCATGTGCTTCATAGATCAAAGCAGAAAAAGAATAAGATGGATTTAAAAACATGGAGGGGCTACAGAAACAAAACATTCACAGTATCCTCCACATCCGTTGTCCAGGAAGACAGAGGATAAAGAGGCTCATTGGATCACAAGTTAAGCAAGAAAAATGATCCGGGGGATAAACCTGCTTATTAAAGAAAAAACACAGTTTTAATGCCAAAGTCAGCATGGTTTTCAACTACAGTAGTTCATGTCAAACTATTTAAATGATAATGGACCTCTCAGTAAGGTTTTGTGTATGTTTAACATTCTCTTTTAAAGAGAGAGATATTTTATATGACTGTGGCTGTGTTGGTTATGTGCACATGAATACAGTGCTCAGGGAGGCCAGAAGAGGATTTCCTATCCCCAGAGTCTAGAATGACAAGGAGTTGTGAGCTGTCCGATGTGGATGCTGGGAACTCAACTCAGGTCTTCTGCAAGAGCAATTCTCTCTTAACCACTGAACCATCATCTCTTCATCCCCTAACTTTACATTTCCTGAGACTTAAAAACCAGGCTCTAGCCTAATGCCAAGCCCAAGTTGTACTCAACCAAAAATTCACAAGAGAGGTAGAATATTTATATATTATTAGAACAGATTTAACAATCCCCAAATTGAAAACGCTCAAAAAAACAAAAATCAAGCCTTTGAGTGGCAAACTCGATTCTATCAGTAGAAAATTTCACAGTTGGCCTCAAGGCACAGGCAGAAATCATAGTCAAAACAAATGTACACTAAAAAATTATCAAATTACCTTAAGAAAATACATTTAAAATTGTACACAGAGTATATGAAACTAATTTTGTTTGAAATAATGTTTGTAAGAAGCCATTTGCTGCCAGCCTTGACACCTTTATCCTAGCAAAGAACATGTGTCTAGCATGCTTCTAAGGATGTAACAACTGCTCAGTAAAGAATTTGTACTTAATTGCCAAAATTTGTAACTACTGAAGATAGAGAGTAAGTGTGGAACACCAAAGTTTGCCAAATTAAGTAAAAAGAATCAAAGACAGTTGCTAATTTCCTGACTTGTGACCATTTTAGCATCTCTATACTACTCTTTACTTACTAAAGAAAGAAAATAAAAAACCAAAAATTTAATTTTTCACACTCCATTCCACAAGATCTATTATATGAAGAGTAAACAACCACCACTGATATAAGACAAACATGTAGATTTTACTTTCCAACCAGTTTAAAATTCTTACATGAACTGTTTCTGTAAACATTAAAATAAAAAAAAAAACCTCTTAATAGATGTACATAAAGAGAGAGAAAAAGAAAGTGAAAACATGAAGGCTTGGAGAGATGGCTCAGCATTGAAAGCTGTACTGTCTTTAACACATGTCTTTAGCCCCAGCACTCTAAAGGTAGGTGGATCTATCTCTGTGAGGTCGAGGCCAGCCTGGTCTACATAGCAAGTTACAAGACAGTCAGGGCTACATAGAGAAACCCTGGCTCAATCAACAAAATAAGAGTGTGCGCTGCTCTTGGAGAAGACCAGTTTCATTCCCAGTACCCAGAGGAGGCAGCTCACACACTACCCCACAACTTCAGCCCCACGGGGCTCTGATTTGTCTCACTTCCGTGGGAACCTGAACCCACATACGCATGCACACACAAACACACATACATATATGTAACTGAAATTAAAAAAACAAGTCTTTTTTAAAAAGCTGAAGCTTTATTTTATCTAAAGTGTTTTGAAACTTCTACCTTAAAATCAAATACAACACGTAGTCAAGAGTCACACAAAGAAACATGAAAAGAAAATTCCACTCCTAAAAATAGCCATCAAATTTAAGACTTTTGTGATACAAGATCACAAAAATTGGGGCAATCTTAAAGATAATACAAACGGATGCTTTTATTTAAAACATTAAATTTGTATAAGTAGCTGGATTTTCTTCAACTCTTACTTTTGAAAACATATTTCTGGTTATATTTTGAGTAAACATAAAACATGAGCTGTGACAATTCTATCATTTTACTAACATCTATAGAAATAATGGCTATTTTAAAACATTTTGCCATTCTTTATTACTAGTAAATAAGGTCAATTTTTAGCAAGTAAGGCACAGTATGTTTTAGAGAACTTTTCTAAGCTATAATTAGCATCACAATTCCCAAATATTTGTAATGAATGTAGCATCATCCAGAGAAAGAAGGATGCAAATAGGACAAAGGGATTTACAAAATATTTAAAGCAAACAAGTCTCTGCATTGATGAACTGAAAAGACAGAAGAAAATTTTAAATTCAATACTATATTTTATAAAATTATGGCAAAAGGTCTAAGTGTAATTACCACTGAAGTTTAAATGTAAATATAAAATGTCAGCAATGAAGTCGAAGACTATTATGACACTAAACATTTATCCACATGCAAGGACTTCAGCACTCTCTTACTCATGATGTATACATTGATGTATCTGTACCTGTTTACAAATAAAATGGGGAAGCAGCATCTATTTCCTAGGGCTACAATAAAAATAAGGAAAAAAAATACATAAAAAGTCCTTTGAAAAATGTAACTAAAAAGGAATGCAAAATACTATACAAAATAACATGCATTACCATAAGGTAAAGACTACCTAACACTCTTAGCAGGTAGAACTTCACCAGGATGTCTGTGCTTCTAGCTTTCCACCTTCCAACTATACATGGACAATGCAAGATAGCAAAAAAGTCCTAAATCTTAAGAAACACTATTTAGCAAAAGTGAAGGTAGTTGAATAAAAAATGTTTTCCTGCGGATAACAAAAGTTTCTCCAAATGAAGATAAAAATTTAAGTTTTACAAAATATCAATTTTTGCTAGCACTGAAAGTCTGTCATCCTATTATCACATTTTTTAAAAGCATGCATGCAGGTGCAGATGGTGGCCAGAAGAGGGCCTCAGGTCACCTGGGGTTACAGACAGTTGTCATGTAGATTCAAGGAAACAAGCCTTTCCTTTGGAGGAGCAGCCAGTACTCATAACCATCATAATCATCTCTCTGGCCCCTTGTTTTCAAATATTTAACACCAAAATGCACTCAGCTCTGACTAATTTAGGAGATACTGTCATTTCATTATGAAGACATGAGGTACCAACGTGTCAATCTTGTTCATTTTTTGATCATCAGTAAGAAATCCTGGCTCAGACAGAATTATATTCTACCACCTTACTTTTCTACTCTAAGCTACAAAATTTTAAGTCTATTTCAACTAGTTGACATTATTTCATACACAAATTTCGAGTTTTTAAAATCCATTCTGACTCTTTTATTAAAAGCAGTATCTTGTCCATTTCAACTTACCTGTTTCTTTGGAATTTCTGACTATGAAAGCATCAAAGTCTACTGATTTTGGCCTGACTGGCAATTGTTCAGGGTCTAGCTTTGGTTTTGATACTGGCTCAGCTTCAATCTTTGAAGAAACTGTAGTAGAAACGTCTCCATTAATTCTTAAATGAGAAAACAAACATGCAAAAATTACTTGAAGGTAAAATAGTGACTTAATGACATTTAAGATTTTTGTGTAACATAATACTAATTTCCATCTGTTCTGTAAAACTATGCATGAACATAGACTTCTAATCCTAAAACTAATCACAACAAAATCAGAAATGCAAAAACAGTTTAAATGAATTCATTTATCCTGATGTAAGATTAACATTGAAAGAACTAACAGTCTACAAAGAAATAAATATATGGAAAATAGATACTTAAGCTTAAAAGGGCATCAGAGGCCTTCAGGTCAAAGTGAGTAATGAGCACCTAATTTTAAATCAGGTTAAAGCTTACTTGGCTGCTGGTGGTGGAGGAGGAACTGGTTTGTCTGGTCGCTTTGGGTACACTGTTCCAGGAGACTTCAATAAATTATTGGCTTTGGTAGGTGGAGTGGGCTTTTTGGGTGGGACTTGAGGAGCAGCTGGTTTAGAGGGTTTCTGTTCCAGCAGTGATTTTTCATCTGATGATTAAAAAATATTTAAATAGTCAAAACTATTTAGGTTTTTTTTTCCTGGCAAAGATCAATATTAACCTTCACATTGCATATGTGTATAAGCACACAGTTTGAAAGTTGCACTTTAACATGTCTAAGAATCTTCTTTTAAAAATTTCCCAGTGGAGCCAAAACTCATTAAAAAACCTAATTACAGATAATACATGCTTTTTGTCATGCTTCTGGCAACCTTGGTTTGCTATTAGGGGTGGTAACACTATTTTAGTGAAATAAATATTTCTTATTTGATAGAAAAATGCTTAAATAACAGTATTATAATGGTTTTATACCGCATTCATTAAAAACAACCTCACCAAAAGAAAGACAGCAAACACATCCTACAGAAAGCATATCCACTTCCTTATTTTCAAGTACGAAGCACAAATACTTAGCAGAACATCTGTGATTACACAACACAGATCCACATAGTAGTATGACAGTTAAAAAACAATAAACTTAGGACCAGCACTGAATGACTATTTGTCTTCAAAAATAATGCATATAAAAAAGCCTACAAGTGATTTTATGAAACTTCCTCTTAGTCAGAAGCTGGTAAATAATAAACCTGAATCAGTATCACAAGACACAGCACACCTTCTTTAAACAAATTTCACCTTAAAATAACAAAAAATATAAAATGTAGGGTCTGGAGAAAAGGCTCAGCAGTTAAGGGCACTGGCTGCTCTTGTAGAGGACCAGATACAGTTCCTAGCACTTACACAATAACTCGCTGTCTATGACTCCAGTTCCAGGGAACTAATGCCCTCTTCTGGCCTCCTTGGTACCAGCCATGCATACAGTACACATACATACATGTAGGCAAACACTTATTAAATCAAAACAAATAAGTTCTACCGTGTACAAATAGAGCTTGTTTTAAAAAAAGTAATCTGTCAAATTACTGATCATTATTCAGAAGTCTGTTGTTCTGTTTTTGCCAAAGACAAGGTGTCTCTATGTAGTTCTGGCTGTTCTGGAAACCACAATGTAAACCAAGATGTACTTGAGCTCAGACAGTCTTCTGCCTCTGCCACCCAAGTGCTGGAATTGTCAGCATGTGCCACCATGTCTGGCTAAAAGTCTATTTTTATATGGCCTCAAAATATAGCAATATATACCATCAGGAGAAAAATACAAAGCTTCCTATTTCTATTTCATAATCAAGTAGAGCCCTTTATAGGGCAACAGCTAGATAAATTTGAATCTCTAGAAAATACTGAAAAATATTTTAAGGAAATTGCATATAGGGCTCTTAGCTTAGCATAGCCCTCCCTCTAGTCCACTGCCATTCTTGGGCATCTTTCTCCTTTCTTAAGAAACTGCCCTATCCTATTTCTAACCATGTGTTCCCGATGCAATCCTTTGCCCTGAGACACAGGAACCTGGAACTGGTTGCTCTATGAACTCCGATCTGCAGCTCTGTCTAAGCATGTTTGCCCTGTAACTATGGCCTTCCTCACTGTTCCTCTGACATCCACATCTAACTTAACCGGCATGACTTACTCTCCACCTCCCCTCTTCCTGGCAGCTGTCAAGATTCGTATCATACAGGCAAAGCCTCACAGTAATTCCAAAGCAAATCTCCAACTGCTCCTTTTGTGCAGAACCCCATAATACTCTGGCACTCTGCACAACTGACTTAGCACCCCACCCTAAAGGTCTACTCTGTGCCTTCAACTCTGCAAAAGCATCAGGTTCTGTCTGACTTTTTTCCTACAGCATATAACATGCCTTTAGGACAGGCTAAGAAGCTAAACAAAACTCAAAACATCACAAACCTAAATGTGAAGAAAAAATATATAATTTCCTACAATATAACACAGAAAAGATCAAAATGGTTTTGAATATGACAACTTGAACCAACGGTGATAAGGTGAGAACCAACTCTCAAAAGTTGTCTTCAAATCACATGTACAACGCTAGCACTGACATACAAATCATATATACATACATAATAATTTCCTTAAAAAATTTAAAACTTTAGTAAAATAAAATAAATAAAATTTCTGTTCTATAAGAGAAATAAGACACAATGGAAAAAGAAGTGTAATATGTAATAAAGGGTAGCTACTGAATAAACAAAGAACTCTTAAACTCAGTAAAAAATGTTTTTTGACAAAATACATGGTGTCTAGGAAAAACTTCCCAAGTTCATGTACAAGATTAAAAAAATACCTAGTAATCTCCATAGTTAAATTCTTAAAATTTTTCTAATTTTCATCAAGTACCTAGTTTTTTATACATGATATGAAACAGATACTACATCTTACTGAGGAATTCATTTACTTTTTTTGTTTGTTTTTGGTTTTTCGAGACAGTGTCTCTGTAGTTTTGGAACCTGTCCTGGAACTAGCTCTTGTAGACCAGGCTGGCCCTGAACTCACAGAGATCTGCCTGCAGCCTGCCTCTGCCTCCTGAGTGCTGGGATTAAAGGCACGCACCACCACCGCCCAGCCTTCATTTGCTTTTTTAATGAATATAATTATCTGTATGATGAAAGATTTAATTTTATATCAGTTTTATATAATATGCATTCCTAGAAAGCTCTTAGTACTGAAAGTACTTAACAAGTACATTAAGACCATGTAAATGGCCAGGCAATGGTGGCGCACGCCTTTAATCCCAGCACTCCGGAGACAGAGGCAGGTGGAGCTCTGTGAGTTCGAGGCCAGCCTGGTCTACAAGAGCTAGTTCCAGGACAGGAACCAAAAAGCTACGGAGAAACCCTGTCTCGAAAATCCAAAAGAAAAAAAAAAAAGACCGTGTACATGATCTATCGTGATCATGTTTCTTTAAGACACAATCAAAGAAAGAATTTGCTGGGTAAGGGAGGAATCGGCCTTACCTTTTTCTTCAGACTTTAGAGGGAAAGCTTTCTTCTCTGCAGCTAACAGGTCAGGCTTTGGAGCTGGTGGTAGGGAAGAAAGTGAATAACTTTTAAAAATAATACACGAGAAAAGAACAAAAAGATGGTCATTTCTGGTACTCAATTAAACATCAGAATTCAAATTAATTTCTTCATCTGTACTTGGATTAACATGAAAAACCATTAACATTCCTTGATTTGGCATTTTTATCTTATGAATGCATCTATACTCATAAGATTACACTTTGAGTTGCAAAGCCATATAATAGGGATGGCATGATCGTAACACACCTGAAATTGCAGCACTCAGGAGGCGGAGGCCGATCATAAGTTTGTGGCTAACATGAGCTATCTAGTTAGCTCAGGTTTCCCCTTCAGCTACACTGTGAGATCCTGGTCTCAAGAAACCAAAAGCAAAAACCCAAAGCAAAAGAAATGCACAATACCTCCAAAGTATATTTAGGAATACTTTGTGTAAAGAAGCATTTGTTCAAAAACTATGAATAAAAAAGTAGAGTATGAAGAAAGGTGTCATGGCACATACCTCTAAACCCAGCATTGGAGAGGCTATGGCAGGCAGGTCTCTCTGAGTTAAGTCAGCCTGGCCTACATAATGAATTCTACACTAGCCAGATCTACATATTGAGACCCTGCCTCAAAACAAATAAATTAATCAATTAATTATCAAGAAAGACAAAGTAGAGTAGAGGAGGGACTGATGGCTCAGCAGTTAAGTGCACTAGCTGTTCCTCCCGAAGACCCAGGTTCAATACTCCCACATATGTGGCAAGCTCTTTCAACTATCTTTAACTCCAAACATAGGGTGGATCTGGTGCCCCCTCTGGCATCCATAAGCACTGTATGCACATGGTACCCAGACATGCATGCCAGAAAAAAAAAATACATAAAATTTAAAAGAATAAGTAGAATATATAATTCAGCCAAGTCATTTTAAAATAGGTTTAAACCTGATAATTTGTATTAATTCATTATTCCTATTACTGAAGTATTCAAATTATCCCAAAGATCCTTATTTTATTTTTGGAGACAAGTTCTAACTATACAGCCCAGGCTGGCCTTGAACTTAGAATCCTAAAGGGGCTGGGTTTACAGATATGTACCACCATGCCTAAGTAGGATCCTTATTTTATATAATTTGTTATGAAGAATAATGCATGTGAACATTTAATTTTGCATAGATCTAAAATGCCTTAATACTAACTTTAATTGGTTTTGCTAATAATAAAATTCAATGGTTTACATTAAACCTTATTATTTTGTAATTTAAAAATATGAAAAGTAATCAACTAAACAATGCATTTTTTTTTTTTACGAACCTGGACCCTTTACAGGAGGAGGTGGTTTCTTTGGTTTCTGAAGGGAAAAAAGTGAAAACTGATTAGTTATTTAGAGTAAAGATAAATTAATATAAATTACATTGTTTCTCATCTCATGCTTGCCAAGAATATAAAATATTAAGAACCTAACAACTAGGAAAAGTCTCTGAAAAAAATATTATTACAACAAACAGATTCCTGGATCAAAAGCTAGTCAAATACTTTTTTAAAAAAAGAATTAATCAGGTAAAAACAAAGAATCTTGGTGAGCAAAATTTTTTCATCTTCATCTAATTAGTCTTAGATTTCCAAACAAAAATTTGCCCCTTCTTCCCAGCTCAGGGACAGAGGACAGAAGGTAAGAGCTTGTGCCCACTGGTGCACTAGTGGCAGGACTGTATGGAGGAACCAAGCACCTTCTGCTTAGATTTCTGTCTGCTCTACCAGAGGGACTCGTGCCTAATACACATGGAGTGGGAGGTCATAGGCCCCAGAGGGGAAACTACTACTAACATTTTCTATATGGATATGATATAAAACTGTCCTGTAAATATTTCTATTTGTACTCATAGAGTAGTGTTCTCTGCCTTAAAACAGAGTGGCTTCTGCTTTCAGCAAGTCATAGATAATGCAGAGACTCATAACAGGATAAAGTGCCAAGAATAAACTACTTTTCAACACTCTGAGTTGGCCATGTATATCATACCCACAAAGGAGGCTCAGAAATACCAAAGAAGTATGTGCAGAAAGAATGAACATAAGAGACAAGAGGTGGGAAGGGCATCTGTGGAGAGCTGGCTTTTGGATATGAGGAGGGTATCATCCATGACCTCTACCTAGGACTGAGCCCATCAGCATCGCACCCATCATGCCCCACTCCCACTGAGGAGCAGCTACAGGCAGTAATGGTTCCTAGGTGTGAGGTATCATTCTTCTGTGGTGGAGCCACTGGTAATTTGCCCTTCCTCAAGGCTAAAGCAAATAAACTCCCATCCACAGTCAATTGCAATTAAATACAGTTGGTTAAAAACAAAAATGAAAATAAAAGGACTTCTTGGGATGGAAAAGGATTTGCTGAGAAGAAGGATGTGATAAAAGAGGATAATAAGGGGGAGTATTATCAATATTTACATGTAGAAAACAGGAAAGAATAAGTTAATAAAAACTTAAAGTACATATTAAAAATAAAAGAGTAATGATAAACCTAGCTATCATTCTTAAGTCTAAAGAACTCCCATAGACAGTTAAACGCAAAGGCCTCCTTTCCCCTCATTTTCTAAGCTTTTAATTCACTTTTAAGACTTAATTTAATGTCTTAAAAAGTTTCTAACATTTTTAATTGTGTTGCTCCAAATAACAAATAACTAGTAAGTTATACAATAAAAGCAGGAAAAATGCTCATTAAAGAAAGAATATAACTGGAAGGTGAACCAAAACTGAATGCAATATAGCAAAGGAAAGAACTCAGATAGCCTAAGCTTCTGTAATATGATTGCCAATAATTTACTTGATTAAAGACTACAAAGATTAGCATGCTCTGCATCGGCCTGAAATGAAGATGACAGCCTATTTTGCTGTGTACACCTAACTGTTTTGCCTTCTAATTGGTAAGCTCAAGTAACCTTGCATGTGGAGAAAGTGTCAAGGCACGAAAAGGCAAAAAGATCTAACACTAATGAATGATTAGTTTTCTCTTGAGAATTCATACAGAAATATTACATGTCTAAGGAGGCAAGCACCCAGCTTCACAATACCATACAATAAACTGACACTTTTCATTAACATTAAATCTCATTCAGAAAATTAAGAATCTATTCAACTTATATAAACCCAACATTTTTGTGACTCAAAAGGTAAAGAAGGCACAGCTGGTTTTCAGTATATAGAGAGCCAATATCAAGAACAAAATACAAGACTGAAATAAAATGTTTCACAGCAAACCAAATTTTACTTAAATGCACAATTTTATGAAATTTGTTCAGCAATATAAAAACTCTATTTTTGAAAAACCATCTGCAAACGTTAAAGTACCATCATCATTAAAAAGCAAATAGACTCTTACTGGAAAGTCTTTATCTAGTTCACTTATCAGAACAGCGAAGTTGTCTGGAAACACTCCTTCTTTGCCATTAAGCTCACCCTTCCACCAGCCTGGTTCTCCAGTGTCCTAAAACACAAACCAAGCAGTTATACTAATGTATCACATTTTCCACATTTTCTTTTCTTTTTTTCCTCTTTTGCAGTGGTTGGGGGGGAGGGGAAGCTAACCAGGTAGCAAAGGCTGCCTCAAATTGAATATCCTCCTGCCCCTAGCTCTGCAGACACACGCTAGTAGTTTTTAAATAAGGTGAAGTTCACAAGAAGCTAGGATGACTTCTATTATCTTTAAAGGAAATGGACTGTGGTAGGCAGTCTTCCCAGAAAAACTATTCCCTGCATACTACTTTTAGTGGTAGTTAGAAATTGGGCTTAATACCTAGGTGTGGTGGCACACACCCTTAAATCCCAACTCAGGAGGCTGCTGCTTACAAATCTCTGTGAGAATGAGGCCAACCTGGCCTACACGCCAAGTTCCGTGCTAGTCAGAGTGAGACCCTGACAAAAAAATTTAAAATCAAAACAATTTTAAAATGTTCTCACGGGGACAGGGGTGGTAGAGAAGAGACAAATACAATAGGTAAGAAGAAACGGGAAAAATATAAGAATTCCTAAACTTTTACTATCTTAACATTTTATATGCAACACTAAACATCACTTATGCAGCTTCAGAAATTAGCACTTCTAATGATCAACTGCATAAAGTATTAAATTTTATCAATATATGATATTATGAATATTAAGAATTATATACGGGGGTGATGTTAAATGTGTGGACTACAGATTTTTATCATGTAGGTAGGTAGTTAAGCGAGATGTTGAACATATTCCTTTCATTAACCTTTTTGCTATCTTTTTGGATTTATAATTTATACACTTTAAATGTACACAATAAAATGTATTACTAAAAAAGGATCACATACACTAACCCAAATGTTAACAGTTAACTTAAAACAATAAGAACTTCAAAACAAAATACTCCACAAGGCTATAGCAAAAGTAAATACTTATTATTCTCTCATAAGTAATTATTACTATACCATTCTGCCCAGACCTAAAACCCAGGAGGTTTCATTTTTGTTTTGGGGGCAGGGGGTTCTTGTTGCCTTAGAATTTATCCTAATTTATACAATCATTTTGTTCTTTAAAATAGGTGTACCAAGGTCGGTGAGATGGCTCAGCAGGGAGGGGTGCCTGCCATCAAGTCTGATAACCTAAGTTCAAACCCTAGGACCCACAATTAGGGCAGAGAGAGAAAACCAACTCCTATAAGCTGTTCTCGGACCATTTCCCACAGCAAGTCGAGTTTCATGAATGACATCTTACTTACTAATGAACATTTAGGATGTCCAATTCTTAGTTAATAAAGGAATAAAAATAAGCAATGTAATCACTGGTCATTTCTTTCTTTTTTTCCTTTTTAAGATTTGTTTGAATATTTTGCCTACATGTATGTGGGGGGGGGGGGGGGGGGCTGTGAGTGTGTGTGTGTGCCTGATGCCTGCAGAAGTCAAAAGCAGGTGTCTGGTCCCCTGAAGTAGATGTACAATGACTCTAAGCAACCATGTGGGCACTGAAAACTGAACCCTGGTTCTCTGCAAGAACAGCAAATGCTCTTAGCTACTAAGCCATCTCTCTAGACCCTATCACTGATTTTTAGTATATAAATTATAAGCAATACAAACAATAAAACTTTAAAAGAGCTTGTATTTATGTTCCCAGAACCCAAAATCAAGATAAATCCCAACCCATCTGAAGCTAATATTCTATAGGCACTAAAAGAATTTTGAAAGATATTTCTATGAATGACGATTCACAAAAAAAAAAAAAAAACCTTACCTTACTGATCAAATAGATTATCTCCCCTTCTTTAAAAGTAAGTTCATCTTCATTGGTTCCTTCATAAGCAAATAATGTTCTACAATATTCCTTAACTGAAATAAGGAATATAAATAATATGAATATATAATGTGACTTATACAAGTTGATTAATACAGCAGATACTTATTAAGCCTCTATGTAAAATAATATACTCATTAAGCTATTAAAAGTTAAACTATTAAAAAAAAAAAGTTAAACTATTAATTTTAAAACTTATACTCAATGGTAAGAAAAGTTTACCTGTCATTCAAATAATACTCAGTATCTGAGATGTACAAAATACAGTTTTAACTTCCGAGATTCTTAAATGAACACAGCACTCCAGAATGCTCAACCTTGTGTGTTTTTATCCAGGAGGATTTACTATTCTGGAAATGACTACAGTGTGACCAGTCCCTCTAGTGAGTTAGCACTATGACGCATATCTATACCAGAGTGGTTTGCTGCAGAGCTTACCTTTACTCTTACCATCGGTGTCTGGTTTTGTCACCTCCACACTCTGGGTTCTGGATCCCAGTGGCTGCAGAATTGAGGGCTAGAAGAGAAAAGAACACTATCAACTAGCTTGAGCTAAAATAAAAATAATGGTTTTAATTAATATTTTTACTTTTCAGGCTCAAGAGACAGCTCAGTGTTTAAGAGCACTAGCTGATCTTCCAGAGGACCCAGGTTCAATTCCCAGCACCTACATGGTGGTTCATAACCATCTGTAACTCCAGAATCAGGAGATCGTAGCCCCTTTCTAGCCTCTGAAGGTACTAAGCATGTATTTGGTACAGATATACATGAGAGCAAAACACTCAAACACATAAAACAAAAATAAGTAAGTCTAAAAGAAGATTGTTTAAGATTTTACTTTAGCTTGTAAATTATGCGTCTATATAAGTATCCGTAAGGTGGGAATGTTCACATGAATTCAGCTGCCCAGAGGACAAAAGATGGTGTTGATCTCTGGAGCTGAAGTTACAGGTGGTTTTAAGTCACCTGACATGTATACTGGGAACTGAACTGTGGTCCTCTATATGATCAATATGTATTGTTAACTACTAGCCCATTTCTCCAGCCCAATAATAATAGATGTTAAACCAAGTTTTCCTTTACACTTCCCCAGTCCTCTATAATGGTACTTATAGTTAGGTTTAGTAATCTAACTAAAGATTCAGCAATAGAAAATTAACAATCTAAAAATTTCCTCAAAACATGTATGACTGTTTTATCTGCATTTACATCAGAGCACCAAGTGTATGCAGTGTCCATGGAGGCCAGAAGAGGGCAGTAGATCCCATGGGACTGGAGTTACAGAGGGCTGGGAGTCACTATGCAAGTTTAACTAGGAATCTAACCCAGGTCCTCTGGAAGCCATCTTTCCAGACCCAATAGCCATTAATTTTTTTAAATTATTTTATCTATCTATCTATTTATTTTGGTTTTTCGAGACAGGGTTTCTCTGTGTTGCAGCCCTGGCTATTCTGGAACTTGCTTTGTAGACCAGGCTAACCTTGAACTCACAGAGACCAGCCTGCCTCTGCCTCCTGAGGGCTGGCTTATAACCACTAATTTTTAAAACTATCTTAAAATAATAAATACTCAGGTATCCACTATCTATTTAATAATAGAAATTCTAAAATAAATAAAATAACCACTTTATATAGACTGAAACGTAATCCTTACAAATTTCGGTATCAAGTAGGGATTGTCATTCTTCTTTTTTATATTAGGAAGCAGTTAACCCATCAAAGCAGTGATTTTAGTCCTGGAGCCCAGATCTGAATCTACAAAAATGGATACTTAACAACACCAAGCCTTAAAACTGGAGGGGAACTTTTCAATTTATTTTATTTATGCATTATTTGAGAATTTCTTACATGTGTATACTGTAGCTTTGGGTTTCGTATGAGTATTGCATCTACACCACTCCTACCCCACCCAAACCCTGAAATACGAGAGAAATTTAAAAACTTTACACTTCATTACTATCTGAATGAAAATATCTAGGTACTGTTACAACTCTTACATAGACTACTTAGACATTTCTCCATAGAGTATGGTCCTACACCACCTTCAATGTGTGCTTCCTTGAGTTCTCTACCCAAATAGAGCAGCACATATGACATTAGAATTTAATGGTTGAAAATACGAATACACGAATACACTGATAACTAACCTACAATACGTTTATGTGTCTTCCAAAAAACTCACTTTAATTTCTCACAGTTTTAACCATACCTTTCAATACGGTATCACCTAAAACATAACAAGTGCTCCCTACTTTATTAAATAATGTTACTTTGAGACTACTCTCACTAATAACTGCATAGCAGACGTTATGAATTATGACTGGCAGAATACTAATGCAATGTCATTAATCAAAAAGTTATTCAGTACCATCCCACACTTTTAGAGCTCAAAGGGACCTCAAAAGCAAAAAGCTGTAGAACACCATTTCACAAAACTGAGACTCTAATCCATTAATTCATTATACCCTATAATCTTCTTTGGGGGGAGGGGGGGTTACAGCATTCCACTATGGAGCCCTGACTGCCCTGGAAATTGAGATGTAGACCAGACAGGCCTCAAATTCAGAGATTCATCTGCCTCTACCTCAGATGCTAGGATTTAAAGACATATGCCATCATACTAAAATCTTAATGCCAAGAGTCTCAGAGGTAGGAAAGGGCAAGGCAGGAAGCAGAGATGCTCTTTCCTAAATCCAACTCACAATTAAATAGGAAAATATGCAGGAACCTGGCAGAGAAGAAGACCACCATCTTGGGAGAAATAACAACGTATTACACCAACCAAATGAGATGTGGCTGAATTGGGTAAATAATGAAATATTTTAAATTTTTAAGAGATAAGGAGATATAAATGAGAGCTATAGGTCCTAGAGAGATGGCACAGCTGATAAGAGCACTTACTGCTCTTAAAGAAGACCCAGGTTTGGTTCCCAACACCCACGCAGAAGCTCAGTCAAGCACATGTAACTCCACTTTCAGAGGACCCAGATCCCTCTTCTGATATTCTCAGGCTGAAGTGTGCATATCACATATACACATAAACACATACGTGCACACATATAAACATAAAATAAAGCTATTTTTTAAAATGAGAATTATAGGGATGAAGTTCCTTTCTTCTGAAGTACTTGCTCAGTCAGTATCTCCAAAATACAAACACTGGGAACCAAAACTTCCAAAGAAAGGCTCAAGATTGCAATTATTTCCTCCCAAAACAAAAACTTAAAGGCTTACTTTTTAGCTTTTTATTAGATTTTATAAATTATGGATTGTTCACTTGATTTCATTTGAAAATGCTAGTAAAATGCTAATAAAATTATCTATTTGAGGTTAGTAAACTTAGCTACTGTTGAGAATCCAGAGAAAAGTTATGTAGCACTTAAGTAATTGAACATTTTATTTAGAATTCACTTTAAATAGTTCATTTTTAGGTATTTATTAAATTAAAAGAAAAGTAACAAATCTTTATCTTTAAAAAGCAAAACAAAAGCCGGGTGGTGGCGGCGCACGCCTTTAATCCTAGCACTCGGGAGGCAGAGGCAAGCAGATCTCTGTGAGTTCGAGACCAGCCTGGTCTACAAGAGCTAGTTCCAGGACAGGCTCCAAAACCACAGAGAAACCCTGTCTCAAAAAACCAAAAAAAAAAAAAAAAGCAAAACAAAAATATTTCCCTTTTATATTTACACTATAATAACTAAAGGACACTGAGGTTGCCACTAAGGAAAGTCTGTCTTGGATTTACCAATTAATAAGCACCCTAATAAAATTATTAGCCATTACAAATTATAAGAAGTTTCCCACAAGCTTCCCATTCATAAACCCCCATGACCCTCAAAATTAATTAAAAGACTTTCACTCTTTTATAACTTAAAAAAAAAATCTTTAGTGATGCGGAGTGAGCTACCAGGAGGATCTTGAGGTCCAGGCTAGCCTGGGCTACATAAAGAATCTTATCTCAAAAAAGCATACAAACAAAAAGCCAATACCCTCACCCCCAAAATACTAAATTAAACAATGAATGAAATTAATCTAAGTTAAATGCATTATTACTACCTGTGATTGGTTAACTGTGATTACCTGTTATGGTTAACTGTGACTACCTGTGACGGTTAACTGTGATTACCTGTGATGGTTAGTTCTTGTCAACCAGACACAAACTACCATCACCTAAGAGGGAAGCTCAACTGAGGAATTGCTTCCACCAGCCTGGCCTGTGGGTCATGTCTGTGAAACATCTTCTTGATTGCTGACTGATGTGAGAAGGACCAGGCCAACTGAGCAAGCCAGTAAGCTGCTTTACCTCATGGTTCCTGCTTCTATTCCTGCTTGAGTCCTGCTGATTTCCCTCAATAATTGACTGCTTGGACATGTGAGCCAACCAACACTTTCCTCCTTCCAAGTCAGTTTTGGTCAGTGTGAATTATAGTAATAAGAACCAAACTAGTACAATACCTTTTCTGGTTTTTTCTCTTCTGTTTCACTACTGGATGTTCTTGTCCTAAGTTTCACAGAGCCTTCTTTAAAAATATCTCCAAATCCAACTCCTCGGAAAACTTTCTTTGGCTGGGTAACTGATCCAGGATCACTCCCATTTCCCGGAGACAGTAATGGTGAGGTAGGGCCAGTCAAAGCTATTTCTAAAAGAATAATTTTGTTTATGAAGAATGACACTCAAAATTTCAAAACTCTTTACAACACTTTCTACAATACCTGTATCTTATACTTTGCAAAAAAAAAAAATCCAGAAAGATAAACAACACAGTGCTCAAATGTACTTTGATTTTTGTTGCTATGTTGAATAAAATAACTATTCTAACTCTATTTAATTTTATGACTAACAAATTCAGAAAACAAAAGATTCTTAGCAAGATACTACTACTTAGATATGGTTTGTCTCCTAATGGTACAAAGAGGTGATGGAACACTTAAGAGGTGACACCAGGAGATGACTGATTCATCACCACCTGGGAAGAACTAACACCACGTCATGGTTTGCAGGCAGGAGTGCATTAGATTGTGAAAGAGCATTTTGCTGTGAAGAAGCTTCATGGAGGTATTTCTTTTCCTGTAGGATCCTTTGATGTTAATATAACCATCCTATCCTAAAATCTAGTATGTCTTACACAGAACATCAGGTTCTATCTTTCTTATAACCTGATAAGAGTTATAAGAGACCTTGATAGTATACTTACCAGTCTGGCAATCTTGTCCATTCAATTTTCAGACCATTTATATTTAATATAATTAATAATATTTAAATCCATTAGCTTGCTACTCATTTTTTATTTACACATTTTTTTACTCCTCTCTTGTCTTGGTTTGTTCCACTACTTATTAGCATCTCATCTTAATAGCTCATTAAATACACCTCTGCTCCAGCTCGAATGTATAATCATTGAATATATATATATATATATATATATATATATATATATATATATATATATATACCGTAAAATCTGTTTCCCTTTTTTTCACTAAATTTGTACAACAAAAACTACTTCATGTATACCTCCACGTAGTAACATAAAACAATTCTTAAAATCTGAAATGTGATCCTTTGTTGAAAAGTTACCAAAAAAATCATGAATTATACTGGGTATTAATGAAAAGTAATACAACAGAGACACCTGATGAAAACACAACATTCAATAGAAACAATCCAGTTTACCATTAATCTTACAACACCAGTCTAGAAGCTTTTAAAGACGGCTCCACATTTCCCTGTGTTTATGTATATACATGTGAAGAAAGGAAGAGAAGGAGGGAGAAAGAGAGGAAGGGAGATTATCTTGATTATCTTTACTTGGATAGTCCCATATTCCCTAGGAGGGCTCTAACTCAACATCTCTAAAGTAAATTCACCATCTCTCCCAAATTAAACCTAGCTCCTGACAACAAACAGTATCTGCACTAACCCAAAGACTAGCCGGTAATCTCTGACAACTCTTCTTCAGTCAATCTCCATATCCCATCATAACTAAGTCCTAAATGATACAAAACCGATGGAGCTCTCCCATTCTACCCATGTCTCTCCACCACCACAGCATTCTTCTATTCTACCTAAATTAACACAACACTCTCAGCTGGGCCTGCCAGCCAGTCATCTTCAAAGCACTCTCCACATGCAACCAAAAGAATCCAGCTTAAAAAAAAATTGATCATGTTATTCCCCTTCATACATTCTCTGTGATTTGGTGGTTTTAGTGTCTTATGCCTGACGTTGCTCCATCCTTAACACTTACCACCTTCAACTATATAATCCAAAATCTCTCTGAAATGACTGTCTTCCAGGTCTTGAAAACCTATGGCCTTTCTTCACTCTTCAAGTTTGCTGAGGCACTGGCCTATTGATTTGAGATCTCAACACATGACTTCTGCAAAAGGTGTTTTCCTCCTTTAGGTACATCTATAGTACTCAGAAGTTCCTTGTGACATATTTCTCATGTCAAATTACATTAACTTTTACCCACTTAATAAAGTCTTTTCTTTTTGAATGTAACAAAAGCTTCAAAGTTGGGGGGCTGCTTGTTATTCACCACTGAATCCCCAGAATCTAAGCACAGTATGCTGGACAACAAACACTCAACATACTAAAAGTAAACAAACTACAGATGCTAAGAGAATAGCAGTTTTTATATGTGGGCTTCCTTTCAGTCTGTAACTATTACATTGCAGACTTAATGACAAGCCTCCACTGAAATGTAAATGAGCTCTCATGTCACTACTCAGCACTCTCAGTCATGACTTGGAAATCAGAGTCCAACAGGCAAACCACAGGGCTGCAATACTAAGAAATGCCTAGTACCTAATTTCCTGTTCATGTCTTCTACACATTAAGAAGTATAAAAGAAATCATCAGCATCCCAACTATGATTTACTACTCACTGGATAAACCAGGTGTCCTATTTCATCTCCCTTAGTAAGAGTGACATCAATACCCTCCAAAGTTAAGGGTTTCACTTTCTAAACTGGCTGAAAATTCTCTGTATACCAAAAAGTACTATTCTTTCATTCATTGACTATCGACATGTCACACTATTCCACAAAATAGGCATTTGGCAGTGAACAAAATTTATATATTCTAATAAGTTACAGGCTGTTGTGAGCTGTCCAACGTGCATGCTGGGAAACCAACTGCTCTGCAATAGCAGTATGTACTCTTAACTGCAGAGCCATGTCTCCAACCTCAAGTCTATGAAAGTTTTAATTATTATTTGGATTTATTTTCTCTAAAAGTCTCTTATCATTCAGTTCACTAAAGCTCAGAATCCATTCTCTGCATTAACAGCTTTCATTTCACTTCAAATCATTTGCACATCTGTATATAAAACACTAAAAGTACTGACAAAAGTCAAAGAAAGTAATAGCTCAAAACAATGCACTGCCCTGCAACTGCATATAATACCTTTTTGATAAAATCATTACAAATTAATTAATTGCAAATTAATTACAGAAAGGCAAAGATAGCATATATTCACTGTCACTACTCACATAAAGAAGAAACACACACACACACACACACCTTGGCATTATACTGACTCTAAAAGAAAAGAAAAAGTAACTGGCATCTTACAGGTTATAGACTAACCCTTAAAATCAGTAACATACATAACCAAAAATAGCTATGTATTACTTATCCTCACTAAATGTACAATCCTACCTACACTTCAAAATTTAAGTAGTATTTTAAAGCAACTTTCCTAAATACCACAACAGTGTTTTTTTTAAAAATAGTATTAATTTATAATTAGCTTGTGTTAACATTTCCTCAACTAAATCCTTAAATGATGAGAATATTAAGATGAATTTCTGTCTCTAATTGACAAGAGATCAAATTTATTAAGCTAAACATGGTAGGACACACACTTAGAATCACAGTACTTCTGAGACTGAGGCGGGAGGATTGCTACAAGTTCAAATAAAGTGTGGTCTACACAGTGAGTTCCATGTTGACAAAGTTACATATAGAGAACTTATCTCAAAAGACCAAATAACAATAACAGCAATAACAATGAATTAATTAACTGGCATTTGATTGTAGGGAAAACAGAATCTGGAATATGAATATAGAAAACAAAAGACTGCTATTTAAAATTTTCTCAATTATTAAGCTAGGCCATTTGCAAACTCAGCAGTTCAAATAGTACGCTAAACAGAACTCAGGGAAAGGAAAAAGAATAAACTGATCAGGTATTTTTTCCCCCTTCTATTCCCATTATAATCTGTTCTTTAAAATCAGGCTAACTGAAACTGATTAAGCACTCAAAAGAAGAATTCCAAGAGATAAAATCATAGTCAAGTTTTATTCTCCTACCTGATTCGTCCTGACCTTCATGAGTTTCACCATCCTCTGTGAGCTCTAACTCTTTCACAAAGTTTGAGGGGAAAAGTCCCAACTTATTGTTCAGAGTTCCACTCCACCAGCCTTCCTCCACCTGAAAAAGTTCACAGCCCAAATGTAGTAAAATTCTTTTAAGTGAAAACGTCACTCTATGGAAAAACTAAGTAAAAATATATGAGCAAGTAGTTAACGATGCAAAACAAGTGTGCTTTAAAAGAAAGAAAACAACAGGGAAATAAAATGTAAGTGGATGATGTCTAACCAATATTTCTATGCTAATATTAAATTAGTCATGCATGGGATTAATTATATTATTTGTAATGTTTACAACGAAAACTTATAATCAATTCAACCTATGAAACACTTTTTATTAAATGACAAGTAGAATATAATGCATAACTGAGAAAGCACATAGCCACTGAATGGAATCGCACTCAGACATTACTGAACATTGCTTTATAAAAATAAGATTAAATTATTTACTTAAAAATTTTCGTTTGGACAAAGTTTAGTAACTCTAAGGATATAACTTTGTGAACCAGTGAAATGACTCAGCAGGTAGGACTGCTTGCCAACCTTGACTACCTGAGTTTGATCCCTGAAGCCCACAAAGTAGAAAACTGACTCCCAAATGCTCTCTGGCCTCTATACATGTGTCATGGCATTAGCACAACACACGCAGGCACAGGCACGCGCACGCACGCACACACTCAGGAGTTAAGAATGCAGAGGATCAAAATTCAGTTCCCAGTATCCATGTCAGACAGCTCACAACATCCAAGGTCTTGGGGATCACAAACCTCAAGCCGCTTCAGGCACCTGCACACATATGTACATACCTACACTCAGACCCACACGCATAGATATAATTAAATATAAATTTAATAACAAATGTAAAAAACATTTCTAAGAGTGTTAAAATGTATAAAATCTTATTTCCCCCCTTTTAATTAAACAATAATTATTAAGCAAACTGAAAAAAATATTTTGATTTTGTTTATTATTTTGTTCATTTTATGTGTATGGGTATTTTATGTGTATGGTGGTATATGTACTGCAAGCATGTCGTGGCCCCAGAGTCCATAAGAAGGCATCAGAAGCCCTGAAACTGGAGTTACCATAATATGAGCTGCCATGTGAACGCTGGGACATGAGCTGGGGTCCTCTAGAAGAGCAGCCAGTACTCTGAAATGCTGACCCATCTCTCCAACCCTGAAAAAAATCACTTTCAAAATTCATCTAATAAGTACCTTACTCCAAACAAAAATGTTCTCATGAATCAAATTCTTTAACACGGCTGAAGAGATGGCTCAGTAGTGAAGAGCACTGGATGCTCTTCCGGAGAACTCAGGTTCAAGTCCCAGCTCCCACATGGCAACTCACAACTGTCTATAACTCCAGTTCCAAGAGATCTGACACCCTCATATAGATAAAACATACAAGTCAGCAAAACACCAGTGAATATTTTTTAAACAATCTTTAACAAGGCCTTTATACTCATTAATAATAAAATTGCTCAATTTATTAAAAAAAATCAGCTGTTTTCAGACGTATAGTTTCTGTTGTTGGACAAAGGATGCTAAAGGGATTTAGAGAGTAACAGTAGAGTACACTGCTGTCATCATTTACTTATCAACCTTACATCACAGCTAGAAATATCTCATTTACATAAATCATTTTCAGTGCTATCCACCTTATAACTGAAAGCAAACTGATCTCTACATAAATTTTTCTGACTGTCCTGAAACTCACTAAGTAGACCAGGCTGATCTCAAACTCACAAATATCCACTTGGCTCAGCCTCCTGATCAAAGGCATGTGCTACCATTCCCAGCCTGAAAACAAAATTTTTAATAAATAATTAATGTAATAGGCACTCTTTATGTACAAGCCATGATTTTTGGCTGGGAGAAGATTCAAACCTTGCATATGAAAAATCCCTTCCTTGCCTTTGCTGAATAGCTAACCTAGGAGAGTATTAGACTGCAGCAATCCATGCTCTTGAAAAACCAATCTAAGAAAGCAGTAGGCACATAGTTAGAATGTGACTGCTAGGCATGGTGGCACACCTTTAATCCCAGCACTCAGAAGAAAGAGACAGGTCAACCTTTTTTAGTTCTAAGTCAGCCAAAACTACATAGTGAGTTCCTGTCTCAAAACAAAAACAAGTAAACTAATAATAATGAAATGTAAAAATAAGTGCTGTAATCAAAGTGAGGAAAAAAGTGCAATAAAAGCACGGGAGCATAAGCTGGAAGTATCAGAATCTTCTCCCCTAAAAGCTAATGACCAAGAAACTCAACACTAAGCCTAAATGAGAATCTTCTAGATAAAAAGCATATGGGGAAAAAATTGTCACATCAAAATTCATGATGGTTACAGACAATATAGCTGAACTACTAATAGCCAGATACAGTATGCTTGGGATGGCAAAGTAAAGTAGCAAGCATGAAGAGTTCAGAGGTTTTAGCAGACCGAAGGCAAATGAAACTGAGCATGAAGACTCGTGTCTGACCACAGCACTCAGGGAATAGGGCAGGAGAGTTGCTTTGAGTGTAAGGCCAGACCAGGCTAAATTTTAAGTTCAAAGAAGTGGGCTACAGAGTGAGACCCTGCCTCAAAGAAAGAGGGAAAAAAGGGAAAAAAGAAACTATGGTAAAGGATTGAAAATATAGGAGCTATGTGTGGTATGGAATTAAATATGACAAAATGGAACAGCCACAAAGTAAAAATAAAAAAATCAGTATTAAACTCCAAATATCAGCAACTTGTTAAAAGTTATTTAAGGAATTCTTGGGAAAAGTGGCAGTGAACACTCATTCAAGCATAGCAATAATGAACTGGGCATGGTAACCATACCTGTAATCCCAGCACTGAGGAGGCTGAGGCAGGAAAACCAACAGTTTAAGGCCAGACTGAGCTTTGAGACCCTTATTTGTCTCTAAGAAACACTAATAAAAACAAACAAATACAAAGCAAACAATCATTTAAAAACAAACTGCAGTTGAGCCTACAGACACATGCCTGTAATTCCAGTGCTCAGGAGGTGAAAAAGAAGACTACAAGTTTGAGGCCAGCCAGAAATACATGGTCAGACCCTAGCTAAAAACCAAGGGCCCACTATACACAGAGTCCTGGGTTCAACTCCTGGGGGGGGGGGGGGGGGAGTAGGAAGCTGTTCCAGACAGGCACAACAAGATGGCAAACTACACACAATCAAATTCAGGCCACTACATGTCAGGCACATATGAAGTTAAATGAAGATGATTTTACTCCTGACAGTTTCTAAATGATTTGTAAGCAGCTATCATTTCCAAGGCTAGACTGTAAAAGGCACTTCCCCATGTATGTTGAATTGGTTGCACTCTGAGTTGAGAAACTGCTGTGCAAATCAAAATAAGTGCCCTCTACTCAAAACATTTTGGATTTCAGACTATGGAGTGTTTACAATAACTCGACCCAAAATCTGAACCTTTTTGATTATTATGCGGGTAGTCAGGAGGTTTCAGAATCTCCAGACACTCCCATCCTCTAAGAAATCCAAGCCAAATGGAAACGACACTAGAAAGCTGTCCAAGTGGCAGTTCTAGTTTTCAAGGCATAGGTGTAAATAGAGGGACTTTCTTACAAAAGCTCTCACCAGCCCCTTACTTCTGACACCATGGAACAGACAAGCCAATCCCTTGTGGTCTATCTGCATACCTGAGCCACACAACCCACAAGCATAACAGTTGTTTTTGCCACTAATTTTGGGGTAGCTTCTTCTGCATCACGAGTAACAACTATAAGCAATGTGGTTCTCTATGACTCAGTCTCTACCTCTGAGAAATGAAGATAAATAACCCCTTCTGTTATAAAGGAAGAAAATGTCAAACTTATTTAGCACAGTACTTCCAAATAAACATTAACTGGTGTGGCCGTCAGACAGAGATCAGACGGCCTCTTGCATAGGTATTCTCCAGTGATAAATGAGAAATCATGACACAAAATCAATTCCTGCTACAATACATTTTATCAAAGCACTCTCTAAAATAGCATCTTCACTGGCCAGCAAAACTTTAAATATTCCTTTAATGAGAAAAGCAGATGTAAGAAATTAAAAATGTTTTCATATCTTAAAGTATTAAAACTGTGAAAAAAGCATACTTGGCTAGAATTTAAATACAACAATTCAAACAAGACAGACTTTAAAGCAATTTCTGAATTGCACTCCTATATCATTCAAAAAGAAATTTTTGTTATTGTTTTGTGCCAACAGAGAATTAAGATGAGGCTCTCTGGTGTTTGGGATTATTTAAATAGCATTAATTTTACTTTTTAGCATTATTATAATGGTATGTAATGTGCCTGCAGAGGTCAGGGGCAACTCCGCAGAGTCAGTTCTCCTTTCCACCTTTATATGGGTTACAAGGATGGAACTCGGGTAGCCAGGCTTGGGTGAGCTTCTTGCCAATAGAAAATTACATTAATTTTAAGCTTAAAAAAATGTTTATTTTTATTAAGAGAAACACACAAACAGGACATAGCAAGCACAAGTAACAAGGACTATCTTTAAATTTTATTGAAAACGGGCAAAAATTTTTATAAATTTTAATAAACTGACAAAGCCCTCTTCTAGAAGCCACACCACATAACTGCTGTGCTACTGCGAATGTACAAAGTCCTTCTGGTCCTTACCTCTTCGTTAATATCAATGATATCCCCCACTGTCAGTACCAGTTCATCCTCATTTTGTGGAAGGTAGTCAAAAAGAACTTTACACTGACGCTTTTTTGTCTCTAGAAGAAATCATTTTTAAAAATATGTTAAAAAAGATCATTTTTTAACTAGCACCTTTATTCATATACCACAATTATAGTTACAAGTGTGTAAAAAAGAAAAACAATTTAAACAAGCAATCACAAACAGCCTGGGTGATTTTTAAACATGTCTCACACAACACAACATGTTCACCTCCAGATAAAGTGTAAGGGTTCCGGTATAGAAAACGGGTACACCTGATCCCTTCAATTACACACAAGCAAAATATCCACAACTTTTAAGACTACAAAAACATTCTGACAATAATATTATTGTAGGCAAGTCCCTCCCAGTGGTAATTTTCAGATGACTTCTTAATCAAGGCCTAGGAATATTTAAAATGTGCTACTTTAAGTGACTGTCGAAGGGAAAGCAAGATGGCTGAGCAGAAGTACCCAGCACTCACTTGCTTCTTCCAGAGAATAAAGAGAGGGAGGGGAAAAAGAAAGAAAGAGGGAGAAAGCAGGCTGGCAACAGGTAACAGATGTACAGATGCACGTTGAGATGAAAAACTGGCATTCAACCACAGAAAAAACAAAAAAGTCCCGAGCCTTGAGACAGCTGCATAGTAAAAGAAAAAATACTCCAACACCCAGGTTCCTAGCTCAGCAGCTTGGAACCCTTTCCCTTCTGGGATAAAAGTAGAAAGAAAATCAGAAAACTATCAGCACACTCCTACCTACTTGGAAGTTTTATAACCCTGGAAGTTTACATTCTAAAGAGTATCTGAATCTATCCACTCACTAGTGTAGAGTTAGAAAAAGGATTTCATCCAGCAATTCCCCAGGATGTTGTAACCTGGAGGCTTCTTGAGAATAGATTATTGAATCCGGACTGTCATGTTTCATATGGGCAGACTTAACTCAGTGGAAAGACACTGACACAAATCCACCAACAGACCTATCCTGAGAATTCAGTATAAGGGATGCAGAGTGGGAGTGAAGGTAATAGCCACAAAAAACAAATGATTAGCGAGCCCACCAACTGAGATAAGGGTATATAGTTTGCCACAAGTAGATCCTGCTCAGCTCTCAGTTCCACACAGAAGATGTGACAAGATGAAGAAAAGGGCTCTTAGACTGTTTTCTCAACACACATAGATGTTCTGGGGCAGTTTCAAGCAATGTCCTTGCACCATCATAATGCTACCCAACTGGTCCACAGAGAAACTGTGTCTGGATTTGTTCTCTGTATTTAGAACTAAGAGGAATTTTGCACAGGTCCAGTTGCAACCATTCCAGCACTATCCCTGGTAGATAATGATTTTTCAGAAGAAGAAAAGCCCATCCCAGGCAAGCATGCGCACTAGGGGAGGGGACCTAAGGTCCCACTCTTGGACAGGTATGCCTACAGCAGCACAGCAGAACAGAAGAATAATATTTCTGCTTCCATTACAACTACATGTGTCCTCTGTATCAGTCTTCACAATTATCTTGTACAATTACACACTCCTGTTAAGACTAGGTATCAGTGGCACAGCGGAAGTGTTGTGATTTCCGTTCTAACCTTCCTAGAAGACCAATGGACTTGTACCCACTGCCTACTCAAAGAACAAATGTTTTGGACATTACATGCTTACTACAACTCTGCATATTCAAATAAAAGAAGCAGTATAAACAGTGCCTGAGGAAACTTCCACGACCTAGGGTCTCCAACTGTAGGTAAGAGTTAGTACACAAGTACTCTACCACACAAGGCCAGGCCTGCTACAGCCTCTCTACTCCTGTGTCACCAGCAGAAGTGGGTCTTTCCAACTCCATACTAAGCATGGGTTATGCCCAACCTCAATAATCAAACTCAAAGAAACTCTCAGGAGTAAAGTGACTGTATTATAGTAATCAGTTAGAAATAAACTCAATTCTCCATAACACATTATTACCCCTAAGATTTTACCTTCAATGAAATTGAGGAGATACTCATTTTACTAGACATGCAAATCTTAGTAGAAATAAATTTAAAAATATATGAAAAGACAAAGTATTACATTCTTTAAAAAAAGCTAAATATGCTGAACAAGATGAAATTCAAGATAAAAAATTTAAGATAGTATGTTGTTGCTTTAAAGCTTAATGAGATCCAAAGGAATATAAATAGAATGATTAATTAAACTTGGAAAAACAAGACTTGGAAAAACAAGGCAATATATGATTAAGAAAATCAAAGAGAGATTTTGAGAAAGAACTAATATGAAATCTAGGAAATGATGCTCATTGAATCAAACAGAATCCATCCAAAAACTTCAACAGCAGACTTAATTAAGGAAAAAGAAATAATATGAGAGCTTGAAGATATCTTTTTGGAAATAACATATTTGTATAAAAATATAAAAATAAGAATGAATAGAACATGAAAGATTGGAGGGTATCATTAAAAGATCAAATATGTGTGTCACCAACATACTCAAAATTTTAACAAGGACAAATGAAAACAGAAATTTTCTCTAATTTTGGGAAAGGCATGCACCATCAGGGACAGGATTTTGTTTGTTTGTTTGTTTGTTTGTTTGTTTGTTTGTTTTCTGGGTCCACCCACCCACCTCTGAGATAGGGTTTCTCTATAGCTTTGGAGCCTGTCCAAGAACTAGCTGTTGTAGATCAGGCTAGTCTTGAACTCACAGAAATCCACCTGCCTCTGCCTCCCAAGTGCTAGGATTAAAGGTGTGTGCTACCACTGCCCAGCTCAGGGACAGGATTGTTATATAACCCCCAACAGCCAGAGAAGATCCTCTCTACAATGTATGATAGTCAACCTGTCAAAAGGTCAGCACCAGAAAGACTTAAAACCCACAAGAGATCACATTTAAGGATAATCCTATTGGACTAATTATCAACAGAAACCCTGAAAGCCAGACAAGTGTGGTAGGTATGGTGAGTGACTGGAGGATCAGGAGTTCAAAGTTAGGCTAGGGTACTTAAGATCTGTCTCAAACTAAACAAACAGTAAAAACCAGGAGGGCAACAAATGAAATAGGCTTTAATACAGTAACAGCAGGGATGATTTCGACACCTCACTGTCATGAATGCACAGATCATCCAGTCACAAATCAGAAGAGAGAAGTGGAAGCGTATAGATTTTCTCAAGATAGAACTAGAGAAAACTGGAGTAGACCCTTGTCTCAGCACCTCCCCGTCCTTCAATGCATGTTAGCCATTAATGGCTTTGGGCAGTGAATACAAATCCCCTGTTCTCTCCTGTATCGGGCAGATGAATCCATCCTTAGGGTTGACTCTCTTGCTTTTTTTCTTTGAAAATCAGTGATGCTGGGGCCATCAAGACGACCCAGCAAGTAAAAGTACTTGCCACCAAAGCCTGGCAACCAGAGTCTGATATCTGGAAATGACACAGTGTAAGGAAGGAAGTAACTCTTCTGGCCTCTACATATATGCTGTGTCACACATGTAAGTAAACAAATGTAATAAAAATTTGAAAGTGATGTTGATTTGAGATGACAGTCCATCTCCGAACTTTAAAAAAAAATCAAGTCAGCTTTTTCTTTAAAAATCTACCGGCTAGATCTCCAGGTAGATGCTTATATTTCCCTTTTTAGACAAATACATGCCCTTTCTGCAAGTTAGCTAAGGAAGGGGACAGAGCTAAATAAGGTAAGACAAAGCTGCATTTCCCCTACCCTAACCTGCACACTGAGGCAGACCAAACGGCAGCTATGCCATTTTTACTTGCCTGGCAAAGCACTATTTAAATATCTTTCTTATTGGCCATGTAATCTTCAAACATTAGTTAAGCATCATAATAAATCCCTCTTTTTCACTACCCAGCTACAGTATTTTCTGTAGAAATCCTAATATTTTAGAGCCCATAATACAATAATATCACATTTCTAACAAGCTTTCAGGTAGCATTTTTCTGCTAATTTGAGAAAACAGACTTTGAAATTAAAAAAATAGTATTTAACTAACTACAAGCAACTGAATTCTTAATTCAAGTTTGATGCATGCACCTTTACCCAGTGAGTCAAAATGCCAACCACAATTTCATATATTCATTTGACCATTTTATTTCATCCAAAATCCCACCCGACTGCCATTGAATTTACCATCTTCCTGCCTCAACCCTTTTCCCCTTAGAGTTGGAAAAACAAACTTGTATCATTATATATAATCATCTCCAAATCAAACTGATTTAAAAACCTAAAGTAAAATTTTATTTTTACCTATGTGTTTACATCTAACAAGAATGAGTTATTAAGGAAACTGAAATATATTTTAATGTCAGGCATTTGCCTCTCACCACTTTTACATGTTATACTGTCAAATGTTTTACTTAGCATCATAACTGCCCACATTGTTTGGAGAGATGTACAATGACTACGTCTTTAGCCCACACCCATCCCAGACCCCAATAAATCCTAGACCCCAAGAATCCTGTTTTCTATTCTACTTTCAAGTCTGTTTTGCTACATATGGCAGGATTTTTATTTTGGTTTGGTTTGATTTTTGGTTTTTTGAGAGGGTTTTTCTTTAGCTTTGGAGCCTGACTTGGAACTAGAACTAGCTCTTGTAGATCAGGCTGGCCTCGAACTCACAGAGATCTGCATGCCTCTGCCTGCTGAGTGCTGGGATTAAAGACGTGTGCCATCACTGCCCAGCTAGGATTTCATTCTTATTTTGGATCAAATAATATACCATTATATGGTTAATGTGTTATTATCTTTATCCCACTTACCCTGGGAAGTATGTAACTTCGCTATTGGGAATGGTGCTGCTTAAATACAAGTGTATTTATTTTTGCACAGCTGTTTCCATTCTTTCAGACACACTGTCTAAGAATATAGCTGGATTTATGGTACTATTATTTACTGTCTGTGACAGGTTCCTAGTTGAAATCCAGATTTACCTTGACCTCAGGATCCTCCTGTTTCTGCCTCTCAGTGCTGGGATTATTTTTAGTTATTTGAGAAACTGCCACTCTCAAAACAGCTGGACTAATTCACATAACACCAACAGTGTACACATCCTCCTTTTTTCCATGTTTTCATGGTTTTTGTTACAGACATTATAAATAGGATAAAATGGTAACTTGCTATAGTTTTGAATTACTTTGGTATGATACAGTTTTGCATACTAAGCATTTTTCTTTACTTTTTATGTATGGAAGGGGGTGCTATAGAATGCATGTGACAACATATGGAAGTCATTTTTCCTACTGTGTGAGTCTCAAATATCAGCCTCAGGCTATCAGACTTGGCAGGGTCTCATGTGTCCTACAATACCCTCCAACTTGCTTCATAGTCAAAAATAACATTAAACTTCTGATCCACCCCCAACTACTGAATTACAAAATTACTAATTTTTGTATGTTGTCTTGCTTTTTCTCTAGATTTTTCTATGTCATAATATGAAAGCAGGGATAATCTGACTTTCTCCTCTCTTGCTCATATGTCTGGTATTTCTCTCTCTCTCTAACCTAATAGCTTTAGCTACACTTCTATCACTATATATACAAAAAACCATGAAAAGCCCTCCATCCCTGACCACGAAAGTCTTATCACCCTTGACCTGTTCCTGACCTTACAGGAAATGCTTTCAGTCTTTCACATTCAGTACAGACTATGAATATAGCCTGCAGCACAATGTGGTATGAGTCTTCTGTACCTAACTTGTGCAGACCATGAAGGGATGCTGAGTTTTAGCCAATGTTTCCTCTCCATCTATTGGGATGATAATATGATTTTTGTCTCTCATTCTATTTATGCTTATTGATTTGTAGAAGATAAAAACATCTTTGCATCTTTGGAAGGAAACTTGCCGTGCAATCTGTGGCACTCCTGTTAATTTGAATTTGCTAGAATTTTGCATAATTTTGCATTCAAAGACATTGGGGAGTATTTCTTCTTTGTTTTGCTCTGTTGGCTTTTGGGACCAAAATAACGTTGACCTTACAGAATCAATTTGGAAGGGTTCCCTCCCTCTCAATTATATGGAATTGCTTGAGAAACATTGGTGTTATTTCTTTAAATGTTTGGTTACATTTAACAGTGCAGCCTCTTCTGGTCCCAAGCTTTTTTCTTCGTTGGTAAATTACCTGGATTTCTTTTTTATATTTTCTTGAATTTTGGTAGGTCACATGTGTCCAGAAGTTTTTCTGGACATAGATTTCACCTGTGTTGTGTGTATGTACTCTTTCTCTATTATTTATACTAAACTGAGAGAAACTATGGTAGTTTGAATGAGAACTACCCCCTAGGCTTGAGTATTTGAACAATTGGTTTCTAGCACATGGTACTATTTGGGTAGGTTTGGGAGGTGTGGCCTTACTGCAGGAAGCATGTTGGGGGTAAGGGCTCACCCCAATTCCAGTTAAATGTCTCTGCTTCACACCTGCAGTTGAAGATATTAGTTCTCAGCTCATATGTTGTCCTTTGGCATACAAAGGTGCAACTCTGTGCTGTACATCTCTACTACGTGGCTAGTCTCCACAAAGTGCAGTCCAGGACCACTAAAATGGCTAAGACTGTCCAGTTGAAAGTAGGACGAGGATGGATAAATATTACTTGACTATCACATTTTCTGGAACACAAAGAATAAAAAGAGTTTTAAAAAAAACTTTAATTGGTCTTAGTATCAAGAAAACTTCACTGAGCCAGCAAGGGCGGCGCATACTTTTAATCCCAGGAACTGGTTAAAAAAAGCAGGCAGATCTCTGAGTTCAAGGCCAGCCTGGTCTATGGACAAGTTCCAGGACAGCCAGAGCTACACAGAGAAACCCTGCCTCAAAAAAAACAAACAAACACTTTTTCTTCACAAAATGTTTTCTGATATAACCCTGTGCTATACTGACATGGAAAATAATACACTGTGATAATAGGGGGCCTATATGAAAACTAGTAACGCCCTTACATTTACAGTTCAAAGGGTAAACTTCCTTATTACCAATTATTTAATTCCACAGGGAGTTACAGACCAAAATTTCAAAGATACTATAATCGTAATAATCTCAGGTAAGAGTGTTTAAACAATTGTGGTCTGGCAAAAATGATTCATCAGGTAAAGGCACATACCTCCAAGCCCTACAACTTGAACTTGATCTACAGAATCCATCTAATGGAAAGAGAAAAACCAACCCCTACAATTGCTGTCTGACTACATACACACTATGGCTCACACACACAGGATAGATGGATGGATGGATGGATGGATGGATGGATGGATGGATGGAAGGAAGAATATGTTATTTTTGCCAGGCAGTGGGGGCACACACCTTTAATGCCAGCACTTGGGAGGCAAAAGTGGATCTTTGTGAGTTCAAGGCCAGCCTGGTCTATGAAGTAAGTTCTAGAACAGTCAAGTATTACACAGAGAAACCCTGTCTCAAAAAAAAAAAAAAAGATTATGCATAATATGCACTTTTAAAAATACCAATAAACTGAACTGTCCCACATGGAGTTTAACGGGATTTTTAAAATAACAAAACCTTTAGTATCCATTGTCATGAAGACTGTAATTGTTTGTACATGTTTAATGCTTCATATTTGTAACTGGCATTGTTGCCTCTCTTTTCCTAACTGAAGTTTAAAAAAAAAACTCAAGTAAATTTAAATGAGCTGATGTCATAAAAGAGATCAAGTTTCTAAAATTTAAAGTACATTGGCACAATAATCCTATGGACACAGTAATGGCACATATACCTTGGTGGCAACCAACAGCTTTCTAAGGACTTACAACCCATTCAGTTAGAGGATTACCATGCCTGGTACTGGAAACCTAACTATTCAGTACTAATGAAACCATGGTTTTTGGAAGAGATCTACAACCAAGAATTTACTAAACAATCATAATCCCTAACAATAATCTATAAACATCTGTCTTAATACCCACAGGTAAGTGTGATCTTCACCTTTCATCAAGGAATCTTCTTTGCAACAGATGAAGACCACTACAGAAAACCACAACCAAACAAAACGCAGAGTTGTGGAGCCCACTCCCAAAGGATTCATATATAAACCACTCCAGAACCTAAGGCTCTGGAAACATTGCAGAATAGAAGACAAGAAGATTATAAAAGCCAATTAGAATTAGGGAATTCACTGGGAGACTGTGTCACCTACTAATATCAGAACACATGAAGTCTCATCAATATGACCACCTAAACATTAGCTGTACAAGAATTATACTAACAAACATGCCAAACTAGATGGGAAAAACCCCATGTGGCCTCAAGCCTACACAAATTACTCAGGCAACTGAGTAATTCTGGGAGCAGGAGAGGTGGTCCTCCCCAGCGAAGAACACACTAATAGGTTTTCTAGTATCAAATGGTCAGACCTGAAAATATACATACAAGTAGTATTATGTGAACTCTGCAGGTTCTATTTAGCAATATGTATGTACAAGCAAATACATACATGTATGCAGTAACAATTAATGAAAAAAGAGACCATGAATTTGAAGGAATCGGGAGGGGTATATGGAAGGGTTTGGAGCAAGAAAGGGAAGGGAGAAATGTTGCGATTAAATTACAACCTCAAAAATAAAACAAAACATAAGATATGCAGGACTGGGAAGATAATTCAGTGAGTAATAGTGCTTGTTGCTCAAGCCTGGCACCCTGGGCTCAATCCCTACAACCCATATAAAACTGGGAGAGAACCAACTCTACAACATGTCCCCTGGCCTCCGCACTCAACATCCACACACATAATGAATAAAAAAAAATTTCTTCCAATAAAATATGGTACTCTTTCTTGGTCAATTTTTTCCCCTAACTTATTTATAAACAAAAAACTTTCCAGAGCAGGAGAATCACATATGAAGTCAACAAAAGATACCGGGAAAGACACTATTTCAAACGAAAAAGAAAAAAACTTATCAAGACATTTCAGACTAGCAGATACCTCAACAATTAGTAAGTACTATTAAATACCATCAATGTGTCAATCATTCAGAGACAGTACGAGATAAGCACGGTATCTTCATTTTCAGTTCCTGTATTTGGCTATTAGCTTACTCATGCTGGATTATCAATGTTACTGACTCAACATGAGCAAGTACAAAAACTATGTGTGCCAATCATCAGTTCAAGAGAGTAAACTAGTTACTGCAATTGGCTGTAGAAGACTGAACACATCTCCCTGAATTTATGAGCAGTCATAACTAAGTAGGAAAGGAATTGTTTACATACTCTTCTTAAGGGTTTTGGTTTGTGGATGTGGCTGAATTCCTCCAGCTGGAAGTCCGTAAGTGCTGATTCGCTGTACAAGACTGGCTACATTTCCATGCCTTTCCCGTTTGATGGGCAAATTGTTATCCTTGGGTTCCGTCTCTCGCTTAATTTCCTATAAAAAGAAAAATCAGTAAAAGAGAAAGATACTTAGGTGTGTCTTAACCAATTTACATTCTTAGACATATTTCTGTATTTTTTAATGTAGCCAAGGCTAGCCTAGAATACACAGCAATCCTTCCACCTTAGCTTCCCTACTTTTTGCTTCTCCAATGTTAAGATATCAAGACATAGCTACAATGATTACTAAATAAATCATGACATAACTCATTTTTAAGCTGAAGAATGCAGATCATTTGCCAAGCATGGCACAGTATAAATTTACATCTTATTGAAACTGGAGAAAGGGTAAAGAGGAGTTTCAACCTACCCTCACTAACATACACAAGAAAATCCTGAAACACATAAACAAGTAACACAATAGTTTTAAGTCCAGAGTGTACAACTTCTTTCTACAAAACACTATACACTAAATGTTTATGGCTACCAGGCCATACAATTTTTTTCTAATATCAGTTCTGTTTTATGTAATTCAAATGCAGTTACATACCTAAATAACTAAACCCAGACTATGTGAGACTCTATTTCCAAGAATACAGGGGAATGGGGAGGGAGCGTCTTTTAATTTTCACATATTTTACACATAATTTAACATTCTCTTAATTTTCCCTCATCCAATTATAAAAATCTTAGCCAGTAACCTTACAACATAGGTCTTGTACAAGTCAGTGACATGTAGATTCTACCTTACAGGTTTTAACTTTATGGCTCCCTGCTCTAATTCACAGGTATAATAAAATGAATGCCAAGTGGTGGTAGCACACCCCAGCACTCAGGAGGCAGAGGCAGGCGAATCTCTTAAGTTTGAGGTCAGCCTGGTAGAGCAAGTTTCAGGACAGCCATGGTTACATAAAGAAGCTCTATCTTGAAAAACCAAAAGAATCATCTTGGGAAAGAGTATTGAATTTTACTAGAAGAAACAAAAGACCACATAAACATGAAGTCATGCCATGTTCAATGACTAAAAGCTCCATATGAGAAGCAGCTCTAGAGGTGGCCTCAGTCCACCATCACCCTCTGTCCCACCATCCAAAATTACAAACTTTAGTTTACCTAACATAAATTTAGCAATGGAAAGGCAAATCACGGTAACTTCACAAAGTAACCTCAGGGCTGATGAGATGACTCAGTGGGTAAAGGCACCAACCACCAAGCCTGACAACCTAAATTTAGCTCTCACACACAGTTGGAGGCTAGAACTGACTCTACTGTGACAAGTGAGTAGCAGGCAACAAGGCACAGGGAAGGAACATAAAAGATAGAATGTGAACAACCTGACTGGAAGATAAAACAGAACAAAACTTCTGAGAAACAAAGGTGACACTACATATAGCTGAAGCATGAATATGAAGAGTTCTTAAGAGTCATAAAGACTAAGAATGAGGTTGGAAGGTTGACGATACAAGGCTCTGAAATATACTACAAAGAATGTGGGACATTTTCACAATGCAAGAGATCAGCACGTGCAGTATAACAAGCTTACAGCAAGTAGGTACAACTGACGATGAATGAATGTTCCCTGAGTCAATGACAGAACAAAGTTTGAAAGGTTCAGAAAATATTCAAAATACTAAGAATCTTGAAAATTCATTAGCTTCAGAAGACACCCAAATTCCAGACTTGAACAACTCTCAGATGGCGCTGCCATTCACTAAGCAACAGTCTCAAAAGAAGGATGTCTTCTTTATGATCTCCTGTATTTAAGTGGATAATTCTTAAATACAGAATTACCCAATAATAGAGCTCCACTTCAAACTTCAGTCAACTCTAGCTGTTGTCTGCACTACATGTGTCTTGTCTGAATTCTTTCAACAGAGATCACAGGGACTAGGGAGCTAATGAAAAATCCAAGGCAAGATCCTGGTACATATTTTAGTGTTCCCATCAAGTTGCAACTGAATTCCTTCTTCTTCCTTCTTCATCATCATAGTTACGTCATAGACTTCCCTACTAGGGTTGAGATCATGGGATTCCCTGATCTGTTATACTTACAGGTTTCCTCAATGTATACACTTCTCTTAGCTACGGAATCTCACTTTCTTGTTTTCAGGACTATATGTCTGAGGTCACTCCATCTTGGTCCACTTGCACTTCTGTTACCTGCTATATACATATAATCAAACTTAGACGCCTTTTTCAAAATGGAGTGGCTTATACTCATAAAATTTTGGGTGTCCCTACTGCCATGAGTTTCCTATCAGATTAAAGCACTTTAGTTTTTTTGGTTTATTTTTTTTTTGGGGGGGGGGGGGTTCCGAGACAGGGTTTCTCAGTAGCTATGAAGCCAGTACTGGAACTCACTCTATACAACATGCTGGCTTCGAACTCACAGAGATCCACCTGCCTCTGTCTCCTGAGTGCTGGGATTAAAGGTGTGTTCCACCACCACCTAGATTAAAGCACTAACACCAGACACAAACAGTAGCTTCTTCTGATTTTAAGTCATATATTTTCCTTTTGTTGTTGTTTTTTGAGACAGGGTCTCTCTGTGTAACAGTCCTGACTGTACTGGAACTCACTCTATAAACCAGGCTGGTCTTGAACTCAGAGACCCACCTGCCTCTGCCTTCTGAGTTCTGGGAATAAAGGTATATGCCACCACCATCCAGCTAATTTTTCAAAATATACTAGCTTAAGGGGCCCTTGTGGACGTAAGCCTTCAATACACTGTAGCCAGGATAAGCAACTATTTCTTTTTACATTTTCTCCATAACTCTCCAGAGTATTTTTTTTAATTTATTTATTTATTAAAGATTTCTGTCTCTTCCCCGCCACCGCCTCCCATTTCCCTCCCCCTCCCCCAATTAGTCCCCCCCCAGCCCAAAAAGCAATCAGGGTTCCCTGTCCTGTGGGAAGTCCAAGGAATCCCCACCTCCATCCAGGTCTAGTAAGTTGAGCATCCAAAACTAACACTGAGACAATGGGGATGTTCTACTGGGAACTCTCCAGAGTATTATAGGAAGAAAAAAAATCATACCATATCTGAGAGAGGCAATCATACCTTCACTATGTACAAAAATTATAAAGGTAAAACTTGATTCCCACCAGTTAGGAGCAATTCCAGAATAGGGTAATACATGCTACATCTGATTCTTACATTTAGAAGCAAATAAGACAATGCCCCAGTTGTTCACTTTATTTTGGTAAGGCTCAAAAAAAAAAAAGGATGTATTCTTTATGATCTCCTGTATTTAAGTGGATAATTCTTCAGTTGCTATTGATTCTTCCCAGATGTATCCTTCATAATTTGGATACATTTGAACCCAAAGCCTTGACAGAAGTTAACTTGACTGAGAAACTTTCATACCTCCTTTGTGATTTACTGCTGGAGAGATATGTCAATGTAAATGTTTCCTGCTCTTCAGTTTAGTTCCTAGCACCCAAATCAGGTAGGGCTATCAATTATCAGCTCCCCAGGGATCTGACTCCCTCATTTGACCTCCGTGGGGACTTCATACACACACACATGTACACATAAATAAAAGTGAAATTTAAGTTGGGCAGTGGTGGCTCTGGCCTTTGGTCCCAGAACTCAAAAGGCAGAAGCAGGGCAGCCTGATCTACAGAGTGAGTTCAAGGACAGTCATGGCTACACAGAGAAACCTTGCCTCAAAAAACAGTAAATTAAATAAATAAGTGAAATTTAAATTTTCAAAAAAAAAAATCACCCAGAATTATACAGTATAACCAGACAATTTTAGATAGTAGAGAAATACAACCAATAACCAACAATTACTAACTAATGAAAACCTACTACTGTTTTAGAAAACCTTAAGAAGCACATTCCCAAGAAATCTCCAGTCCTTTGAAGGCTAAATTCTTTTCCGAGACAGATTTTTCTTACTCAGTCTGCCCTTGGCATTAGAACATAATTACAAATACTACCAGTGAGATCTGAGATCACTATTAATAACCTACAGAAGATAGTAAATTCTGTTTCTATAACCAGCACCTACAAGAAGAAGAAAATTTAGGACAAAAGGAGGTTAATATATAAGACAGGGAGAGACTATGGGAATGAAGGGCATACAGAACTTCTCGTAGCTATATTGGTTAACAAGATCTTCCACTGACTCTCTGTAAGGGGACACACACTGATACATCAATGTTAAAACTGTAAGCATTCAGATCACTGAAGATAAATGCCCAAATACTGGGTGTACTACTAAGACTTCTTGTCCTCAGTATGACATGATGCTAGAGGGTTTACTGCCCTCAGGATCAAAAGACTCTCAGAAGAGAGCCCCTGATGCAGCCCCTGAATGAGGTGGCCTCCAACAAAATAATCACAACAAATGGGATGAAGCCTCAGGTAAACCTAGAAGTCTCAGTTCCTCTGCAGTGGTCAAACTGGGTGTGACCTTGACTGCTGTTCAAGGTCTAAGTTAGCAAGACTGAAATCTCTACTCTTGTATGCCTCACTTCAGCCAGAAGTAGCCAGATCAAGATGATTCACATCTCCAGTTATTCTGAGGTCTCGGATCCTTTATTCCTATTACTACTATTAGAGTGTGTGTGCACACACGCATGATGTCATGGAGGTCAGGGGACAACTTCCATGAGTCGGTTCTCTCTTTTTCCCCCAGCAGAGGTAGGGTCTCTCTTGTTACTGACAGGCTGGCTGTTCTGCCCACAACTTTGCAGGCAATTCCCCTACCTCCACGTCCCATTTCCCTGATACAAGCAACCTAATCCATTAAAAAAAAAAAAATGGGTTCAAGGATCAAATCCAGGTTGTCAGGCTTCTACAAAAAGCACTTTTAACCACTACACCATCTCACTAGCCTGGGTCTCACCTCTTGAGGAAAGATTGTAGCTAGTTAGATATTAGCAGGTTTAGATGTCACTAAGGATGGACCACTCCCTCATAATCAGCAGCCTATACAGCCAAGTACTAAACTGCAGTACTACAATTGCTGGTCAAATAAATGGGATCTGAAACAGCAGTGGTCCTTGGTGAAAATAGAAGATGATAAAACTAAGTACTGAGATTACTACCTCAATGAAGGCTTTCAAGTTATATATAAGGTCACACCATTGTCCCTTCCTCAGTCAATCCATTACAGCATTAAGGAGGCAGAGGCAGGTGGATCTCTATGAGTTCAAGTCTAGACTGGTCTACATAGTGAATTCAAGGTCAACCAGAGCTACAAAGTGAGACCTAATCTCAAACACAATAGTCAATTTAACCAAGCACGGTGGCAAGCCTTTAAATCCTGGAAATAGGGAGTGAGGCAGGGGCAAGCAGATTTGTGATTTCAAGGCCACCCAGGGCTACATAGCAAAACCCCATCTCAAAATAAAGCGGGGGGGGGGGGCATCTGTTAATCACTCGAACACGAAAATACTCCTTGGGAAAGCTGTCTGCTATAGAAATTTTAGAGATGGTATAAAGTCTGCCTAAAATATAGATGGACACATACATGATGGAGGAAGATCATTGGTTAAGTAATAAAGAAACTGCTTGGCCTCATAGGTTAAAACATAGGTGGGTGGAGTAAACAGAACAGAATGCTGGGAGGAAGAGGAAGTGAGCTCAGATTCGACAGCTCTCCTCTTGGGGGCAGACACCTCAGAGAGACGCCCAGCCAGACGCACACGATGAAGCTCCGACCCAGGATGGACATAGGCTAGAATCTTCCCGGTAAGCGCACCTTGGGGTGCTACACACAGATGATTAGAAATGGGCTAAATTAATATGTGAGAATTAGCCTAGAAGAGGATAGATAGAAATGGGCCAAGCAGTGTTTAAATGAATACAGTTTGTGTGTTGTTATTTCGGGCATAAGCTAGCAGGCAGCCGGGGTGCTGGGGACGCAGCTCCACCGCTCCAATTATTACTACAATACTCTCCTTGGACACTGTCCATTCTCATCATTGCTGCAGTGGTCTCTTGCATCAATGTCCAAGGTCAGCCCTTCCAAGTGTGCTATGCCCTCTACTCTAATAAATTCTGTGTACCTTTTACACACACACACAAAGAGGAAGAGGGGTGGAAACATATTAAAATAAGAAAATATGCCACAAAAAATATTTGCAAAGATATATCTAATAAATCTTATAGAAAAGCAACAAAAAACAAAGCAAAAAAAAATGGAAGACTTGTGGGACAAGTCTAAGACACCACCTCAAAGTGCAACCCAACTAAAAACTATTATCTATGGTTTAAAAAAAAAAAAAAAGGAAAAGAGGCTTCATCCCAGAGATGCAGGGCTGGTTCAACTTACGCAAATCTATCAATGTAATCCACCATATAAATAAACTGAAAGAAAAAAACCATATGATCATTTCATTAGATGCTGAAAAAGCATTTGACAAAATTCAACACCCCTTTATGATAAAAGTCTTGGAGAGATTAGGGATACAAGGGTCATACCTAAATATAATAAAAGCTATTTACAGCAAGCCGTCAGCTAACATTAAATGGAGAAAAACTCAAAGCCATCCCACTAAAATCAGGAACACGACAAGGCTGTCCACTCTCTCCATACCTCTTCAATATAGTGCTTGAAGTTCTAGCAATAGCAATAAGACAACATAAAGGGATCAAGGGGATTCGTATCGGAAAAGAAGAAGTTAAGCTCTCGTTATTTGCAGATGATATGATAGTATACATAAGCAACCCCAAAAACTCTACCAAAGAACTCCTACAGCTGATAAACACCTTTAGTAATGTGGCAGGATACAAGATCAACTCCAAAAAATCAGTGGCCTTCCTATACACTAAGGATAAGAAAACAGAGAGGGAAATTAGAGAAGCATCACCTTTCATGATAGCCACAAATAGCATAAAATATCTTGGGGTAACTCTGACCAAGGATGTGAAAGATCTATTTGACAAGAACTTTAAGTCTTTGAAGAAAGGAATTGAGGAGTACACCAGAAAATGGAAAGATCTTCCTTGCTCCTGGATTGGGAGGATCAACATAGTAAAAATGGCAATTCTACCAAAAGCAATCTATAGATTCAATGCAATCCCCATCAAAATCTCATCAAAATTCTTCACAGATCTGGAGAAGACAATAATCAACTTTATATGGAAAAACAAAAAACCCAGGATAGCCAAAACAATCTTATACAACAAAGGAGCGTCTGGACGCATTACCACCCCTGACTTCAAACTCTACTACAGAGCTACAGTATTGAAAACAGCTTGGTATTGGCATAAAAACAGAGAAGTCGACCAATGGAATCGAATAGAAGACCCTGACATTAACCCACAAACCTATGAACACCTGATTTCCGATAAAGGAGCTAAAAGTATACAATGGAAAAAAGAGAGCATCTTCAACAAATGGTGCTGGCAAAACTGGATGTCAACCTGTAGAAGAATGAAAATAGATCCATATCTATCACCATGCACAAAACTCAAGTCCAAATGGATTAAAGACCTCAATATCAGTCCGAACACACTGAACCTGATAGAAGAGCAAGTGGGAAGTACTCTACAACACATGGGCACAGGAGACCACTTCTTACGTATATCCCCAGCAGCACAGACATTAAGGACCTCATTGAATAAATGGGACCTCCTGAGACTGAGAAGCTTCTGTAAAGCAAAGGACACTGTCGCTAAGACACAAAGGCAACCCACTAACTGGGAGAAGATCTTCACCAACCCCGCAACTGACAAAGGTCTGATCTCCAAAATATATAAAGATCTCAAGAAACTAGACCGTAAAAGGCTAATCAATCCAATTATAAAATGGGGCACTGAGCTGAACAGAGAATTCTCAACAGAAGAACTTCAAATGGCCAAAAGACACTTAAGGTCATGCTCAACTTCCTTAGCGATCAGGGAAATGCAAATCAAGACAACTTTAAGATACCATCTTACACCTGTCAGAATGGCTAAAATAAAAAACACCAATGATAGCCTTTGTTGGAGAGGTTGTGGAGAAAGGGGTACACTCATCCATTGCTGGTGGGAATGCAAACTTGTGCAACCACTTTGGAAAGCAGTATGGCGGTTTCTCAGGAAATTCGGGATCAACTTACCCCTGGACCCAGCAATACCACTCTTGGGAATATACCCAAGAGAGGCCTTATCATACAACAAAAGTATATGCTCTACGATGTTCATAGCAGCATTGTTTGTGATAGCCAGAACCTGGAAACAACCTAGATGCCCTTCAATGGAAGAATGGATGAAGAAAGTATGGAATATATATATACATATTAGAGTACTACTCAGCAATAAAAAACAATGACTTCTTGAATTTTGCATGCAAATGGATGGAAATAGAAAACACTATCCTGAGTGAGGTAAGCCAGACCCAAAAAGAGGAACATGGGATGTACTCACTCATATTTGGTTTCTAGCCATAAACCAAGGACATTGAGCCTATAATTAGTGATACTAGAGAAGCTAAATAAGGAGAACCCAAAGAAAAACATATAGGCATCCTCCTGAATATTAACCTTCAGCAAGCGATGAAAGGAGACAGAGAGAGACACCCACATTGGAGCACAGGACTGAAATCTCAAGGTCCAAATCAGGAGCAGAAGGAGAAAGAGCACGAGCAAGGAACTCAGGACCGCGAGGGGTGCACCCACACACTGACACAATGGGGATGTTCTACTGGGAACTCACCAAGACCAGCTGGCCTGGGTCTGGAAAAGCCTGGGATAAAACCGGACTCTCTAAACA